>NC_035162.2:0-600000 GCF_001659605.2 Manihot esculenta
AGAGAGAATTGAACCGCTAAACCCTGAATACCAAACCCTGAAACCTTACCTAAAACCCTAAAACCCTAAAAACCCACCCTGAACCCTAAACCCTGGAACCCTGAAAACCCCTAAAAACCCTAAACCTCCCTGAACCCTAAACCCTGAACACCCTGAAACCTACGAACCCTGAACCCTGAAACCCAACCCACTAAACCCTAACCCTAAAACAAACCCCTGAAAACCCTAAAACCCTAACCCTAACCAACTGAACCCTGAACCAACCCACTAACCCTGAAAACCCCTAAAACCCTAAACCCTAAACCCTAAACCCTAAACCCTAAACCCTAAACCCTAAACCCTAAACCCTAAACCCTAAACCCTAAACCCTAAACCCTAAACCCTAAACCCTAAACCCTAAACCCTAAACCCTAAACCCTAAACAACCTGTGTAGGTTCAGACCTAAGGAACCGAGGACTCCAGCAGTGAGATAGCTGGTTCAGTGTCTTTTAAGAGCTAGCATGAGGTGAGTAGAATGGATCTTTACATTTCAAAGTAAATAAATTTAGAGTATGTTTATGCATTACGAATGCCATATGATATATTAGGTTGTTTGCGCTAGAATTCACGAATATGTTTCATTGCATAATATAATGTTGATGTGGATGGGTGTTGAATGATCCATTAGCCCTCGTATGATGACATGATATGATATGATATGGTATGGTATGTAAGACCAGTGAGGCCCATTCTACGCCCCTGGTACAATGTAAGAGAAAGACTAGTGAGGCCCATGCTACGCCCCTGGCATATTGGAATGTTATGTTATGTTATGTAAGAGAAAGACCAGTGAGGCCCATGCTATGCCCCTGGCACTATTGGAATGTGTAGAGGGCTATTGGTGACAAGTCCATCCTTAATGTCATTTGTTTGTGATGTGATGCATTTCATGAAAGCATGAATTTTAAATATAATATTTTACTATTCTGCTCACTGGGCTCTAGTAGCTCAACTTATTCCCTTAATCCCCTAGGTTTGCAGGTACGGGATATATCAGGAAGTCAACAAGAGTAAAGTCATGTTTTATGTAATAGCTAGCTGTGGACATGAGAAAGACATTGTAATGTAAAGTATAGTAATGTAATGTAATGTAATGTAAAGAATTGTATTGAGGATAGAATTGTGCTTGGCCCTTGAGTATGTTAATCCCTTTTTGGTACATGATCATTTAATGAAATGTTTTATTGATGTTTATGTAAGTCAAGCTTAATGTATGATATGTTGCCCCATTGGAGCATTTGATGAGGGCTCCAGTGTGGGGTTTTATGTTTATGAATTTGTGCATGCACAGGTTAAGCTTGGTAAATGAAAGAAAAAGTTTAATGTTTTATGTATATGTTTGATCATGTATAGGATTTAATAGGTATACAGGATGTATGATAGGTTTACTACAGGTCCCGGCGGCCTTATGCCGATCTGAATCATAGCGCCGGTAGCGGTCCGATTTTCGGGTCGTTACACCTGAACCCTGAACCTTGAACCCCTAACCCTGATGATAGAGCATATTTTAGTCCATTTTATCATGATGTTCTTGATGTCAATTTACATCTTTTCTGCCTAATTTTGTGAATTTAATCATGTTTTGCAGATATTAGGTGTAAAGAGACATTCTGGAGAAAATGCTCTTAAAACTGCCAAAAAGTGCCAAAAAAGGAACGTTTTCAAATATGGAAAGTGCTAAATAAGGAAAGTTTTCTGATAAGGAAAGTGTCAGAAAAGGAAAGCGCAATCAATAGATTCTTTGAAATTCAAATTGCATATTCTTCTTTCCTTATTCAGAAGGTGAAGCCAATTATGGAAAGTGTCAAATAAGGAAAGTTTTCAGAAAAAGAAAGTCCTCAAATAAGAGAAGTGCAGAAGCAAAAGCAAATAAGGAAAGCTCAGTCAGAAGATTATTTGAAATTCAAATCGCAGATCTTTCTTTCCTCATTCAAAGATATGCACACACTGCAGCAGTCAAATCTTTCTATTTAGGCAGCAAGATTTCAAGGTGATGCACTTGCCTCTTCTTCATTCAGTATTCAAAATTCAAACGAAGGCTCCACCTAAAAAGGAAAGACTGGACAGATTTCTTTCCACTTCTGCACATTAATGACTGCACGCTCTCCTTCCTCTTCTGCAGTCCATGCGCGCGCCACTTGCCTTCTGAAGGCCAAGGCGCACATCCTTCCTCTTCTGAAACACCAAACACGATTCTTTCCTTTTCAGATGCAACTTGGGCTGCAAGCACCTCTTGGGCAACCTCTTGGACAGCAAGGAGACCTAGGGTAACACTTTCAACTATAAAAAGACACATAAGGAGCCTCCACACAGCTTTTACACACCACCTTGGAGACACCTACGAAATTCACATCTCTTCTTCTACCTTTCTTCTTTTCTTTATTTTTTATTTTTGTTTCAGCCATGAGAGGCTGAAATCTTTTATTCTAATTGAAGATTAGGCGATGCTTTAGTTGTTTTATGGATTGGAAGACTTGATCAAACATTGTTTATCTTTTGTTATTCAATATTCATACAATCTCATGCTTAATTCCATTGTTGCTTTATTGTTTTGATCAATATGGCCAATTGATTCTTGATTGCAAGGTAATAATATGTTAGTTTGGGTGATTTAAGTCTGTAATTGCTTGGATTATTCAAACATAAGAACACTTGGTGTAAAAACCAAGGAAATTGTATGATCTAGCAACATCTCATGCGTTTGAGTAGTTAGGATTTGATCTCTCTCTTTCTTCATGCAATTAACAATTGTTTGATACCTAAGGCCCAAGGACGTTCCTTGGCAATTTGTTAATTAGTAATTAATTAGAGGACGTTCCCTAATTGGTTTAATCATAAGGAGAGACATGGTGGTGAGAAGCGTCTTCCATCTCCATAACTAATCTATTGAATCAATCAAAAGAAACTAAGTGTCAATGATCAATCCCAACAACTGAAGTGAATCCAAATCTTCAACTAGAGCTTTCTTATTATTTATTTTTCTTTTATTTTATTATTCGCTTATTTTAATTGCTTTCAGTAGTTTGTTAATCAAATCAGTCTCAAACCCCCCATTTTACTTTTACTGCAATTTATTTTTATTCCGCTTTCAGTTTATCTCATTTTCAGTTTTATCTTGTTTCAGTTTATTTTGCTTTCCGTTTATTTCTCTTTCAGTTTTATCTCATTATATCTCGTTTCAGTTTATTTTGCTTTCCATTTATTTTTCTTTCAGTTTTATCTCATTTTTAATTTTCTTCTTTTTCAGTTTATTTTTGTTTCAGTTTATTTTATTGGTCTTGATAAGGAAAATAGGTAAGTTCTCAATTCCCTGTGGATTCGATCCTTTCACCACTATCTGCAGTTGTAAATTGTTGATAACCAGAAAGGTTATTTTTGACCGGCTTCGACAACCGCGAGTCAAAAATTGGCGCCGTTGTCGGGGAGTTGATTTAACTTATTTGTTTTTCTTTCAGGACCAAATTAAAAAAAAAATTTTGAAGACCACCTTTGCGCAGGAGCACCTTCTGCAACACATTCGGCCGCCGAACCTCATCCTCATTCTGCCGCCGAACATCTCACCAAGGCACAGTCACCATCGCAGATCTGAATCATGGATGAGGTAAGTAGATCTGATTTTTCTTTACTGACATCTTTTATGAAAGAATTTGCCATAGGACTAGTTCAACAAGTTCAAGCATCCCAGCCACCAAGGCCATGTGGGATCTGTTCATATGTAGGACACCCAACTGATCAATGTCCTACACGTTATGAATATGACCAACCAGTGAATGCATATGGAGGATTCTATGAACAACCAAGACATGATCCCTACCATGACACATACAACCCATATTGGGGAGACCATCCGAATTGAAGCTATGCAAGGGACCAACAAGTACATGCATTTGAAGGATTCTATGGACAGCCAAGACATGATCCCTACCTTGACAATTACAATCCATGTTGGGGAGACCATTCGAATTATGGCTATGCAGGGGCTAACTACTACCAAAACTATCAAGCCCAAGCAACACCTCAAAGTTCTAATCTTGATAAGATAATGAAGACTTTGCAAAATATCCAACAGCAAGAGGATCAATTGAACAAATCATTGAATGCAATCATGTTAAGAAGAGAGGAAGAGTTTCAAGATGATGAGAAAGATGATGAAAGTTCGCAAGTACATGAACAAGTTGCTGAAGAAACACAACTAGAAAACTGTTTGTCCAAACAAACTGATCAAATAGAACCTGTTGATTGTTTAGATATCATAGATTATTTGAGCAAAGATGTTTTTTATATAAATCAAGATGATATATTAAACAATGATCCTTGCAGGGAAGAGAGCCAGAAAGAGCTAGAACTGAAAGAAACTGACTGTTGCATCCAACAGGTAGACTGCGGCCATACGCATAACAAGGGGGAGCCAATCGCACCTCTTAAGACCAATCTTGCGCAAGAAGGAGTACATGAAAGCCTTTCAGATGCATCCTTTCAGCTTCCATCGCATGAAACCCCTTCCAGTCATCCTTTTCAGGTAAATCTTGCGCAAAAGGAGCAATCTAAAACCAATTCAGCCATGGATGCAATGCAAATAGCCCATGCTTACAAGGATCAAATGGTATCCCAAGCACCTAAACCAAAGGACCATGCGGATTAATGCCTTCCCAAACCTCCGGATAAGGTAGAGTTTGTTTTGTTTGAATTCAGTACTAAATTGCAGCTAGCCATAGAGAAACATGAATTGATGTTCAAAGTTCTACCCAATCATCTCAAAAATGCAAACATAAGGGCTAGAGGCACACTCATCTGAAAGAGGAGAAGCTAATCATGTTGCTTCATGAGTACATGGAAAAAATAGGATGGGCTATGACCAAATCAAAAAGAGTGCTACACTTTTTACTCAATGCAGTTGGGACTCTTTTCCCTTCTCCAATTACTTGAGCCTTGATCAAGTGGATCGCACCATGCACACCACACCCAGGGGAGTACTCAGTTTCTTTTGCATTTTAATAATTCCTATACATTGAGGACAATGCATGATTTAGGTGTGGGGGTGCATATTTCTGAATTTTTAATTTTTGCTTTAATTTTCAGTTTGAATTTTTGTTTTCATTTTGAGTGTGATTTTTTTTCATTTTTTTTCATTTTTCCACAGCTTCTCGTTTGTGTTTTGATTTGCTATACTCAAACTCATGAACTATGTTGGATGAGTTTTTCTTTCCATGACCCATTGATGTGATGACTCTTTAAACTTATGTTGAATCAATTGCAGTGAGTTGTATTCATGTTTGAGAATTGCCTTTTTGAATTGAATCTTTGAGTTTGCCATGGTGAAAAATATATTGATGACACTCATTAGAGGGAATGAATTGAAAATTGTGTGAATGAACTTAACAGGACTTGATTTAGCAATTGGTGTTGATTTGCCCAAATCATTGAGAGAAAGAAATTCACAAAGGCTTAGACTTCAAAAGCACAAATTGAAAACTATTCCAATGGTCAAAAGACTATGAACAGAGCTAGTAGCCACTTGGACAGGTGACCAACTGAGTAACTGGGGGTGGGTATCACAAATATGTACCTTCACGTCAAAAGGTTGGTGACTTGTTCAAGCAAAACTAAAAGTGCAAAAAGCTGAATAAAGTACTTCAAGGTAAGGGCAAGTCACTCTGAAAGCTAGAAAAAGTCTTATATGAACAAATAATATGTGCATGTATGATCTCTCTTGAGTAAAACAAATCTTAGCCATGGTAAGCAAACGGAAACAAGGAAAGAAGGTGAGTAATCTTCATGCATATATTCTTCACTGCAATGATTCAAAATAGGTGTCTAGAGTAAGAGCTTAAATGGAAATAAGGATCTAGAGCAAAGAAAGCTTATTTGACTATGTTTATTTGCTTGAGGACAAGCAAAAGGCAAGGTGTGGGGGTATTTGATAGAGCATATTTTAGTCCATTTTATCATGATGTTCTTGATGTTTATTTACATCTTTTCTGCATAATTTTGTAGTTTTAATCATGTTTTGCAGATATTAGGTGTAAAGAGACATTCTGGAGAAAATGCTCTTAAAACTGTCAAAAAGTGCCAAAAAGGAAAGTTTTCAAATATGGAAAGTGCTAAATAAGGAAATTTTTCTGATAAGAAAGTGCCATAAAAGGAAAGCGCAATCAACAGATTCTTTGAAATTCAAATTGCAGATTCTTCTTTCCTTATTCAGAAGGTGAAGCCAATTATGGAAAGTGTCAAATAAGGAAAGTTTTCAGAAAAGGAAAGTCCTCAAATAAGGGAAGTGCAGAAGCAAAAGCAAATAAGGAAAGCTCAGTCAGAAGATTATTTGAAATTCAAATCGCAGATCTTTCTTTCCTCATTCAAAGATATGCACACACTGCAGCAGTCAAATCTTCCTATTTAGGCAGCAAGATTTCAAGGAGATGCACTTGCCTCTTCTTCATTCAGTATTCAAAATTCAAACGAAGGCTCCACCTAAAAAGGAAAGACTGGACAGATTTCTTTCCACTTCTGCACATTAATGACTGCACGCTCTCCTTCCTCTTCTGCAGTCCATGCGCACGCCACTTGCCTTCTGAAGGCCAAGGCGCGCATCCTTCCTCTTCTGAAACACCAAACGCGATTCTTTCCTTTTCAGATGCAACTTGGGCAGCAAGCACCTCTTGGGCAGCAAGGAGACCTAGGGTAACACTTTCAACTATAAAAAGACACATAAGGAGCCTCCACACAGCTTTTACACACCACCTTGGAGACACCTGCGAAATTCACATCTCTTCTTCTACCTTTCTTCTTTTCTTTATTTTTTATTTTTGTTTCAGCCATGAGAGGCTGAAATCTTTTATTCTAGTTGAAGATTAGGTGATGCTTTAGTTGTTTTATGGATTGGGAGACTTGATCAAACATTGTTTATCTTTTGTTATTCAATATTCATACAATCTCATGCTTAATTCCATTGTTGCTTTGTTGTTTTGATCAATATGGCCAATTGATTCTTGATTGCAAGGTAATAATATGTTAGTTTGGGTGATTTAAGTCTGTAATTACTTGGATTATTCAAACATAAGAACACTTGGTGTAAAAACCAAGGAAATTGTATGATCTAGCAACATCTCATGCGTTTGAGTAGTTAGGATTTGATCTCTCTCTTTCTTCATGCAATTAACAATTGTTTGATGCCTAAGGCCCAAGGACGTTCCTTGGCAATTTGTTAATTAGTAATTAATTAGAGGACGTTCCCTAATTGGTTTAATCATAAGGAGAGACATGGTGGTGAGAAGTGTCTTCCATCTCCATAACTAATCTATTGAATCAATCAAAAGAAACTAAGTGTCAATGATCAATCCCAACAACTGAAGTGGATCCAATTCTTCAATTAGAGCTTTCTTATTATTTATTTTTCTTTTATTTTATTATTCGCTTATTTTAATTGCTTTCAGTAGTTTGTTAATCAAATCAATCTCAAACCCCCCATTTTACTTTTACTGCAATTTATTTTTATTCCGCTTTCAGTTTATCTCATTTTCAGTTTTATCTCGTTTCAGTTTATTTTGCTTTCCGTTTATTTCTCTTTCAGTTTTATCTCGTTATATCTCGTTTCAGTTTATTTTGCTTTCCGTTTATTTTTCTTTCAGTTTTATCTCGTTTCAGTTTATCTCATTTTCAATTTTCTTCTTTTTCAGTTTATTTTTGTTTCAGTTTATTTTATTGGTCTTGATAATGAAAATAGGTAAGTTCTCAATTCTCTGTGGATTCGATTCTTTCACCACTATCTGCAGTTGTAAATTGTTGATAACCAGAAAGGTTATTTTTGATCGGCTTCGACAATCACGAGTCACCTGACCCTTGAACCCCGACCCCTGAACCCCTGACCCCCGACCCCTAACCCCTAACCCTGAACCCTGAACCCTGAACCCTGAACCCTAAAGCCCGACCCCTGAACCCCGACCCCGGAACCCTGACTCTCGACCCCCGACCCCCGACCCCCGACCCCCGAACCCTGAACCCTGAACCCTGAACCCTGAAACCCGAACCCTGAAACCCAAAAACCCTGAAACCCGAAAACCCTGAAACCCCGAACCCTGAACTCCCGAACCCTGAACCCTGAACCCTGAACCCTGAACCCTGAACCCTGAACCTTGAAACCCTGAAACCCTGAACCCTGAACCCTTAAACCCGAACCCTGAAACCCGAATCCTGAAACCTGAACCCCGAAACCCTGAACCCGAAACCCTGAACCCTGAACCGTGAACCCTGAATCCTGAATCCTGAACCCTGATTCATAAATTATTAAATATCTATATTTATAAAAATTATATCAATTAAATACAAAACAGCAATATTATCCATAGTTTATTTAAAAAATTAAAAATTGATCATATATATTACTAATTTGGCTTTAAATTTTTATTGTTGTATTTTAAATTTTTAAAAATTAATCTAATTAAAAAAATTTTGATAAATCATTAATGATATAATTATTTTATATTGAATTATTATAATTTTTAAATTTATTAAATAAAAAATATTAATTTTTTTCAAACTCAAACTATAATGGTAATTTTTATAAATTTAAATATTTAATTTTAATAAGTTAATCTCAAATAATATATATAATATGTGTGGATATAAATATATATTTAAACTAATAAATTATGGGGCTATATTTGGATATATAAATATGTATGTGGATGTATCTCATACCTGAGGTCCTTGTGCTTTAAAATTTTGTTCCAGGGTAAAGGAAAATTAGTGATGCTTATGTATATAAGAAAAAAAAAAAGTTTTCTCTCGATAAGGGAAATTTTATTAAAATTCAGGGAAAAAAAACATCAGTCTCTGCTTATTGCTGGCCGCTGCTCACGTGCAGCATTCAGTGTAGGGGTTTCGGTCGATTCGGTTCAAAACCGAACCGAACTGAATTGAATAAACCGAAAACTGAAATTTAAGTATTTATAAAAACCGAACAAAACCGTTTTTGGTCAGAAACCGAATCGAACCGAACCGGTCTGATTCAGTTCGATTCGGTTCGGTTTTATCAGTTTCGATTTTTAATAATTTTTTTTATTTTTTATACTTTGTTTTTAATATTTTAAAATTTAATTAAAATATTTTAATTTTAATATAATTTAATTTCTCTATATCATTGAAAATAACATATTATTATTACTAATCGATTCGATTTGATTTTTTTGATTTTTTCTGATCAAAATCGAACCGAACTGAAATAATCAAAATTTTTAAAATTAAAAATCAAATCGAACTGAATTTTAAAATTAATTCGATTCGATCGATTTTTTCGATTTGAATCGAATACTGCTCACCTCTGTTCAGGAGGATAAGAACAAAAGACTCTTTATTCTTTATTTACTTTTTAGATTATGCGATGTTCGCTGCCTACCAGGAGTGCAAGTGGATTTTACATGATTACTACTAATTAACTATGAAGTGCCTAATAAAGAAAACTAATTCTTCCCCACCCAGAATTATTCTCCTCAAAATTATTTCATTAATTTATAATTATATCTTCCTGTTTTCTTTTTAATATAGGAACTTTATTTGCTATCTTTTGCTTTATTGAATTTAAATTGAATAATCAAGTGATTGTGCAGTTTTCGAAATCTGTCAAAAATAATCTTTTTAGTTATTAACAATTTTACAACCGTAGATAGTGGCAAAAAGATCAAATCCACAGAAAATTGATACTTACATATTTTTCTTATCAAGACCAAGTAAATAAACTGAAAGTAAAATAAAAGGAAAATTATGAGATTAATGAATTGAACAAATACTGAAAGCAATAAAGTAAAGCAAATAATTAAAGTAAAGAAGATTCAAATATGAGAAAAACTCTAGTTGAATAATTGGATCCATTTCAGTTGTTTGAATTGATCATTGACGCTTAAATTCCTTTATTTGATTCAATAAATTAGTTATGGAAATAGAAAACGCTTCTCACCACCATATCCCTCCTTAAGCATAAATCAATTAGGGAACATCCTCTAACTAATCACTAATTAACAAGTTGCCAAGGAACGTTTTTGAGCCTTTGGCATCTAACAACTATCAATTGCATTAAAAAATAGAGAATATTAATTCTAGCTACCCAAACGTATAGTGATATTGTTAGATCATGCAATTTCCTTAGTTTTTACACCAAGAGTTATTTGTGTTTGAATAATTCAAGCAATTACGGATTTAAAACTATCCAAACTAACAAATTATTACCTTGCAATCAAGAATCAATTGGCTCTGTTGATCTAAACTACAAAACAACAATGGAATTAAATATAAAATTGCATAAATATTGAAAAACAAAATACAAATAATGTATATTCAGATCTCCCAATCCATAAAACAACTAAAGTTTCACCTAATTTTCAACTAGAAAAAAGGGTTTTAGCCACTCATGGCTGAAACAAAACCAAAATAATAAAAGAAAGGAAGAATGAGAGAATGGCCGGCGGCCTTGGCTTGGAGAAGAGTGGTGCGCCGATTGTGAGAAGGAGAGTAGGGAGGTTCGGCTCCTTGTGTGCCTTTTATAGGTGAGAGGTGTTGCCCTAAATCTTATTGATGAGGTAGAGCCTTTTTTTTAATTTCAAATTTTAAATGTCCTCTTTTGAATTTTGAATTTTAAATTCTTGAGAGACAAGTGCATCTTCTTGAGATTTGGTTTCTTGAACAAACTGAATTTTGAATTTTGAATGTGCATCTTATTGAGATTTGACTTCCTCAATAAGGAAGAGGATTCTTGAAAATTTGAAATTTGAATTTCAAATTACTCTACTGAATGTACTTTTCTTATTTATCTCCTCTTCAGCTGCAACTTGAATTATGCAAGCATACTTGTTCTCCTTTATCCTATTTTAGGCAGTTTTAAGAGTATTTTAATCAAATTACCTTTTTATACTATTTCTACAAAATAATATCAAAATCATAAAATTGAGCAGAAAAAATATAAATTAACATTAATAAAATCATGATAAAATGGTATAAATTTAGACTGATTATCAAGCATATATGTTGTATCCGATTTAATTTTCTTTGAGTTCTTCTTATCCTTTGGGTGATCAATCCACTATTTAATTTAATGGTGGTTCTGAATAAGAACAACTAATAGCCGCCTTCCACCTTAATCATTCAAATAACCTTCCAGATGTTTTTTTTCTTTTTTAGTTTTTTGGGGAGGGGGGTGGGGGGCGGGGAGAGACACGGTGGGAAGAAATAATGTTCCCAACAGAAAATTTATTACTTGGATCAAGGTATCGTACATTTCTAGAGCCGAAGAAGACTTTTTTATTCCTCGAGCCCAATTGCTATAAAATAAATACATACCCAGGCAGTCTGCAGTTTTTTTTTTTAAATACCATATAAGAACCAGCAATAGGACGTGTTGGACTATATATAATAGGATTATAGTATTGATTGCAATGATATGTCGCCCGTAGTTTGGTAAATGATTTTTCAAAGTTTGTGGAAAAAGAAAGATTTAAAGAATATATAGTTGGCTTTGCATCAGAACCCATCTTTCCTCCCTCAAGTTAAGCCAGCATATATATATACATGTATATAACTATATGTGTAAATATGAATGGAAACGAAGGAATGATATTCCCCTGCAGGTGGTTGTCAGCAGCAGCCACGTTATCAAGCATTAACATGAGGATTTAGATGCCATTCCATCTCGAAAGTAAAAGCTTTTCAATTAATATATTTGAGAGAGTGAATTTATGCACAAGAAAACTGTTCACTTGGAGTAGGATTGGAATATGTTATATTACCCATGGAATACAACTTAGAACTAAGGAAGCGATGCCAATGCCTTGTCAGAGGAATATCTTCTGGGTCTGGGCTCTGGCTTTTTCTTCCTTCAAATATTGCTTTATATTCAAGGCAACCTATAACTGCCATGGCTACCTTCTTAAAGAGAGCTTTTAAATCTATCACATCTGCCATTGCTTACTGCTACTTTAACTTCAGGGACGACCATACGGCCATCACAAATATCAACTACAACATGACCAAGGGACGTCCACTTGCTTTGCAGGTTCGTTTTCACGCATCTCAAGCATCTCTCTCTCTCTCTCTCTCTCTCTCTCTCTCTTTTCTGTTTTTTTTTTGGGGGGGGTGGGTGGGTGTTCACTCAGCAAATTATATAGTAAGTCAACCCCTTCTCATTGAACTTTCGTGCACCCTAGTTATATAAGTTTTCGTTTCAACTTGCTATTAGCCAGATTAACCCGATTAAATCCAAGAACAATCACCCAAGAGCTGTCCCTTCTCATATATATTATTGGAAAATTCTTACCTTCACCTGTCATGTATATTATTACGTGACTCAATCATGTATAAGTAATTAATGTCTTATTTTTGTCTCTTGGTTGAAGGATGCATGCAATAAACTAATTAATTATGGTACCATACTATGGTTATAAGAATGAGGTAGAAAAACAGAATGGTGAAGGGATTATATATTTGCTAATTTTCACACTTTTCAATTCAAGGATGTGAGAGAACACTAATCAGATTCAATTTCATTGCATAAAAAACAAGCCTTTGTTTCTCTCAGAAAGCATAAATCATTTCAAAAGGGCAAAAAGAATAAGGGAATATATACGAGAAGAGATTAAGCTTTTAGATAAAGTTGATCAGAATCTTCTAACTAATTATTAAAATTAAATCATGTGTTATTGCAGACTGTGAATCTCAAAGTCCGGATGTGCTGCAGTGGTTGTGAGAGAGTTGTCAAAAATGCGATTCACAAGCTTAGAGGTGAGGTTTCGAAATCAACGACATGAGTGTTTTTAGGTTGCTGGTTATTAATGAGTGGTGAAAACTTTTTATATTTGTTGTTTGTTTACGATGATCAGGGAAGACGAGTTATAACATGATATAATATAAATGGTTTATTTTATAGGCATTGATTCGGTGGAGATAGACTTAGACATGGAAAAGGTTACAGTGGTGGGGTACGTTGATCAAAATAAGGTGCTAAAGGCAGTGAGGAAGGCAGGAAAGAGGGCAGAATTCTGGCCCTACCCGAATCCGCCATTGTACTTCACATCTGCTAATCACTATTTCAAAGATACTACGAACGAATTCAAAGAAAGCTACAACTACTACAGGCATGGCTATAACGTTGGAGAAAGGTATGGGAACATCCCCGTCACTCACCGTGGAGACGACAAGGTCAGCAACATGTTCAACGATGACAACGTTAACGCCTGCTGTCTGATGTAACTGCTTGGAAGATTTTTAGTTGAACCAGAGTGAATAACTTATTTTACATGCCCAACCAATCAGAAATCAGAGAACCCATCATGCATTGTAGTAGACTCCATCATCATTTTAATGATTTGTTAGACGGTATATATATCCCTCTTAATGTAAATAAGTTCCTATAAGTACTTATATATATTAACTGTATGCTGATGTATATATCTCAAATAAATCTCTATGTACGTGTGAATCATAAAGTTGTTAGTATACATATTTCTGATCTAGATATATTCAATTTTGTGTTTTATTTGTATTTCGAATATTATGATTGCTTTTTTCATGCAATTTATTAAATGTCATTCATAATTTAATTTAATTATATCATATTAAAGTTATATCTAAAATTAATATCAAATTCTAATTACCATTATAATTGAAATAAAAAAATATAAAAACAAAAGGCATAATTTGTACCCTTACTTTTTTTGTAAAAAATCATTTTATTTCTTCTATTATAGTTTTGTCTTATTTATTATTTCAATTTTCAAATGGTGAAATAACTTAATCTTTCACATCATATGAATTAAGCTATTTAATAATTAAAAGTTAAAGGACGTAATATGTATATTTTCTCATTTTATAAAGATTAAATTATTCAAAATTTAAAAATTAAATGAACAAATAGGATAAAATTAAAGTTAAGGAATAAAATAATTTTTAATAAAATGATTTTTCATAAAAAGGTGAGAGGACAAATTATGCATTTAGCCAAATATAAAAGTAGATAGTATTAGGTGCTTAGTCATCTTTACATTATTGAAATCATCTAGTATATGCTAGTATGCGTTAACATGTATATATTAACAAGAAAAATCTGGAACTGGTCCACCATGGATCTAAGCAGATTGAAGGTACAAATAAGTAAAAAGCAGATTGAAGGTATAAATAAGTGAATCTCTCTATGAAAAATAAATGAGATCCACCTCAATATGTCTTGGACCAATGGCGGACTGGATCCACCTACGATTTTTCCTGCAATTAAATTGAGATTATTGGGAGAGAGACTTAAATTATAGGGCCTCTACGAGATCGCAAAGGCCACCCATGAGATTGTGAGCTGCAGAATTTCTGTAATGGGAGGCCAATAGGATTCAAATTAGTAGCTTCTTAATTACGAGATCAAATCCTTATTAATGTGCTTAAAATGATTTTTTTTAACAAAATCTCAAACAGGGAATTATTTGGGAGCATCTTGATTTAACTGGGTTTCAATGAACAACAGGTTAGATTGATTATGCTCTGTATGAGACAATTTAGTATTTTATTAATTACATTTTATGGCTCTGAATTTGATCTGATTAATCCTAGTAGTGGTCTCAAGCAAGGCAATCTGCTTAGTCCATACTTGTTTATTTTTGTAAGCTAAGGACCTTTCAATGCTTTTTCGCAGGAGAAGATATAGAGAGGTGTTCATGGTGTTCAATGTAGCAAACGAGCTCTTACTGTTCCTCACATTCGTTTTGCAGATAATAACTTCTTGTTTCTTGGAGGTAATATTGGAGGTAATATTAGAGAAAGTGTTAATGTCAAGAATATTTTGAGAACCTACGAACTTGCGTTTGGACAAGTTGTTAACTTCTAAAAATTAGGTATTCTCTTAAGTTTTAACTTTTCTACTGCCTTGAAGAATATTGTTTTAATAGGTGTTGAAACCACAAAAAATAATCTATTAAAATCAACAAATATGAATTATATATAGAGTGAATAAAATTGAATCCACGTTAAATTGACATTAAGAATTTTTAAACAATAATTAGAAAAATAAATAATAAGAGTAAAAAAGTTTTGATGATGAGTTAAAATAAAAATATAAATAATTAAAGAAAGCGATAATTAAATGTAAACAAGTTCTAGTTGAAGGGTAAGATTCATTTCAGTTTGGAAATTGATTATCGAAATAAAAATACTTTTATTCATTCCAATAAATTAGTTATAATTATGGAAAACGCTCTACATGATCAATCTCTCCTTAAATTTAAATTAATTAAAAATATTCACTAATTAGCCCTAACTAACAAATCGCCCAAAAAATGTCTTTAGGATTTTATTTGTCAACCGTCTTAAGAATTACAGAGACTTAATTCTAACCAACCAACCAAACTGCATAGTTAGTTTAAGTTAGATCATGCAATTTCTTAGTGGATTACACTAATTGTTACTTGTTGAGTAACCTAAGCAATTACGGACTTCAAGCATTCATACTAACAATATATTATTTTAAAATTAAGAATAATAGGCTACATTGATCAAATAACAAAGTAATAATAATATGAAAAACTGAATTTGCATAAATATTGGAAGAATAAAAGATAAACAATTGTATATAGATCTCACAATTCATGTATAAACTGAAATTTCACCCTAACTTCAATTAGAAATAAAGATTTTAGTCACTCATGACTTTCAAAGAAAATACAAAGAGAAGAGAGAATTCAAGATGAAGGATCAATGTTGAAGAAGAGATGTTTCAACTGTCCTCAATGATGGGCTTATATAGGTGCTTAACCCTAATAAAGTCGTTTTGAGAATAAGAATTCTTCTTTACTTTGAATTAGGATCCTTCCTTTAATATGTCTCTTCTATGGATAGAACTCCTTGATTTGAGGAGGATATGGTGCCGCACTGAAGGAGGAGAAACCGCGTGGGTCACGCGACTTTTAATGAAGAGACCTGGTCTTCTAATTTTTAAATCTGAATTTTTCATGCTCACTGTCAGGTTCTGTGCAGACTGTTGATTTGTCCAGTGGTTTGGGCAAATCGTTAGGCAAATCGCTAGTCAAATCCATTATCTGAGAATGGTTAACTCAGCTTGCGAGTCTGAGCCATTCATGGCTTTTATGTAGTATGATCATTCGGTGGGTTTGTCCAAATCGCTGGTCAAGTCAATTTCAACGCTTTAAAACCATTTTTTATCAAATCTTCTTCTCTTTTTGCTTTTCTATGAAATATAATCAAAAATACAAAATTAGTTAGAAAAATACTCAATTCAATGCTAAGAAAAGTATGAAAAATTTGTTAAAATTTGATAGCGGTTGTCGAAACCGTAAAAAATAAACCTATTTTCAATCAACAAAATAATTTGTAGATAGTGGCAATAGGGTCGAACCACAGGGATTTGACACTACGAATTTTTCTAATAATGACTTGGACAAATAAATAACAAAAGTAAATAAAAGAAGGGGGTTTTGTTTTGAAGAATTACAACTGAGTAAAAGAAAGCAGTAATTAAATAAATGAGTAAATCAATGGGAGAAGGATTCTAGTTGAAGTATAGATCTATTTCAGCTTGTTTAGAATTTATCATTGATCTTTTTGATACCCCTATTTATTTCAATAAATTAGTTTAGTATGTGGAAGATACTTCTCACAATCCAAATTTCTCCTTAGTTTTAGTATGATTAGGAAATATTCACTAATCAAACACTAGTTAACAAGTTGCCACGGAACGTCCTTAGAGTTTTTTACTTTTTAACTGTTAACTGCCTTAAGACTTAGAGAAACCTAATTCTAACCTTGCCAACAGCGTGGTCAAGTTTAGATTATGCAACCGATTATAATTGAGTTTAAACAATCTAAGCAATTACGGACCTAAATCATTCAAACAATATATTACTCATGCAATTAAAAGCAATAGGCCTTAATTGATTCTAAAAGAAAAGCAATAATAATAGAAAGATCAAGTTGCATAAATATTGAAAATAAATAAGAGTTTAATAATGGAGTTTTAAATCTCTCAATTCATCCCAAATCTGAAATTTTCCAACTTCAACTAGAAAAGAAGGTGTTTAGCCACTCATGGTGGACAAAATCACAAAAAAAGAAAGAAGAAAGAAAAGAAGAGAAGCTGCCGCAGACTTCCTATTGTGTTTCTCCAGTATTTCGAAGGTGGAGAGATGATCCTTATTGTAATACCCGGCTAGAGTCCGGCATCGGAATTCTACTTTCCGGTGGAATCTCGGATGTCGAAATCCTCTAGAAGGGTAAGATTTATGTTTTTATAAAGTATTTGAGTATGTTTTAATGTTTTAAGTGTAAAAGGAAATGAGTTTTGAAAGAAAAGCACCAAGGAAGAAATGCCAGGTTCGGCCGCCGAAGGTAAAGTTCGACTGCCGAACATGCATGAGTTTGGAATCACGTTAGGCCGCCGAAGGTGGTCTGGCCAGCCACCTATAAAAGGCCCTAGGTCGGTGAATGGATAAGCTTTTCCTCCATTTTCACAGACAGAGGTGAGACCATGCTCTTCCTTGGGTGATCTTCATGTTTTCTTCAAATCTTGCAAAGTTTTGATGGGTTTTATGTTGTTTTGAAGGTTTTGAGTTAAAAACCCAAAGTTTTGAAGTGTGGAGACTTTGAGGGTGAGTTGCTCCATATCTCTACGTTGGGATCGTTTATCTTCTTGTTTGTAAGAGGTAAGTGAAGATCTTGAACTTCTTTGCATGTTTTATGAAGGTTTTATGGAGTGTATGGGTAGAGATGCATGTTTAGGGTAAGTTGAGATTTTGGTTGATTTGTGGTCAAAGTATGCTTATGTGTTGAGTTGTGATATTTGTTGGGGTTTTAAGTTAGTTTTGGACCCCTTTGTGCCTATACTTGAGTATATGCAGGTTGTGGAATTGTGGTTTGCATGTTTGAGGGAAGTTGGGTAAGATTTGTATGAAGCATAACCAATTTCTGCCTTACTGGAGAATCCAGTTTTGTAATACCCGGCTATAATCCGGCATCGGGATTCCTGCCTTCCGGCGGAATCTAGGGTGTTGGATCTCTCTAGAAGGGTAAAATGTGTTTTCTAAAATGTTTTCACATGATTTCATGGTTTTAAATGAAAATGATTTGAGTTTTAAAAAGGAAAGACCAAGGAGGCATTTGCCAGGTTCGGCCGCCGAAAGTGAAGTTCGGCCGCCGAACATGGAAAGGCTTCGGGAGTGCTTTTGGCCTCCGAAAGTCTTGTTTGAACGAGCCAAGGTTCGGCCGCCGAAAGTCAGGTTCGGCCGCCGAACTTGCATGAGTTTAGGAGGCACGTTAGGCCGCCGAAGGAGGTTTAGCTGGCCGCCTATAAAAGGCTCTCAGACCGAAAGTGGGCGAGTTTCTCCCCATTCTCGTGCCCAGGTGTGTTCATGTCCTCCCTTGGTCGATTTCAGGTTTTCCTTCAATCTTCTATGGTTTTCATGAGTTTTATTCTTGGTTTTAAAGAGTTTTAAGCTTGGATCAAGGATTTGGAGCTTGGAGACCCCGGAGCTAGTTTCCTCCACATCTCCAAGGTTCGGGTCACACCAACCCTCGATCTTCAAGAGGTTAGTGTAGATCTCTGCTTTTCTTTATGTTTTAATGAGTTTTAAGTAAGTTTTATAGAGTTTGATGGTTGAGTTTGGGTAGAAAGGCATGTTTAAGGATTATGTGGGTTTTATGCCCAATGTATGTTTATATGATGCTATGTTGAATGTTTAGGCTAGGTTATGCATGTGGGAGAGTGTATGCATGATTGGAAAAGAGTATGTGAGGATTTGGGTTGTTTTGATGGTTTTGGCCTATGTGGGTCATAAGCTATCTATGTATGTTTTGATGTGTATTTTGGAGTTTAATCTAGTTGTTAAGCTCCTTTGTGCATGGTTAAGGGCTTATGCATGTTTTGGTAAGGTTGGGTGTTTGTTTTGGGGTGTTGGAAGGTTTGGGAGGCTTGAATGCATGAGAAGCTGAGTTCTGCCCTTCTGGGAAGAACTCAGGTTCGGCCGCCGAAGGTGGTTTCGGCCGCCGAACCTGCCTTTGGATGCATGGTTTGGCCGCCTAACCTTGCCCCCGAAAGCTGAGTTTTGGCTTGAAAGCAGACTTTCGGCCGCCGAAGGAAGGATTCAGCCGCCGAAGGTGCCGCCGAAAGTGCCCGAGTTTCGTCTCTGGAGGGAGGGTTCGGCCGCCGAAGGTGCCGCCGAAAGTGCCCTGTCCAGCCTTTTCAAGGTTGTTTTCTTAAAAGGTTTAAGTGATGTTTTAGAGGGTTTTTGGGGAGATGTTTATGAGTTGTTTAGAGTATGTTTGGCACCTCATTCGAGTCCACCTGTGTAGGATCGGACCCGAGAGACCGAGGAGGCCAGTAGTGCTAGCAATTGCAGAGTCAGTCAGCGTCTGCCAGGAGGTGAGTAGAACTAAACTTAATCTTTTATATACGAAATCTAATGCCTAAAGCATGCTCATGCATCATGTTTATATGTAATAGGTTGATTGCACTAGTTTCACGAATATGGCGCATTGCATTATTTGATGTTGATTCAGGAGGTTTGGACCAAGGCGACTTCAATAGCCCATTTCTGTCATTGAGTCTTGGGTAAGTCCTTTGAGAGCCGAACAAGTACATATAGGAAAGTCACTGTGAGCTCTCTGTGGACTAGGTACCCCATCATGTATGTGAAAGTCCTGTGTGAGCTCCTTTGGGGGAGCCGGGCACCGACAGAGGGATTTTTGAGGTCATGTCCGATCCTTGAGAGTAAAGGATGCTAGCAAAAAGGAACTCTCAAAAACAGTCCGTGGGGAATATTTATTTGCATGAACCCCGAGACGGACAAGCTACAGTTATGTGATTTCTTTGTGTTATGACGCATTTCATGAGAGCATGTAATTAATGAACTGTTTTCTATGTTTCTACTCACTGGGCTTTTTAGCTCACCCCTCTCCCTTAACCCCAGTGTTGCAGGTTCGAGGCTGATCGGGAAGTCTCAAGAGTAAAGGTTAAGCTTATGTAATAGTTTTAGATTAGCACTTTAGTGTGGACATGTATTATAAATTGAGATAATGATTTGTAAGAGAATGTAATGTAAAGTAGAGCAGAGTTATGTTCATGGATTAGTACTGTGCTTGGCCCTAAGACTTGGTTAGTCCCTGTTCAATACATGATGTACGTAATGTTTTAGATGCTGAGTTGTGTTGAACTAATCTTGTGGCATGTGTTGTTTACCACGTTATGTTATGGATGAGGACCCTAGTAGAGGTCTGATGTTTGTGGTTTGATGCATGCACAGGTTAGGTTCTAGTTTCTTGGATGTAATACCAGTTTGATGTATGTTATGTTGACCCAGCTAGAGTTGTGATGAGGGCTCTAGTAGGGGGTTCCTTTATGTTTTCAGTTATGTCGCATACAAGTCAGGCTCGGTATTTACATCATATGTTTCAGTTTTTATGTTAAAGTTTTGTTCATGTATGGGATTTGACCAGGTGATAGGAGGTATGTTTGGCTTGCTACGGGTCCCGGCGGCCTTAAGCCGATCTGGATCCTAGCGCCGGTGGCGGTTCGGGCCGTTACAGAGGGGTATCGGTTTCCGGGCTGTTACAAGTTTCGGCCGCCGAAGGAAGGTTTGGCCACCGAACATGCTAAGGAGGTGGTTTTGGCTGCCTAAGCTTGCCTAAGCTTGCCCTCGAAAGTTTGGACTTTCGGCTTTGGAGGGGGTTTCGGCCGCCGAAGGTGCCGCCGAAGGTTAGGGACTTTCGTCTCTGGAGAGGACTTTCGACAGCTGAAGTGCCACCGAAAGTGCTTGAGTTTCGTCTCTGGAAGGGACTTTCGGCCGCCGAACCTGCCGCCGAAAGTGCCCTGTCCAGCCTTCTTTTGCATGTTTTACTTGATTGTTTTAGGATATTTTAGGGGGGTTTCGAGGAGTATTCTAGAGTTGTCTTTGAGTTGGTTTGGTCCCTCATTTGAGTCCACCTGTGTAGGAACGGACCAAAGGAACCGAAGAGAGCAGTAGTGAGCACTGCTTCAGAGTTAGTTCAGAGTCAGCCAAAGGTGAGTGGAACTAAACTTAATGTTTGAAATTGAGAAATTAAATGCTTTTAGCATGTTTCATGCATCATGATATGTAATAGGTTGAGTGCATTAGACTACACTAATGTGACGCATTGCATTATTCAGTGCTTGTACGGATCGGACATAGTTTGGATTCATTAGCCCTCCGATAAAGTCCTGAGGAGCTCCATTGAGGGCCGGGCACAGAGCACCATAGGGTGCGTAGAGAAGTCCTGAGAAGCTCCTTCGCAGGCCGGGCACAGAACAGAGGGATTTTTGAATCTGTCTGTCTGAGATGGGTGATTTACTTGTGATGTGATGCATTCCATGTGAGCATGTTTATTAACATGTTTTTATTGTTCTACTCATTGGGCTAGTATAGCTCATCCCTCTCCTTTAACCCCAGTCTTACAGAATTAGAGTTAAGGGGAAGTTCAGCAGGGTACAGGAAGAGTAAAGAATGTTGTAATAGTATAGAGTGGACATGAAATTTTGTAAAGAGATGTTTTCGTATTGTATAGTGTAGCGTATTGTGCTTGACCCATGTTGTAAGTCCTTTTATATACATGATCTGTTTATTGAACTATTTTTATGAGTATGTGAAAACCAGGCTTAACATAGTAAGAGTTGAACCTGTCTAGAGCATTGATGAGAGCTCTAGTAAGAGGTTCTATAATACAGAGATAGTGCATGCACAGGTTGAGCCTTGGTTCAGAGTAACGTTTTATGTTTTTACAGAAAATGTATGATCATGTATAGGATTTTACAGGTACACAGAGAGTATATGTAACGACCCGGAAACCGGACCGCTACCGGCGCTAGGATTCAGGTCGGCTTAAGGCTGCCAGAACCCGTAGCAAGCCAAACATACATCCTGTGAACCTGCTTAATCCCATACATGGTCAACAACATACATAAAAATTAAAAACTTTTCTTTCATTCAAACATTTCTTTGCCAAGCCTAGCCTGTGCATGCACAAACATAACATAAACCCCTCATTGGAGTCCTCATCAAATACTCCAATGGGGTAACATAACATAACATAGGCTTGGATTACATAGGCATCATAAAAACATTATATCTCATACAAGACCATATGTACAGGGAAAACAACAGACTCTAGTCAAGCACATTATCAAACTTACATTACAATACATCTCATACTTTTACATTACCAACAAATCATGTCCACAGCTAAGCTATTACATAAACTTCTCTTACTCTGCTGACTTCTCTGTCTACTCTGCACCTGCAAGACTGGGATTAGGGGAGAGGGGGTGAGCTAAAAAGCCCAATGAGCGGAAACTAAAAAAAACCTTTGTTTTAATTCCTCCATTTTTAGGTATATTATTATTCATTTTAGAAACTAAAAACATTTGTTTTAATTCCTCCATTTTTAGGTATATTATTATTCATTTTATTATTATTATTATTATTTAACTTTTCCTTTCTTTTTCTTATTCATGCTTTCATGAAATGCAACACATCACAGCTAATCACATAAAGGATTGTATTGTCACCATTAGTCCTCAACATCTCCAAATGCCAGGGGCATAGAATGGGCCTCACTGGTCTTTCTCTTACATATCATAACATTCCTAAAATGCCAGGGGCGTAGAATGGGCCTCGCTGGTCTTTCTCTTTCATAGTGCCAGGGGCGTAGAATGGGCCTCACTGGTCTTCCATAACATATCATCATAACATAACATCAGAGGACTATGGATCACCCAACAACCATCCACATCAACATCAATTTATGCAATGCAGCATATTCGTGAATTCTAATGCAAACATCCTGAAATATTGCATGGCATAATGATGCATGGGCAATGCTTTATGATTCATTCATTTATTCATTTACATTACTTTAAAACTTAAAGGATTGTTCCACTCACCTGGTGACTGAAGCTTAACAACGAACTCTGAACGACTATCTCACAACCGGGGGTCTCGGTTCCTCGAGTCCGAACCTACACAGGTTGACTCAAATGAGGCACCAAAACAACAAGAACATAACCCTAAACATACCCCTAAAAACCTCCCAAAAACACCTCAAAACACTCCTAGGAAACATGCAAGAAAAGGCTGGACAGGGTACTTTCGGCGGCACCTTCGGCGGCCGGAAGTCCCTCCAGAGCCGAAAGTCAGGCAGGATCGGCGGCACCTTTGGCGGCCGAAACTCCCAGACAGAGGCGAAACTCATGCATGTTCGGCGGCACCTTCGGCGGCCGAAAGTCTCGGACAGAGCCGAAACTCCAACTTTCGGGGGGCAAGCTTCGGCAGCCTAAAGCTGCCTCTCAAGCCATGTTCGGCGGCCGAAACTCCCTTCGGCTGCCGAACCTGGTTTCTGCAAAAGGGCAGAAACTTTGGCTCCTCTATGCACATTTGCCTCCCAACTCTTAAATCATGCATAAACTTGTTCTAAATCATGCATACTTCACATACATTACACCTAGGGGTCTCAAGCTATCATATACCCCAACTACAACACTTCAACACACACACAAACAACATACATTGTTCATCAAAACATCAAAACCCATAAACTCATCAACAAGCCTAAACATGCATCTCTACCCATAAAACAACTTAAAACTTACTTAAAACACATAACAAGGGTGGATCCGAGCTTACCTCTTGAAGAAACGAGAGGAAGGGCGATCCTAGCTTGGAGATGGAGAGATTGAGCTCTTTGAACCTCCAAGTACCCAAAACTTGCTTTTTATTCATAAATCTTCAAAACCAAGGTTAAAACCCGTGAAAATCATGGAAGATCTAAGGAAAACACTCAAGATCGAGGGAGGATGGTGGAATGCTCACCTTGGCCGAAATGGGGAGAAAAAAGCTCGCCCATTTTCGGCTAAGGGACCCTTTTATAGTGGCTGGCCAGGCCACGTTCGGGGGCCGAATGTGCCTCCGCATCCATGCAAATGTTCGGCGGCCGAACTTGACTTTCGGCGGCCGAACCTGGGTTTTCCTTCAAGGACTTTTCATGCAAAAACTCATTTAATTTCATACTTTAAAACCATTAAAAACATGAAAACATTTTTATAAAACATGGTTTTACTCTTCTAGAGGTCTCCGTCATCCGAGATTCCACCGGACGATAGGAATTCCGATACCGGAGTCTAGCCGGGTATTACATTCTCCCCCCCTTAAGAACATTCGTCCCCGAATGTTCACCAAACAACACATAACATGGCAAACATATAATATGCATAAAGCACATCAACACATAGGGATCTAACCTTAAAAGAGATGAGGGTACTGCTGGAGCATAGACTCTCGTGTCTCCCAAGTGCATTCTTTCAAGTTGTGGTGGTTCCACAGGACTTTCACCATCGGGATTTCCTTGTTTCTTAACTTTCTGATCTGGGTGTCTATGATCCGCACTGGCTGTTCAACATAGGTGAGATCTTCTTGGACCTCCACATCAGGCTCACTAAGAACCTTGCTCGGATCTGACACAAACTTCCTCAACATTGAAACATGGAAAACCGGATGGATTCTTTCCATCGAAGTAGGTAAATCCAGCTTGTACGACACATTCCCAATCTTTTGCAGGATTTCAAAGGGTCCGATGTATCGTGGGGCTAGCTTACCTTTCTTCCCGAAGCGAACCACTCCCTTCATTGGAGACACCTTGAGCAATACCAAGTCCCCCTCCTGAAACTCTAACTGCCTTCTGCGGATGTCTGCATAACTCTTCTGTCTGCTTGCAGCAGTCTTGATTCTCTCTCTGATTATGGGTACCACCCTGCTGGTAATCTCTACTAGCTCAGGCCCTGCCAAGGCCTTCTCTCCAACTTCCTCCCAGCAAACAGGTGATCTGCATTTCCTTCCGTACAAAGCTTCATATGGAGCCATCCCGATGCTAGCATGATGGCTGTTGTTGTAGGCAAACTCCACCAAAGGTAGATGCTGCCTCCAAGAACCGCCAAAGTCCAGCACACACATCCTAAGCATATCCTCTATAGTTTGGATGGTCCTTTCTGACTGTCCATCAGTCTGGGGATGGAAGGTAGTACTGAAATCCAACCTAGTACCCATGGCATTCTGCAGACTCCGCCCAAACCTGGAGGTGAACTGGGGCCCTCTATCTGATACTATCGAAACAGGAACCCCATGCAGCCTGACAATCTCATCCACATACACCTGCGCCAACTTGTCCACAGAGTAGCCACTCCTGACAGGGATGAAGTGAGCAGATTTGGTGAGTCTGTCCACAATCACCCATATGGAGTCCACTCTGTTGGACGTCGCCGGTAACCCTACTACGAAGTCCATAGCTATGTTTTCCCATTTCCATTCTGGGATCGGTAGCGGGTTAAGCATTCCAGCTGGCTTTTGATGTTCCAGCTTCACCCTCTGACACACTTCGCAGGCTGACACGAACTGTGCCACTTCTTTCTTCATCGTTGGCCACCAATAAACTTTCTTCAAATCTTGATACATCTTGGTGGCTCCGGGGTGAATGCTGTATCTTGCATTATGAGCCTCTCTCATAATGTCTCCTTTTAGCCCTATGTCATCCGGTACACATAATCGACTCCCATAGCGGAGGATCCCCTTGTTGTCAAATCTGAACTCACTGTCTTTGCCCGACTGAACAGTCCTGGCAATCTTTACTAACTCTGGGTCCTCATGCTGTTTCTGAGCCACCTGCTCCAGAAACACGGGTGTCACTTTCATCTGAGCCACTAAGGCACCTGTACCAGACAACTCCATCTGTAGACCTTCCTCAATAAGCTTGTAGAACTCCTTCACCACTGGTCTCCTCTCTGTCGTGATGTGGGATAGACTGCCTAGTGACTTCCGGCTTAAGGCGTCTGCCACGACATTCGCCTTACCCGGATGATACTGAATCTTGCAATCATAGTCACTCAGCAACTCTACCCATCTCCTCTGTCTCAAATTCAAATCTCTTTGACTCAGGATGTACTGCAGGCTCTTATGATCTGTAAAGATCTCACATTTTACCCCATAGAGGTAGTGCCTCCACATCTTGAGTGCAAAGATTACTGCTGCCATCTCCAGGTCATGTGTGGGGTAATTCAACTCATGCCTCTTTAGCTGCCTAGAAGCATAAGCAATCACCCTCTCATTCTGCATAAGCACACAACCCAGTCCCACACGGGACGCATCACAAAAGACTGTAAAGTCCTCTCCACTAGATGGCAGAGCTAAAACTGGTGCTGAAGTCAACCTCTTCTTAAGCTCTTCAAAACTCTCCTCGCACTGGTTGGTCCACACAAATTTCTGATTCTTCCTGGTTAGTCTGGTCAGAGGAGCTGCTATCTTTAAGAAGTCCTGAACGAACCTCCTGTAGTAACCTGCCAAACCCAAGAAACTTCTAATCTCTGTCACTGAAGTGGGTCTAGGCCAGTTAGCCACAGTTTCTGTCTTCTTGGGGTCCACCTCAATACCATTTTCTGACACTACATGCCCCAAGAACGAAATGCTCCTTAGCCAGAATTCACATTTAGAGAACTTGGCATACAAGCCATGTTCCCTCAAAGTCTGCAAGACCAACCGCAGATGATGGGCATGCTCTTCTGCATTCCTGGAATACACTAAGATATCATCTATGAAGACAATAACGAAGTGATCCAGGTATTGGCTAAATACTCTGTTCATGAGATCCATGAATGCTGCAGGGGCGTTTGTTAACCCGAACGGCATCACTAGGAACTCAAAATGCCCATATCTGGTCCTAAATGTTGTCTTTGGCACATCTTCATCTCTGATCCTCAGCTGATGATATCCAGATCTCATATCTATTTTGGAGAAACAACCTGCTCCTGCTAGCTGGTCGAATAGATCATCGATCCTAGGCAACGGGTACTTGTTCTTGGTAGTAACCTTGTTCAACTGTCTATAGTCGATACAAAGTCTAAGAGTTCCATCCTTCTTTTTCATGAACAACACTGGAGCACCCCAAGGTGAGGCACTCGGTCGGATGAAACCCTTGTCTACCAGCTCTTGCAACTGTTCTTTAAGCTCTTTCAGCTCTGCTGGCGCCATCCTGTAGGGAGGGATAGAGATCGGTCTGGTTCCTGGCATCAATTCTATTTCGAACTCTATCTCCCTAGGAGGCGGTAAACCTGGCAGCTCGTCTGGGAAAACATCTAAGAACTCTCTAACCACAGGCACCGAGGCGGGCTCTCTGACATCTCTGTCTAGCTCTCTCACATGAGCTAGATAACCCTGACAACCCCTCCTGAGCAGCCTACGAGCCTGTAGGGCTGATATCAAACCTCTAGGTGTACTCCCCCTGTCTCCTCTAAAGACAACCTCTGACCCATCCTGACATCTAAACTTAACCACCTTGTCTCTGCAATCCAAGGTAGCACCATGGGTAGACAGCCAATCCATCCCTAGAATGACGTCAAAATCTGTCAAGTCTAGAACCACTAGGTCGGCGGATAGGCATCTTCCCTCTATGAAAACTGGACTGTACTGGCAGACTGACTCTGCCACTGACGGGTCACATTTGGGTCCGCTAACCCATAGGGGACACTCTAACCCAGAGACCATCAAACCCAACCTCTCGACCGCTCTCGGAGAAACAAAAGAATGGGATGCACCCGGGTCCATTAAGGCATAAACATCTGAACAACCAATGATGATATTACCTGACACCACGGTGTTGGATGCATTTGCCTCCTGCTGAGTCATTGTGAAGATCCGTGCTGGAGCTGACGGACCTTCCCCTCTGTAAACTGATGAAGAAGAGGCTGACCCTCTCCCTCGGCCTCTGCCACTAGCCTGTGTTGCGGCTGAAGCTGCTGGCTGTGCTACGCTACCCGAAGTTGTCTGCTGGGGCTGTGCCGTAGGAACTGCTCTCGAACATTCCCAAGACATGTGTCCCTCTTGCCCACACCTGTAGCAGGCTGTCGTCCCAAACCGGCATACCCCCCTGTGTAGCTTACCACACCTTGCACACACTGCATTATCAGCACCAGAGCTTGAGCCTCCTCCTAATCCCAGACCTGATTTGATCTTGCTCCAGAACTTATTCTTCTTTGGTTTCTTAGCGGTACTGCCCCACTTCTTACTAGCTGAACTCAAGGATGAAGGGTCTATCCTTCCCCCACCTGGGGTCTTAGAACCAGAAGGTTGTGCCACTGACTGCTTGACTTTTCCCTCTATTACGGCACTAGCCTCCATTCTCCTGGCCATGTCTATAATGGCATGGAAACCTTCTCTATCAGCTGACTGAATCAAAGAGGAATACCTGGAATTGAGCCTCATGATATACCTCCTCGACTTCTTCGGATCTGTGTCCAGATGCTGCCCAGCAAATGGCAACAACTCTAAGAATCTATCGGTGTACTCATCGACACCCATCTCATCTGTCTGCTTCAGCTGTTCAAACTCAATCACCTTCAGCTCCCTGGAACTGTCAGGGAAAGCCCATCCTGCGAACTCATTCGCAAACTCCTCCCATGACAAACTGTCCACCCTTGGTTTCACATAGTTCTTGAACCACTCTCGTGCCTTCTTGCATTTCAGAGTGAAACCAGCCATCTGAATGGCTCTACTGTCATCAGCCCCTATCTCATCTGTAATTGTTTTGACCCTCTCCAGGTACACAAACGGATCATCACCGGTATCAAACTGGGGAGCACCCAACTTCATATAGTCGGTCATCTTGGCCTTGCTCCCTCCAGATGAGGTAGGTTGAGGTCTTTGGGTTTCTGTAACTGCGGTTTCTGCTGGTGGTGGAGGTACGGCATCCCCTGGGATAGGGTTTGCTGTGCCTGGATGGAAGGATGGAGGTGGGTACATAGGGTACTGTGGATACTGTGGGTAGAAAGGTGGGTATGGCATGTGAGAAGGGTAAGGATTAACACTGGGGTAATCCGATGTACTTCCCATCGAATACCCGGGGTATGGTGAAAAAGGTGGGTACTGGGGTGGTGGAACAAACCCCGAGGCCTGAGTGCCTCCCTGAGACTCACCCATGCCCTCTTCTGGCATGCTTACACCAAGACTACCATCCCTCCTCTGGTCCACATCCATCTCTTCTCCCACATCCACTGACCTGCCTCCTTGAACCGTTCCTCTTACTGATCTGTTTCTACCCAGATCCAGAGATCTTCTAGGATCTCCCACTGCTCTGTCCCTGTTGGACCTACTCGACATTGCCCTTGGCAATGCTGGAGGACGGGCGCTCGTGCCCTCATCCTCCGGTGGTACTCGAGTCAATCTAGCTGATCGACGAGTTCCTCGCATTCTGTTTACTGAAAAACAGCACAGATAACAAAACATTAGCATCCAATGGTTCATGTGGAAACACATGAACCCACATCATATACATAGCATATCTCATGGCATATCATACTTTCATTCTAGACAGGACTCTACATCCTATCCTAGTGGACATGATTTCCTATTGTGCTTGACTTTCTATCACATCTATGAGCCCGACACTCTAGGTCCGACCATATGAACCTAGGGCTTTGATACCACTCTGTAACGACCCGAAAATCGGACCGCTACCGGCGCTAGGATTCAGGTCGGCTTAAGGCCGCCAGAACCCGTAGCAAGCCAAACATACATCCTGTGAACCTGCTTAATCCCATACATGGTCAACAACATACATAAAAATTAAAAACTTTTCTTTCATTCAAACATTTCTTTGCCAAGCCTAGCCTGTGCATGCACAAACATAACATAAACCCCTCATTGGAGTCCTCATCAAATACTCCAATGGGGTAACATAACATAACATAGGCTTGGATTACATAGGCATCATAAAAACATTATATCTCATACAAGACCATATGTACAGGGAAAACAACAGACTCTAGTCAAGCACATTATCAAACTTACATTACAATACATCTCATACTTTTACATTACCAACAAATCATGTCCACAGCTAAGCTATTACATAAACTTCTCTTACTCTGCTGACTTCTCTGTCTACTCTGCACCTGCAAGACTGGGATTAGGGGAGAGGGGGTGAGCTAAAAAGCCCAATGAGCGGAAACTAAAAAAAACCTTTGTTTTAATTCCTCCATTTTTAGGTATATTATTATTCATTTTAGAAACTAAAAACATTTGTTTTAATTCCTCCATTTTTAGGTATATTATTATTCATTTTATTATTATTATTATTATTTAACTTTTCCTTTCTTTTTCTTATTCATGCTTTCATGAAATGCAACACATCACAGCTAATCACATAAAGGATGGTATTGTCACCATTAGTCCTCAACATCTCCAAATGCCAGGGGCGTAGAATGGGCCTCACTGGTCTTTCTCTTACATATCATAACATTCCTAAAATGCCAGAGGCGTAGAATGGGCCTCGCTGGTCTTTCTCTTTCATAGTGCCAGGGGCGTAGAATGGGCCTCACTGGTCTTCCATAACATATCATCATAACATAACATCAGAGGACTATGGATCACCCAACAACCATCCACATCAACATCAATTTATGCAATGCAGCATATTCGTGAATTCTAATGCAAACATCCTGAAATATTGCATGGCATAATGATGCATGGGCAATGCTTTATGATTCATTCATTTATTCATTTACATTACTTTAAAACTTAAAGGATTGTTCCACTCACCTGGTGACTGAAGCTTAACAACGAACTCTGAACGACTATCTCACAACCGGGGGTCTCGGTTCCTCGGGTCCGAACCTACACAGGTGGACTCAAATGAGGCACCAAAACAACAAGAACATAACCCTAAACATACCCCTAAAAACCTCCCAAAAACACCTCAAAACACTCCTAGGAAACATGCAAGAAAAGGCTGGACAGGGTACTTTCGGCGGCACCTTCGGCGGCCGGAAGTCCCTCCAGAGCCGAAAGTCAGGCAGGTTCGGCGGCACCTTCGGCGGCCGAAACTCCCAGACAGAGGCGAAACTCATGCATGTTCGGCGGCACCTTCGGCGGCCGAAAGTCTCGGACAGAGCCGAAACTCCAACTTTCGGGGGCAAGCTTCGGCAGCCTAAAGCTGCCTCTCAAGCCATGTTCGGCGGCCGAAACTCCCTTCGGCTGCCGAACCTGGTTTCTGCAAAAGGGCAGAAACTTTGGCTCCTCTATGCACATTTGCCTCCCAACTCTTAAATCATGCATAAACTTGTTCTAAATCATGCATACTTCACATACATTACACCTAGGGGTCTCAAGCTATCATATACCCCAACTACAACACTTCAACACACACACAAACAACATACATTGTTCATCAAAACATCAAAACCCATAAACTCATCAACAAGCCTAAACATGCATCTCTACCCATAAAACAACTTAAAACTTACTTAAAACACATAACAAGGGTGGATCCGAGCTTACCTCTTGAAGAAACGAGAGGAAGGGCGATCCTAGCTTGGAGATGGAGAGATTGAGCTCTTTGAACCTCCAAGTACCCAAAACTTGCTTTTTATTCACAAATCTTCAAAACCAAGGTTAAAACCCGTGAAAATCATGGAAGATCTAAGGAAAACACTTAAGATCGAGGGAGGATGGCGGAATGCTCACCTTGGCCGAAATGGGGAGAAAAAAGCTCGCCCATTTTCGGCTAAGGGACCCTTTTATAGTGGCTGGCCAGGCCACGTTCGGGGGCCGAATGTGCCTCCGCATCCATGCAAATGTTCGGCGGCCGAACTTGACTTTCGGCGGTCGAACCTGGGTTTTCCTTCAAGGACTTTTCATGCAAAAACTCATTTAATTTCATACTTTAAAACCATTAAAAACATGAAAACATTTTTATAAAACATGGTTCTACTCTTCTAGAGGTCTCCGACATCCGAGATTCCACCGGACGATAGGAATTCCGATACCGGAGTCTAGCCGGGTATTACAGTATAGCAGGCTTGCTACGGGTCTCGACAACCTTAAGTCGACCTGGATCCTAGCGCCGGTAACGGTCCGATTTTCGGGGCATTACACTTGTTGGTTTTGATGCTGACCTTTTATAGGTGGAGAATCCTAGTTCAATTAGGGCTTGGAATCCCAATTTTTACTTGGTCTTTTGTAGTCTTTGATTCCTCTTTTGACTTTGTATTTAATTGTGAATGGAACTCCTTGGGTGAAAGACCTTCTCGTGACTCTTGGAACTGACTTTGTAGTGTTTGAAGTAGAATTGGACTTCATTACTTTTGAATTTTGATTTTCTGCTCTTCTTTCCCGCGCTACTGGTCTCTCTGGCGTTAGTTTGATTTGGGCAGTTGATTTGGGCAAATCGCTTGCCTAAATCGTTTCTGTGAGTTACTTCCAGGTTTCTACTTCAGCTTTCTGCTTCAGTTTTCTACGGGTGATTTGGCCAAATCACTTTGACCCAATCGATTTTCCAGCTTTTTCTGCACTTTTTCTCCAACTTTCCATTTTCTGCAAAAACATCACAAAAACATAAATTAAGCTGAAAAAAATGTGTATTTAAACAGTATTAAAGATAATAAAAATGTGGCTAAATTATGCTCGATTAAATACCCCCACACCTAGCCTTTTGCTTGTCCTCGAGCAACAAATAACTTAGTCAATCAAGCCTCTCTTTCTGTTGAGCCTAAGTACCACTTAATCAGCCCCCCTAGACTCCTAAATTGAAGTATTACAGTGTAGAGTACATGCACTAGGGTTGTCCTCTCTTTCCTTGTTTCCTTTTACCCACCATGGCCAAGAAAAAGTTTTTTATTTGATCATGCTTATTCTTTCATTTTAGGCTTAATGCAACCTCTAAGAGTGACTTGCCTCTTTTTATTTTTATTTTCATTCAGCAGCACTTTTTCTTATTCTTACCTGAAAAAGTCACCAACCTTTTTACGCGAAGGTGCATATTGGTGATACACACCTCCGGTTACTCAGTTAGTCACTTGTTCAAGTGGCTACTAGCTCTGTTCATAGTCCTTGACCATTGGAACAGGTTCTGTTTTGTGCTTTTTGACTTTCCTGAGTTATTTTTTTCTTTTTCTTTTCTTTTTCTTATTTCATAACAGTTTGGGTAAATCAGCTCATAGAGAGTTACACTAACTTTTTATTGCATGTATATATATTTTTCCCTTGACCATAGCAAGTGCAAATATCCAATTTAAGAGAAAAACTCCCTAAGTGAAGGTAACACACTGTAAATGATTCAATTTAGGCTTAAAGGGTTGGAAAATTTAATGGGGTCATGAGATAGAAGGCTCTTTTAACTTTGTCATCTATGCTGAGTAGAGCAAAGGCTAAAAATCTGTGTGCATGAAGGCTGTGTGTGTGTGCAGAAGTGAATCTGAGTGAAAAAAAATGTGTGTGAAAAATTTTGGTGTGTGTAAAAGGATAAAAAGAATGCAAAAAGAGTAAAAAGAATGCAAAAAGAGGCAAAAATATAATAAAAGATAGTGCAAAAATCTCCCTCAGTACCCCCACACCTAGTCTAAACATTACCCTTAATGTAAAAGATATAAAGAAGAATTAAGAGAGAAAAGGGACTTCCTGGCCTGTGGGTGATTTGGTCAGTGATTTGGGCAAATCACTCAGCCAAATCACTGGCTATCATGGTCTGTGGACAGAAAAATTGTCCACCAGCAGTTGTAGTAGGTGCTCCATGTATTGCATTCTATCTTCAATTCTACTGAGACAAGCCTCTACTGTCTGATCTTGAGGTGCTTCTGGTGGTGCTTCTCCTGCTGGTTCCTTTACTGCCACCTCTGCTGTTTCTTCTGTTGGAGCAGGGTGCTGAGAGATAGTTGGCTGATTGGTTGTCTTCTTCCTGAACACACGCTCATGGCGTGGTATGATAGGTCCTGCGGGTGCAATAGAAAAAACTTCCCCTATTTTGCAAAGCAACCCCATATCATCCAAAGTGTGAAGGTCTAGGGGGTTGGTTTGTTGGTGGGTGACTCGCGGTTGTCGAAGCCGGTCAAAAATAACTTTTCTGGTTATCAATAATATTACTACTGCAGATAGTGGTAAAGGATCGAATCCACAGAGAATTGAAAACTTATCTATTTTTCTCAACAAGACCAAGAGAATTAACTGAAAGCGCAACTGAAAGCAAGTAACTAAAAGAGAATAACTGAAAGAGAATAACTGAAATGAGAACTAACTGAAAGCAAATAACTGAAAGAGAAATAACTGAAACGAGAATTAACTGAAAGCAAATAACTAAAAGAGAAATAACTGAAACGAGAATTAACTCAAAGAGAATAACTTAAACGAGAACTAACTGAAAGCAAATAACTGAAAGAGAAATAACTGAAACGAGAATTAACTGAAAGCAAATAACTGAAAGAGAAATAACTGAAACGAGAATTAACTGAAAGCAAATAGACTGAAAGTAAAATGGGGAGTTTTGAGATTGATTCAATTAAAAAACTACTGAAAGCAATAAAAGAAGCAAATAGTAAAAAAATAAAGAGAAATCAAATATGAGAAAGATCTAGTTGAAGAGTTGGATCCACTTCAGTTGTTGGGATTGATCACTGACACTTAGTTTCCCTTGATAGATTCAATAGATTAGTTATGGAGATAGAAGGCGCTTCTCACCACCATGTCTCTCCTTAATCATAAACCAATTAGGGAACGTCCTCTAATTAATTACTAATTAACGAATTGCTAAGAAACGTCCTTGGGCCTTAGGCATCAAAACAATTGTTAATTGCATTAAGAGATAGAGAGAGCCAATCCTAGCTACCCAAACACATGAGATGTTGCTAGATCATATAATTTCCTTAGTTTTTACACCAAGTGTTCTTGTGTTTGAACAACCCAAGCAATTACGGACTCAAAATTATTCAAACTAACAATATATTACCTTGCAATCATGAATCAAGTGGCCACATCGATCATAATAACAAAGCAATAATGGAATCAAGCATGAAATTGTATGAATATTGAATAACCAAAAGATAATCAATATGTGTTCAGATCTCACAATCCATAAAACAACCAAAGTTTCAACCAATCTTCAACTAGAATAAAAGGTTTCAGCCACTCATGGCTGAAACAAAACCAAAAATAAAGAAAGAGATGAAGAAGAGATGGTGTCACTTGCAATCCCGTAGGTGTGTCCAAGGGGGTCTTGAAAAAGCATGGGGAGGCTCCTTATGTGTCTTTTTATAGTTGAAAAGTGTTGCCCTAGATGATACTTGCTGCCCAAGTTGATGAGAGGCTGCCCAAGGATGGCTTGCACAAGTTGTGCCGTCCATGCACATGTGAAGTGAGGGAGGCGTGTGCTTGGTCTTCAAATGCAAGGAGTGGGGTCCTTACTCTTTACTTGCTGCCCAATTGTCTTCAAGAGGCTGCCCAAGTGTTGAGTTTCTGCCCAATTTCCTCTTCACACTTTCCTTGCCACCCATGCACAAATAAGGAAGGTGGAGCCTCTCTTTGCAATTTGAATTTTGAATGTGCAAAGCATGAGTTGGCAAGCATGTGATCTTTAGATTTAGGCTCCTTAATAAGCTGGATTTTGAAATTCAAAATTTGAATATGAATCTTGAAGATTTGAAATTCAAAATACTTTCCTTATTTGGCTCTTCATTTATGGCAACTTGAGATTTGGCTTCTTGAATAAGGAAAAGGCTACTTAGAGACTTGAAATTTGAATTTCAAGTTGCTTTGGCTGAATGTACTTTCCTTATTTGCCACTTTCCTTATTTTCACCCTTCTTGGTGGCTGCTCTTGGTCTTCAAACTGTTGAGATGCGGCTGCCATGGTGGAAATTAGATTCCTCAGCTCTCGAGGTGATTTATCACGAATTGATCCTCCACATGCTGCATCTATAAACTTCCTTTCTGCAGGTAGTAAACCTCCATAGAAATACTCTATGAGAGACTTGTCAGAAATATCATGCTGAGGGCATCTTGTGCACAACCTTTTGAACCTCTCTCAATATTCATATAAGTCTTCAGAATGCTTTTGCCTTATACCACTTATTTCTCGACGGATACCAATGGCTTTGGATGTTGGAAAGAATTTGCTCAAGAATGTACTTGCCATATCGGCCCATGATGTAATGGATCTAGGTGTCAAGTAGAATAGCCAATCCTTGGCATAGTCTTCAAGAGAGAAAGGAAAAGCTCTAAGTTTGACATGGTCTTCTGAAATTCCCTGAGGTCTCATGGTTGAGCAGACAATGTGGAATTCTTTTAAGTGCTTATGGGGATCCTCATTTTCAAGGCCTCTAAACTTGGGAAGGAGATGGATTAGACCTGTCTTCAATTCAAAAGGTGCTGTCAGTTGAGGATAAGTTATGCATAATGGTGCTTGGTCTTCAGCTGACATATCCAGCTCTCAGAGTGTTCTCTCCCGTGGCTGTGGTGCTTGGACAGGCAGGTTTCCAGCTTGAATTTCAGCTTCTTCACGTGCAGCAGGAGGTTCTGCCATTACTGGATTTTCTGCAGCAACCTGGAACTCAGTTTCTGGTGCAATTTCAGCAGTAGCAGGTGCGGCAACAGGTGAATTTGCTGGTGCAAAAATTTCTGCAGCAGGGGCAGTAGGTGTTCTGTTTGCTGGTACAGTGGCAGATCGGATGGTAGACTCCAGATTTGTTGCTGATGAAGATGAAGATGCTCTTGAGGCTTGGTTCCTCAAGTTTGCTTGCTTTCTTAAGCTCTTGGCGGTGCGTTCTATTTTCGGATCGTAAAGAAGATTTTCTTTATGGCCAGCCCTGGTCATAAAGGGAAAATAAGTTAGTTTAAATCAATTTCCCGGCAACGGCGCCAATTTTTTATAGCGGTTGTCGAAGCCGTCAAAAATAAACCTATTAAACAATCAACAATTAACTTGCAGATAGTGGCAATAGGGTCGAACCACAAGGAATTGACACCAAAGATTTTTCTAATAATGACTAAGGCAAATAAATGACAAATAAATAAAAAAGGGGGGTTTTGTTTTGATGAATTAAATCTAGAAAGCAAGAGAAATTTAAATATATGAGAATTTCAATGGGAAAGAGATTCTAGTTGAAATATGAGTTTAATTCAGCTAGTTCAGAATTGATCATTGACTATTTAAGACTCCTATTTTATTTCAATTAATTAGTTTTGGTTGTGGAAGACGCTTCTCATAATCAAATTCCTCCTTAGTTCTAGTTCGATTAGGAAACGTTCGCCAATCAAACACTAGTCAACAAGTTGCCAAGGAACGTCCTTGGGGCATTTAGCATCGAACAACTGTTGGCTGCATTAAGACTTAGAGAAACTCAATTCTATCCTTGCCAACCGCGTGGTCAAGTCTAGATTATGCAACTGATTATATTTGTGTTCAAACAATATAAGCAATTACGGACTTAAATCATTCAAATAATTTATTACTCAAGCAATTTAAAAGCAATGGGCCCTTCTTGATTCTAAAAGCAAAGTAACAATTATAGAAAAGATCAAGTTGCATAAATATTGAAAGCAAATAGAAGTTTAACAATGGAGTTTTAAATCTCCCAATTCATCATAAATCTGAATTTCCTCAACTTCAACTAGAAAAGAAGGAAATTAGCCACTCATAGTGGGCAAAATACACAAAAGGAAGAAGAAAGGAAGAGAAGAAGAGACTGCTGCAATTCTCCTGCTGAATTCTGCAGATTTTCGAAGGTGGGAGAAGATGCCTTTGCTGGTTTGGAGGCTGCCTTTTTATAGCTGGAGAGTCCAAGTTCAATTAGGGTTTGGAATCCCTATTTTGACTTGGTCTTGTGGTCTTTGATTCCTCTTTCTCTTCTTGTATTTTGTTGTAGATGGAATTCTCTTGGTAGAAGGACATCCTTGTGGCTTTTGGATTTGAGCTAGCAGTGTTTGAAGTGTTTTTGGGCTTCTTTTCTTTTTAAATCTGATTTTTTTTCCTTTTTCCCGCTCTGCTGTCAATTTCTGCTGTCAATGTGATTGGGGCGGGTGATTTGGGCAAATCACTTGCCCCAATCGCTTTCTGTGAGTCAGTCCAGTTTTTCTAACTCTGCGAGTGATTTGGCCAGTCTCTACGAGTGATTTGACCAAATCACTCTGACCCAATCACTTTTCCAGCATTTTCTGCATTTTTTCTCCAATTTTCCAATTTCTTTCTTTTCTGTAAAAACAAGATAAAAATCATAAATTAAGCTGAAAAATGTGTAAATAAGCAATGATAAAGATAATAAAAATGTGGCTAATTTATGTTTGATCAATATGCTCTATCACTCCTATAACTCTTGCTATGTTGTGCAGCGTTGTTAGTGCAGAAGGAAAAGTTTTGAGAGATCCATGTGAAACACTAGTATGGATGAGATGGTGATAGATCAAAGGTGGTAGTTGCCTCATCTCTCAAAACATATCCTTTACAAGAATACATAAAACGAGCATCAAAATAAGAAGGGCATACCCTAAAAAAAGTAAAAAAAAATGGGAAAAAGAAACCAAGACTAAGTTTCGCAATTATGAAAATAAGTCAAAAAGTGGAATAGATGGGAAGCTAGAGGGGATAAAAAGAAAATAACAATTACAAGAGTATGAAACAATGTATGATAAGTGCCAACCAACTATGATTGCCGAGCATATGTTCATTCTCTTTGAGGTAAGTAAACATTTTGATAGGACAACTGTAATACCCGGCTAGACTCCGGCATCGGAATTCCTATTTTTCGGTGGAATCTCGGATGTCGGAAACCTCTAGAAGGGTAAAATCATGTTTTTATAAAATATTTTTGCATGTTTTATGCTTTGAATGAAGAAAGAAATTGAGTTTTTGAAAGAAAAGCACCAAGGAAGGAAAGTCAGGTTCGGCTGCCAAACCTCATGTTCGGTCGCCGAACATGGTGCAGTTTAGGGAGCGCTCACCTTTGGCCCCCGAAGGTGGTCTGACTAGCCACCTATAAAAGGCCCCATGTCTGAAAATGGGTGAGTTTTCTTCCCCATTTTCGGGCAAAGGTGAGTCTATGCCCTTCCATGGTTAGTTTTGATGTTTTCCTTCAAATCGTTCATGTTTTTGATGAGTTTTAACTTGGTTTTGAAGATTTTGAGCAAAGAATGAAGTTTTGAAGCTTGGAGACCCCAGAGCTCGATTTCTCCCATCTCCGAGTTTGGATCGCCTCTCCTCTCGATTTTCAAGAGGTAAGAGTAGATCCTACCCTTCTTTTATGTTCTTAGTAAGTTTTGAGGGGTTTGAAGGGTGTGGGATGCATGATTAGGTTAGTTGTAAAATGTTAGGGTTTATGTGAGTTTAAGTATGAAATGCATGTTAAATGTGTTGCTATGTGATGTTTGTTGGGGGATAGGATAGTTTGAGACCCCTATATGCTTGTGTACATGTTTATGCATGTTTGGGAGTGTTGTGCTTGAGTTTGGAAGGTTTGGGAGGCAAAATGTGCATGAGAGGCTTGAGTTCTCCCATTCTGGAAGAACTCAGGTTTGGCTGTCGAAGCCATGTTCGGCCGCTGAACCTACCTGGAAGGGAGTTTCGGCCGCCGAACCTGCCCCCGAAGGTTGGTGAGTTTCGGCTCTGGAACCACTTTCGGCCGCCGAATCTGCCGCCGAAAGTGGCTGAGTTTCGGCTCTGGAGGGACTGTCGGCCGCCGAAAGTGCCCTGTTCAGCCTTCCTTTGCATGTTTTCTATGATTGTTTTAAGGTGTTTTAGGGGGTTTTTGGGGAGATGTTTAGAGTTATGTTGGTGTATATTTGGTCCCTCATTTGAGTCCACCTGTGTAGATTCGGACCCGAGGAACCGAGGACCCCAGCAGTGAGATAGCTGCTTCAGAGTCTGTTCAGAGTCAGCCTGAGGTGAGTAGAATGGATCTTTATGTTTCAAAGCAAATAAATCTTGAGCATGTTGATGCATCACGAATGCCATGATATATACTAGGTTGTTGCATTAGAAATCACGAATATGTTGCATTACACTTTATGATGTTGATGTGGATGGATGTTGGATGACCCATTAGCCCTCGATATGATATAATGACGAGGATACGGTACGGAAGTCCAGTGAGGCCCATTCTACGCCCCTGGCACAGAGTAAGAGAAAGACCAGTGAGGCCCATTCTATGCCCATGGCACATTGGAATGTTATGTTATGATATGTTAAGAGAAAGACTAGTGAGGCCCATTCTACGCCCCTGGCACCATTGGAATGTGTAGAGGGCTATTGGTGACAAGTTCATCCTTGATGTGATTTGTTTGTAATGTGATGCATTTCATGAAAGCATGGATTTTAATATATTGTTTTACTATTCTGCTCACTGGGCTCTAGTAGCTCACCCCTTTCCCTTAACCCCCAGGCTTGCAGGTTCGGGATAGACCAGGAGGTCAGCAAGAGTAAAAGTTTATGTATGTAATAGTTAGTTGTGGACATGAAAGATATTGTAATGTATTGTATTGTATTGTAAGATATTGTATAAATTTGTATTGAGGATTAGTATTGTGCTTGACCCTAGAGTTTATGGTTAATCCCTTTTGATACATTATCGTTATGTAATGTTTTATTGAATGTGATGTAAACCAAGCTTGATGTATGTAATGTTGACCCAGCTAGAGCATTTGATGAGGGCTCTAGTTTGGGGTTTTTATGTATTCAGTATTAGTGTATGCACAGGTCAAGCTTGGTAGATGAAAAGTTTAAAATTTTTATGTAAATGTGTGATCATGTATGGGATTTATCAGGTATGACAGGTTGTATATTAGGCTTGCTACGGGTCTCGGCGACCTTAAGTCAATCTGGACCCTAGCACCGGTAGCGGTCTGATTTCGGATCGTTACAACAACCAAGAGGAATGTAGGGTAACATTGGGCGAGAGTTGTATCAAATATCGTTAGGAGCAACAGTGTTGTGAAAGCAAATAATTCACTCATCCTACGATAGAAAGAAGGAGGATAAGCGAAACCTGACAAAAGTGAGGACCATTGAACTAGTCAAAGGAGTGTGGGGCAAGGTAATGATGAGAGATTGAGATCCTTAATGATAATTCAATACGAGAGAAGGGAATTTAGCGAGAGGGAAACCTCTCACATCAGATGAGTAAAATATTTTTGTGTTTTCCGATATCATTCTTTATCTTACTTTATTTAGTTATTCATTTATTTTGAGATATTTTGTGTATTATTGAGTCAGGTTCCTCATGATGTGGGACTTGACAAGTTGGTGCTAACAGATATTGTGAACATATAGGGTATAGCTTCCTTAAAAGGGATTGGAAAATAATGTGTAATTAAAAGGACAAATTTAGTTCTACCTTTGTTGTTGAGCAGGAAAGAGACCTCATGATCAAATAAAAGTTCTCACAAGTGGATCAACGTGGAGGAGGACCGAGATAGGTCGAGAAACATAGGTTGCTTGAGGCAAGTCGATGTTGGGAGCTATGATGAAAGTGGTATAATAAATGGAGTATCTTCTAATAATTTCTTAGTGTCGAATCATAATAATGATATTAATTGCTTCATGTATAGTCAATCTTAATAGTTGTTTTGAGTAGATTCCTGCGGCTCATAGGGTTCAATAAGAAAAGGGCACTTTTCAGTGGTCGTGGTTATTTTGTGTATAATGTGTGTCGTTTTATAGGCATTCGCGTAAACTACATTCTTAGGGAGAGGAAAAGAAGATAAAGTGAGCATAATATCAGAGCTTATGAAGGGGAGAACTGTAAGACATATAAAAGAGAAAGAGAGTGTTGAGCGAACTCTTTTGATAATAGGGACACCGATTTCTTAGGACTTGACTGTGTGTTGTCGAAGCCGGTCAAAAATAACCTTTTTGGTTATCAACAATTTTACAACTGTAGGTAGTGGCAAAATGATCGAATCCACAGGGAATTGATACTTACATATTTTCCTTATCAAGACCAAGTAAATAAACTGAAAGTAAAATAAAAGGGGGATTTTGAGATTGATGAATTGAACTAGTACTGAAAGCAATAAAGTAAAGCAAATAATTAAAGTAAAGAAGATTCAAATATGAGAAAAGCTCTAGTTGAAGAATTGGATCCACTTCAGTTGTTGGGATTGATCATTGATGCATAGGTTCCTTTGTTTGATTCAATAAATTAATTATGGAGATGGAAGACGATTCTCACCACCATATCCCTCCTTAAGCATAAATCAATTAGTTTGAATGCTCTTGAAGATTTAATATTTGAATTTCAAATTATTTGGCTGAATGCACTTTCCTTATTTATCTCCTCTTTAGCTGCAACTTGGCTTGTGCAAGTATGCTTGTTCTCCTTTATCCTATTTTAGGCAGTTTTGAGAGCATTTTCACCAAATTATCTCTTTACACCATTTTCTGCAAAATAAGATCAAAACCACAAAATTAAGCAGAAAAAGTATAAATTAACATCAATAACATCATGATAAAATGGTCTAAATTTGGACTGATCAGGAGTATTCGCCGAGTTTCGCTACAAGTGGAATAACGTTGTGTTATGTCAAGGGGATGGGTAAAGACAGTTTAAGTCTTAGTGGTCAAGTGTTGTTGGCACACCTGTTGATTTATAATGGGTTGTATTCTAGAGGACCTGCTATACTAATTCGTATTTGAATCTGACGTGGTTAGTACTAATCTTTCTTATGAGACTATTACAGGTTAATCACGATGTCGTGTGGCATAAGTGTATGCAGGTTGATAGATTTATTGCACGATGAGATTATGCTTTTGAGGCGAAGAATAAGGTTGACAATTAAAGACAAGTAATGGCAAGACATGTTTAGGAGAAAAGAACCAATGATCAATGAGTTCAGGCAATAAGTTCGCGTAGATGAGTAAAGTAACAATTTCTCGCACCATTTGCAGTAGACTAAGGAATCAAGGGCAGAACATTTACCACCAGAAGATAAAGCTTTTATAGTTTCATCATCATTAAGAACTAGCAGTTCACAGAGATACCAAGAATTGAATGATTTCATATCAAGGATTAAGGCTGTCCAACAATTTAATCAAGCAGGACTGGGATCAGATCCCACTGCAAGCAAGCCTAAGAGCGTCAGACTCGAAGATTGAAGAACCCCAACAAACTCACTCGACGAGGACGTCGACCGTTTAAGTGGGGGAGTGTCAGGGTCATAGAGTTTTCAGGGACCAAAACTGTAATTTTTTAACATTGGAATTCCAGAAAACAATAATGGGATAAATTAGTAGAAATTAGTAGAAAGATAAGGGTCGGGACAATTTGTTGTAATTCCTTTCCATGTATTTATTTGGGGGAATGTCATATGAGACATATTGATGTCTCCTCCTGCCACAAGCCAAGTTGTTCCTAAGACTCTTTAGGGAGGAGTGACTAGTTGGCCACCAGCTGGGGCTGGGCTCAGTTGGCTACTGTAGGCCTACAGAAATTTCAAGTGTGCCTTCACTCCTTGTAGACCGTCCCCCCTATCTACAAGGGAGGTGAGAATTATTATAACAATTGCGTCGATGATAATGTATAATTACTATTTTGCCCCTAGAATAAAATAAATAGCCTGTTCATGAATTCTCATCTTCAGGTTTTATATTTTGTACCTACTGTGAGACTTCTAATGGAATGCTGCCTGTTGATTTTGCTGTTCGCTTATATAACCTTGACTAATCAGGGTATTCATGTTCACAGGGTATCGGGTGATTCTTAAGGCTGACTTGGCTTGAAGGTGTTCAAGTCAAGTGCTGCACGGTTCCAGACGATTGCTAAAATCTGAAACCGTGACAAGAAGCATACAAAGGAAGGTAACACAATCATGCTCAGCTCGAATTTTTCAGAAGCCACTAGGAGAGTCTAGCGCCATAGAAAGAATTGTGAGGAAGCAGCTTCCAGAGGAGATGTTATTCGTGAAACACAATTTTCTAGAATTATATTTTATTTGTATTTTTACTTAGAATAGGAGATTCCAAAACTTCTCCTTATAAATCTATAAATACTCAAATGTATTCATTTATACAGAAAGATAGAAAATTCAGAGAGCTGTGATACTCTTGTAAATCATACTCTTATAAATCATTTATCTGTGAATAATACAATTTTTTTATTCCTTCCATCATTCTCATCACTGTTACATTAAATCTTTCAACCCTTTTCTCAATTTAGCTTTCATTGCCAAATCACGTGGTTTTATGTGATTGAACTATTAATCAGGCTGAATTTAATTCTCGGTTGGACTAAGGCTGTACAGTTAAAATGTCATTCTAGTATTGGAATGACTTAGTTCATGACATAATGCATGGGTTGTGGATTTGATAGTTTGGATTTCTATGTTTGGATTTGAGTCCTCTTTTATACTAGCCCACTGAGGTTTTTTTGATGTAAGCCTTGAATGATATTAAAAAAAGGGTAAACTGTAATTTAGTCCCTCTGGTTTAGTGAAATGCAACCTTTCGTCCCTCTGTTTTAAAAAAACTTTAATTTAGTCACTGTGATTTTTAAAAATTATGCCATTAGTCTCTCCCGTTAGATTTTCAGTTAAATCACCGTTAATTTTAGTTAAAAAGACTAAAATACTCATTCTCTCTCCTTCCTCTTCCTCTTCCTCTTCCTCTTCTTCTTCTCCTTCCCGATCTCCTTCTTCTGCTCCTTCTTCTTCCCGATCTTTCATAAAGCTGTTGTCTCAGGTAAGTCCTCTCCCACAATTCAGATCTTAAGTTCCACATTCCAGCGTTGTCAAATGTCAAGAAGATTGCTGCCCATGATTTTGGAAATACTTGCACTGTTGTCCTGCTAACTGCGTCGAGAAGATTGTAGTGCTTCCTCTTTTCAGGTGCCCATGTTCCTGGCTCCAGTCTCTGTTGATCATTTGAATTCATTAGTTATATTTACACGACTGTGAAAAACGAATACCCATCTAAATGCCATGATTACATGGCTTCCTCATGATTCTCAAAGATGATTTCCACAAAATTTCTGAAAGTCATGTTGAGGACAATGGGTTCTATCACAATCTCACCTATTTTAGCAGGTGGATCGTCAGGAATGGTGTCGTACTTGAAGACCTTGTCTGCAATTCCGAAATATTTAGCAAGTTTGAGTGGAGTCTCTGGATTAGTGTGAGAAACACCGTTGATGGCATAACGAAGTTTGCCTTCTACTTCGCCTGGTGAGTTAACGAGTCTGATAGTACGGGTGATGTTGATGGATCCATAATGGTAAGAGCCCTGAGGGTTTGGCCTGGCAGCACTGGCTGTGAGATTCCATCGGAAGGAACAGAACTGATTTAGGGACCACTCCCATCCTTCAGGTGCTTCTGGGAGCTTTGGAGATGGCGATCCCTGGCCATTGGCATATCGAACGATGCCCTTACCAGTAAGGACTTTCTCTAAGAATCGAGTGGAAGCCACCAAATAATAGTCCCTGGGAGGCTGGTCAGCAGTCACAAGTACAGCATAGCACTGGCCAACATGTACATCAAGTGAATCATAGTCGTTCTGCATCACATGAGAGCTTTCAATTTCAACAAGCAGCATTGAATGGCCTTGAATCCTAAAGTTGATTGATGTCTTCAGCCCAGCATTGCAGATTCTATATCTGTAAGTCTTGTCAGGTTTCATAGTGAAGAGAGGTTCACCCTTGCCATCACCCTTAGCGTTTTTGCCATTGATGAGAACTCCATCTGGTTGACCAAGTGTTTTTCCAGTGTCCAAGGACTTCCTAATATCTTTGTGGCTCTTGAGATACCAATCATTAACAATAACAGTGAAGTCATCCTCAAGAGCATCATAAGGGGCAGGAATGAGCAAACGACTGTTGATATGAAGGCCACCAAATAATGTGCTTTGTGAATCGATGTGCTTGGGTAGTAAAGAAAGCTCCCAATTTGGTCCTTGACTTGAAAATGATAAGTGTGGTTAGTTCCAGGGGGAATTGGGCAGTTGGTTCCAAGCACACCCTCCTGCCAAGAATTCTTCCTCTGTTGGATGCCGCTCCTGTAAAAATTTCAATCAAGATATAAACATCCCAAATTCTATGCTGAAAAAACAAAACAGGAAACCAAAGATTATACCATGTCAAGAGAAAAGGCTCGTCAAGATTATTGAAAAGATTGACGACAATATTGTTGTTGCTTGTGGAGTTTATGACAGGCCCTGGAAATTGATCTGATGAGAATCACTTGCTGTGGTTTTTCCAAAGGAGAGAGGGTTCCATATGTGACATTCCAAGCGAAGAAGAAGGAGATCGGGAAGGAGAAGAAGAAGAAGAAGAAGAAGAAGAAGAAGAAGAGGAAGAAGAAGAAGAAGAAGCAGAAGGAGATCGGGAAGGAGAAGAAGAAGAGGAAGAGGAAGGAGAGAATGGGTATTTTAGTCTTTTTAATTAAAATTAATGGTGATTTAACTGAAAATCTAACGGGAGGGACTAATGGCATAGTTTTTAAAAATCACAGTGACTAAATTAAAGGTTTTTTAAAACAGAAGGACGAAAGGTTGCATTTCACTAAATTAGAGGGACTAAATTACAGTTTACCCTTAAAAAAAACAAAATCAAGGCTCAAGGCTTTGTGTGTGGATGAGGATGAAGAAAAAGAATGACCTATTTATACCGTCACTGTCTCTGTGTGAAAAACCGAAAATAAAGCTCGTGTATTTGAATTTTACATATACCGCAACTAGTTGGACTACTTAGACCCACACATGCCTTTTGATAAGGAGCTGTGCCTAGGTCCAATATCTCTTTAGGCCGGTTACATTCTATAGCCCAAAGGCACAATTGGTTGTACTCTATGGAATAAAGTTGCCGAGTTGGGCGGGACTATGTAGGGTTTAACTGTTCAAGGCTTGCATTTGCAATTGTAATTCTAGGGTTTATATCTCGCCCTGTTTTCTCTCTGTTTCCCACCGACAACAGTGTCGCATACCATCGAGGGTAATGGATTCTTTTTCGTCGCCATCAATTGGATCAGGATCCTCTAATATGTCAACTTCTGATCTCATGGACCAGTTGAAGACTCAGCTCGCCCAGGCTTACGCTCAGGAGTTCCTTGAGGTTTCTTTATTAGCATTTACATTTTATTTTGTGCAACTTCAGATTCATTTTTTTTTCGACTCAATCGTCTTCTTGGACTGGGTTTGGGTTTTGCCTTGGTTATTGATTTCAATACGTGTCTGATTTTATTTCATCCATGTACAAAAGATAAATTGATTTTAGTGAGCAATTTTCAAAGCTTATAAAGTTACTTTTATTCTTTTTATTTCTCTGCTGCGCTCAAGGTACAATCATCACACTCTTACGAGACGCTTCCCTTGATGCCACTTGTTTCATCTATTGATAATTTTCGAGTTATTGAAATCTTTTAGTCCTTTTCTCAATCGAGTCAAAAAGTTACTCCCTTTCTTGATAAGCTGTTAGTGAAGTAGAATAACTAGATTAGCGATTCCATTATAACTTAAGTGTTACAAGCAGCAACCACGTGGAGAAGGAGAAGTATTGATCAACTAACAGAATTGGGTTTCTCCACAACCTTCCTCTGTTGCTTCTATTCTCTCTTTCCTCCCCTCTTCTCTGTTTCCATTTCCTTTCTCTCTTTCTTTCTGTTACCCTTACTTTCCTTATGTTCCTCGCTAGCCGAACTCACCTTGTAGACTCCAAGCGACTCATTTTCTTAGCTTTATAATTCACGTATTCAAGATTTGCCGTACTGAGACCTTGTGGCATATTTTATTCTGTGCCCTTTGAGGAACAAAGTATTTAGTGCTAGGGAGGCAGCAATGAGTTACTATGCAGCCAGGACATTGTTTCAACATCCCAAATAACTTGTTTGATTACAAACATTAAGCTACAGAATGTTTCAATTATATCTTGTGTTATTAATAGATGCCAATGTGTTGGATAAGCTTTTGTCTTGAAGGTGCAGTTACTGGGATATAGACGAGTCCTAGGTAAATAAACAATTGGAGCATGGTCTTCTCTACTGTTTTTGTATTTATATGTAAGTGAGGGTCTCTATTACCTTCCATGTGCTCACTTTGGCTTGCTGTTAGCAGACTCTTACTAATATACAAGAGATTCACACATAGAGAAAGAAAAATATTGAAATGCAAGATCCTGTCAAAACCATTAAACGGGGTAGTTTGAAAATTCTTGTTTTTCTTGCAACATGATTAAGTTGCTGTCATATTCTGTGGGTTTAGTTCATCCATGTTCTCCATTTAATTAGTTGTTGCTTTCAATTTCTTAATTGTAGGAGCTAGGAGGGTGATCCTCTATGTTTAGTTAATGCTGATAATGCTTTTGAGTTCCTTGTTTGTTTGTAGGAAGAGGTTATCTCTTCTTTTTGCTATTTAAGCGCAATAAATTAATAAATGAGACATGATCAGAATTTTAGCAAAAGTTGTTGAGTACTTAAAGAGATTTTCAAGTTCTCTCTTAACGAAGTTGTACAAATTTCATCATAGGTAGAAAAAAAAATCAGGTTCCTTCCCTTTCATCCACTACTCCCATAAATCTGCCTAATTGCCCCATAACTAGATCCCTTACCTAAGGTACTAACTATTTGGTATCAAAGCCACAAGTTTAGGAGATTTAATCCAACAGCAACTCAATAGAATTTTAGCCTTATTTCTTGAAGAACATACCGCCAATAAATCCCGACAGAAGGAACTCAATGCAAAATTGGAGAACTTCACAAGAGTTGTTGCTAGTGCCAAACAGTCTGCATCCATCTTAGATGGCAGTACCTAAAGTCGTGCTTCAAAATCAAAAGGGATTGCCAATTCAACTTATGCAGGATTTGATTTGTCCACTAGTGCTCCTATGGTCTTTAAATTCACTAAATTGGATTTTCCACGATTTAATAAGCAAGAAGATCCTCTGGATTGGTTAACTCGTTGTGAACATTTTTTTTTTCTGTCATCAACAAACGGGAAACAATGAGAAGGTAAGTTTGGCTTTATTTCACTTGGGAGACATTGCATAATTTTGGATCATTCAATTACTAAATGATTATCCAGATTCATCTTGGAAAATTACCACTCAGTTGAAATAACAATTTCTTGCTCTCGTGCTTAAAGACAAGCACCTTAACATATGGGGGAGTAATGTTAGTAGACCCTTACTAATATACAAGAGATTCATACGGGGAGAAAGAAAAATATTAAAATGTAAGACCAAGTCAAAATCATTAAACAAGCATTTGAGAAATTCTTGTTTTTCTTGCAACATGATTGAGTTGCTGCCATATTTTGTCGGTTAAGCGAACTGAATTGAATTGACTTGGATCTTATTCTCCACTTAATTAGTTGTTGCTTATAATTCCTTAATTGTAGGAGGATGATCCTCCATTTTTAGTTCATGCTTTTGAGTTCCCTTGTTTGTAGGAAGAGATTATCTCCTCCCTTTGCTATTTAAGTGCTTTAAATTAATAAAGGAGACATGACCAAAATTTTGCCAAAAGATGTTGAGTACTTAATTTGTGAGATTTTCAAGTTCTTTCTTAATGAACTTGTACAACCTTCATCATAGATAGAAAAAATAAACGGGTTCCTGCCCCTTCATCCACTACACCCATAAATCTGCCTAATCCCTTACCCAAGGTACTAACACTTGCATACATTATTGAAAATTATATTACGTACTATGGGTGTTTTGGGACCCAATTTTTCCCTTATTGGTGTAAAAATTCACTATACTATCCAAAATCTTAATGGATTTTTCTTACACTTTCACTTCAATAGCTCAATGACCAGATGATGTGATGTACTCCTAGAAGCAAACCATGATTGCTTGCTTGAACTCTTGTTTGGGAAGAGGGTACCCAATTTTTTCCTTATTGGTGTAGAAATTCACTATATTATCCAAAATTTAATGGATTTTCGTACACTTTCACTTCAATAGCTCAATGACCACATGATGTGATGCATCTTCTAGAAGTAAACCATAATTGCTTACTTGAATCTTGTTTAGGAAGTGGGTGCATATATGTGTATTTGACCATATTGTAACATCTATTTATGCGCATAGCTTTGTCTAGTTCACTTAATTTTGTTTTTGTGCCCCTTGCAGACTGTTAGGGGGAAATGTTTTGAGAAGTGCATCACAAAACCAAGTACAAGCCTGAGTGGCAGTGAAAGTAGCTGCATCTCCAGGTGTGTGGACCGTTACATAGAAGCTACTGGGATTGTTAGCAGAGCTCTTTTTAATGCACCTCACTGAATTTAGTAGAAAGTTCTCCAGAAGAGTGCACTGCATTGGGAAATTTTGCTTTCATACTTGTATGCATCCCAAATATTTTGCTATGGGACAAATATTTTCTATTGCTTGCGTACTAATTTATGCTCGCCCGTGCTAAATTGTATTGTCTCTGGATTGTAATGCTACATCCTGATAGCTAAAGTTCTCTCAACATGCATCCCATATGAGAAATAAATGCTTTAATGGAAGAAATCGTAAAGAAGGTAACAAAAAAATAAGTTATTAAGCAAACTGTAAATGCTCTCTGCTGAGGATGATAAGGCTCAAAAGAAATGTTCAACTGCCCTTCTTACCTAATATTGGGATTTATGTATTCTCTACAGTCAAGTCAGAATGGTCCTCTCTTATTTTTCTTAGGTAAAAGGGTTGAGGTCTCCCAGCTAGTAACTGGTTACTTTAGATGTAGACTTGTTTTGAATATGTTAATAAGTAATGCACATTTATTATGGCCAATTGACTGTTTAGTATTTTCTGTTTTATAATTTTTATTAATATTTTTAAAAAAATTATTATGTACTTTTTTTTATATTATAGTATTATATAAATTGATTATTATAAATTTATTTTATTTAATTTTTAAAATATCTTTTAATATTTAATAAAATTTATTTTATATAGAATAGGTATAATTAAAAAATTAATAAAAAATTATATTTTTTTAAAAAGTATAAAAAAATAAAATAAATAAAAATTATAGGATAATGAGTATTTAATCGCCAGAAAAGACTTACCCACAGCTTATCATATCGTTAATGATCAATGTAAAGTGCACGTGTTGCATTTGTATTTAATGATCATGCATTTACAGCTACAAGACGGATTAGTGAGTTATGTTTTCTCGATTTTCCCTGCCCTCTTTCTTAACCTGAGGTTACGTTGGGTTTGTCCCATGTTGAATGTATTCTCGTTGAACATGTATCGCAAGTCTTAGAAATCAGTACATATTTTTCACCAAATTATTTATGAAAATTAACATTAATAATAATATGATAAATAAATTTAAATTTAATATGATCATTTGCCTATAAATTTAAATTTAATATGATCATTTGCCTTTGTACTGCTTCTGCTTGCCTCTATCCATTTTCTTGAATTCAACAAGAGATTCAACAATTGAAATAGCGGTGTCCGGACACCTCGCCTTTAAATCTCTATTCTCATCCAATTTTGCAGGCCATCCATAAAACCAAACAATGCCTCATTGTCAAAATAATCGAGAATTTTGAGAATTACCTCATAAAATTTCTTCACATAGTTCCGGATGCTTCCCTTTTGAGTAAGTCTTCTTAACTTAGCTCGGGCTTCATAGACAGCGTTGTCGGGGTAAAATTGCTTCTTCAATTCTCTCTTGAATTCATCCCAAGTAGCAACAGTACATGCTAGGGGTGAGCAGTATTCGGTTCAAACCGAAAAAATTGATCGAACCAAACCGATTTGAAAATTTGGTTCGGTTTTTTATATATTTCGGTTCGGTTCGGTTTTCAATTTTAAAAATTTCGGTTATTTCGGTTCGGTTCAATTTTGATCAGAAAAAAACCGAAAAAATCGAACCGAACCGATTAGTAATAATAATATGTTTTTTCAATAATATATAGAAATTAAATCATGTTAAAATTAAAATATTTTAATTAAATTTTAAAATATTAAAAATAAAGGGTAAAAAATAAAAAAAAATTATTAAAAATCGAAACCGATCAAACTGAACCGAATCGAATCGAATCAGACCGGTTCGGTTCGGTTCGGTTTTTGACCAAAATCGGTTCGGTTCGGTTTTCATAAACAATCAAATTTCGGTTTTCGGTTTATTCGGTTCGGTTCGGTTTTGAACCGAACCGACCGAATGCTCACCCCTAGTACATGCCCCTTTTGAATATCAAAGTGTCTACGTCGCCACCAAACCATCGCCGTGTCCGCCAAACACAAGGAAGCATGGTCTATCTTTAGGGCATCGTCTACCACTCCAAGTGCCCTAAAGTACTGCTTGAGACTCCAAATAAAATTATCTATCTCTTTTGCATTTCTAGAGCCCTTATATGAACTTGGCTTAGGCACATCAATTCTAGTAGCGACATTACTAAGAGAGGAAAGGCTACATTACCTTGCACAACAACAAGCTTTAATACCGCCACTTCATTTGTGACTTCTCCCAACCTTGCAAGCATATGATCTAGGTCCTCTCGAAGGGCTTTGTTTTTTTCATGTAGGCTGTTTATTTCTTCAACCAAAGAGTGGTGGGTGGACTCCCCTTCACTAGCTAATTTGTCGATGGCAACATTGAGGGTGCCTTGAATTTCCTCTCGAAACTCATCAATCTTCCCATGAGTCCCTCTAAGTGCATTTCTAGCTCCTCAAATTTCTCCTCATTGTCTACCATCTTCAGCTCCACCTTGGCTAGACGGGTCTCCACATCCCCCAGCTCACTCCTTACGTTGTTGGGCTCACGAGACTTGCCTCGTCCCTTCTTACGCCCACCACCTTGCTCCCCCTCACTGGGAGCATTGAAACTGCCAGCAGCCCCAACTAGAACCTCACTTCGGTCTGACATGCTGGAAAATGGCAAAAAATAACATCACTTGCCTACTGCTGTGTGCCCAGAAACAAGCAAATTTCCCACCAACAGAACCTCACTTTGTGCTACTACCAGCCAACCAAAACCTCGATAGAAGTTGGCTCTGATACCACTGTCATGGAACTTGCAGCTTATCCCCAATTTCGTACGGCCTTAGCTCCACAAGAGGACTAAGTCAACCTCTCACACTAGTAGGTATCAAAAATGATGGCACTTAAACAAGAAAAATAGACAAGAGTAGCACAATGAAAGGAAAGCAATTGGGAAGAACAGTGTGCAAATGGGCATAAATTCACTAAGTAAAAGAAGTTTTACAAGGGTGATTTCAGTAGCTCAACTCTCTCTTTACAAGACTCTCTCTTAGTGTCTAATTCTGTGCAAAGGGACCCCTATTTATAGTTGTTGCACCTCCCTAATGTGTGGCAAGAAAATAAGGCTTCTAAGAGAAGCTATCAATAAATTATTTACAAGCTAGTAGAATCTACCAAGTGTCTTGGAGAAGTTTCCTTAGTAAATTGCTCTCCTTTCCATGTGGAGAATATTCTAGAGATTTGCTAGTTACTGATCTCTGGTTTCAGACAGCCGACTATTGGTTTGAAATTGGCTCAGACTTGCTCAAACGAGCTGTCAGACATAGTCCATCATCCCAACTTGTCTTTGTCTGAATTGACCCAATTAGTATTTAAGAATAAGCGTATTGTAAGATTTGTATGATGGAATGAGAGAAAATTTCTTCATTAATAGAGTATTAATATTTAAGAATAATTATCACGAATGATCAATTAAAATATGGTGTAGGGGAATTCAATTATGTTAGCTCAAGTAACATTTGCAAGTTTGGCTAACAAAATGTCCAAACCAAACTTCAGTGAATTGTGGAGTTAACGGGCCTATGCTTAAATAATTTATTGCTCACATTTGAATTTGAAATTTAAATATTTTCAGAACGGCCGTTATATCTTTTTCAAAAGTTTAGGTATTTCTAATAAAGAAAAGAAAATACCAACCAATACGATCACATCAACTATAGATCTTCTTTTGATTTATTTGTCAACAACCAAAATAAAATGCTTATTTTAATTTTTTTTTTTTTTGAAAAAATAACAATAATAAAAGTAACAAAAAAATATACATTTAAGCAAACCGGAAAAACTTGCATAAATCTCATCTATATGAATTTAGGTTATATTTGGTGTATACAATGTATTGTAAGAAACTATATAATAAAATGAAAGGTATAATGTAATGCAAATGTATTAAGCATTACATTAATATGTTTAGAAGAATAAAAATATAATGTAATAACCATTCCAATTTCAAATTTTAATAACATAATATATAACGTTATGTGGTGGCGATAAAGACCGAAATAGCCATATAAATCTGTTGAAGTGCAAAATGCCATTTTCCCTTTATTTCGTGTCTCTATTTCCAAAAGCAAACATGCACCTATCCTTATCTCAGCATTAGGACTTGACTTTTCAACATATTTCAATTTTTTTTTAAATTGAATTTTGTTTAAGCAATTAACATTTGTTGATATTGAGATTAATTTGAATTGTGAAATCTATTTTGTTAGAAGGAACCTTTTTTTTTTATAAAGGTATATAATTTATGTAATTAGAAACACAAAACCTTATAATTTTTAAAAACTGTCACATATTATTAACCAAAACTCAATAGAAAAAATTTGCTCAAATTAAGGAAATAATATAAATTAAAGTTATATAACTTTTTATTAATTTTACTTTTAATAGTAAATGGTTTGAGTGATTTATCATTTTAATTGGGTTAAAATTGTATAAATAAATTAAAATTTTAATTTATTATCGAAAGTGATATATCGAGAAATAAATCGGTTATATATTTAGAAAAATATTTATTTAAATTTTATTTATTATAAAATTATTTATTTTTAAGACATATATAAATGAATTTTATTAAAAAAAATCTATTTCAATTTACTTTGAATTTATGATCGATCAGACTCATTTAAAATTTTCTTTATATAATTATGCTATACTCTTAAATATATGGGTGCATAGAGGTATTTTTAAATTAACTTTTGAGTATTGAAATTAATTTTAAAAAAATAATCTTAAAAACTACGTCCTATCACATTTACATTTAATTTTGGAATTTTCTCCAACACAGTCAAAGATTCAATTATTCAAATATGATTTAGAAAGAAAAGCAAAAAGATCGCCTGCCATGCGTGTAGCATAATGCAATTAGAAGTTTTGAGTATGAGCATCATGTAGGGCCTAAGCCGTCACGTTGCCGTGTAAGGGATGACGCAATTACAGTGATCTCAGCAAGCTGGTGTCAGGATGTCAATGTCAAATTGAGGTAAATCACCTATTTATTTATTTTTTATCCTAAGCGGTGTTACTATGTTTCTGGGAGATGCTCCACATTACACTCACTCTCCCAAATCAATATGAATCCAATTATTTATACTATATCTGTCACCTTATTCCATTGCCTCATTTACCGCCTCTTTTTCTAATTTATTAATTTGATGCTTGTTCTAGTAAGTTGTAGTCCACAGCTACAGCAGCAAAATCTGATTGCTTGCAGTCGTTGTTTTCGAATGCACTCGATATATTTTATCAATTTATTTATCATTTCATTTTCTTGTTGTAAGAAACATATTTTAAAAAAATATCAACCATTAACTCCTACTGAATAAAAAAACAATTAAAAAAGTAAAAAAGCATCACTTGCCGTTATAAATAGACATAGCTACCATTGTTAAATCATATCCTTGGAAAAGAAACAAAAATCAATTCCAATGGCTTTCTCTAAGCCATTACTGGCTGACCTTTCGTCATTGGGTGTCAAAAATGTTCCGTCCAGCTACATCCGTCCCATCTCCGACCGTCCAAATCTCTCTGATGTTGAGATGTCCGACGCCGCTATTCCTCTGATAGACCTTCAGGGCCTTTACGGTCCCAATCACTCTCTTGTTATAGCCCAGATTGGCCGAGCTTGCCAGTTTGATGGTTTCTTTCAGGTCAAGAACCACGGAATACCGGAGGATGTGATCGATACCATATTGCACACAGGGACAGATTTCTTTAAATTACCTGAAAGCGAGAGATTAAAGAGTTACTCCGACGACCCTGCCAAAACCACCAGACTCTCTACCAGCTTTAATGTCAAGACAGAAAAGTTCTCCAACTGGAGAGACTTCTTGAGGCTCCATTGTTACCCAGTTGAGGATTACATCCAAGAATGGCCTTCCAATCCTCCATCTTTCAGGTATTTATATATTTCATTTTTAGTTAATTATAATCTATTACACGTTTCACAAATTTAATTACAGGAAGAATGTGGCTGAATATTGCACGAGAGTTCGAGGGCTAGTACTGACACTGCTTGAAGCCATATCAGAAAGCTTAGGTTTGAAAAGCGACTACATTGACAAGGCGTTAAGTAAGCATGGGCAGCACATGGCCATAAACTATTACCCCCCCTGCCCTCAGCCAGAGCTCACTTATGGACTGCCCGAGCACTCTGACCCCAATCTAATCACCATTCTTCTGCAAGACCAAGTGCCAGGATTGCAGGTTCTGAGAAATGGCAAGTGGGTTGCCGTTGATCCCATTCCCAATACCTTCATCGTCAACATTGGTGACCAAATGCAGGTATATATCAACTTAAATTAACAGGTCAAAGAAAATTTCTTTTTTTTTTTTATTTAAAGAAAGATTGCATTGCACATAATTCATTTACTTCAGGTCATTAGCAATAATCGGTACAAGAGCGTTCTCCATAGAGCAGTGGTGAACAGTGACAAGGAGAGACTATCTATTCCGACGTTCTACTGTCCTTCATCTGATGCTGTGATAGGGCCTGCTAAGGACTTGATAGACAATGATCATCCAGCAGTTTATAAACATTTTACATATGCGGAATACTACGAGATATTTTGGAACAGAGGACTTGAAAAAGAATGCTGCTTGGACCTGTTCAAGATTTCTTCTGCTTGATACAAGTTCTCATTTTAATTTATCTTCTTTCAATTGGGTTGAAATGAACTGGCCAGTTGCGATCGTTACAATTCCCGGTTCCTTTAAAAAAATCCAATAGGTACATAAGGTATTATGCAGGGTGACATACTACATAAAAGAAAAAGAGAAAATGATCAAATTGCTTTGAAAAAGAAGGGCAAATTGAAGTCCATCAACTCTTGTAGCAGTCTCCAAGCATCAACTCATTACCTCTTCAATCATTTTTCCTCTATTCTTTATAACTTTCTTTCAAAGCAAACAGTAGAACGCTTAGACTTGTAAGGCAATGAGCAACCAGTTCCTTCACTAATTTCTTTTTTTTCTTTTATCTTTTTAATTCACTTCGTAAAGAAAATATAGTTAAGAGTGTAGGTGGTCCTTAACTTGCTGCAACTTGGCAACCACCATGGCCACCAAATTGTGCCAACCGCACAAAGGCTTCCCGTTTTCTCTTTAGGTTTTCGGTACTATATCAAATAGCTTCTCCTTCTCTTGCATCTAATCTAAGCCCTTTCTTCTCGGCGTCGACCTCCAAGATCTCTTCATCCGTACAATTCCATTTCCTTTCAACTATAAGCCCAAAAAACTCCGTTAATAGTGCGTTTTTCCTTAACCATTTGTTTCTTTCTATGGATATTAACTATAGGTTGTAATTAGATTGTAGTAGAGTAATTTTGAAGATCCATCTACTTGTGTGGATATTAACTAGGAAGAAAGAGGTGCTAACAACCCATGTAAAAGGTCTCTTTGCTTTTTAAAAAAATTATTTCTTTATTTTCTTGTTATTAATTTTTCAATGCAAAACTTATAATTTCTACATGAGCATTTATGGATGGCGTTTGTGTAATTTCCTCAATTTTCTAATAATTTGTAATCTGGAGATACCATTTTATTACAATTTAAATTTTGTAAAAAAGTATCCCGACCAAAAAGAAAATTTAGAAATTTGGATAGGCTAGCACAGCGGAAAAAGGTTTGAAAATCAACGGTCAAACTATTCTATAAATGACGAATGTAAAATTTTTAAAGCAGATCATCTCTCCTAAATAATATTTAAAGAGTTAAAAAATAAAATCATTTTAAAAAAATATTTTTTTAAAAAAAATTATTTTTTATATTTTAAAAATTTTATTAAAATATTTATATATAATTTTTTTAAAAAAATATTTATATATAAATCTATTAATATATTTTATTTTTTAAACTAAAATTAAATAAATTATCATTTTTTATAAAAAAAATATTTTTCACTTGAAAATATTTTTTATAAAATATTTTTTAAATATAAATTATTTTCAATAAATAACATAATCTTAAATTATTTAAAATAAAATAATGTAATAATCACAATATAAAGAAGTATAAATTATAAATACATTCCACAAGTTTCAAATTATTATCCAAAGTTTATCTTTATGAGTCAATAATAATATTATATAATTGTAAACTCTTGCAATTAAAACTCTACCCTATACGTCAAGTACACAATTTTAATGTTATTTTTAGATAATTCAATATATCCTATAAACGTTTTCAAAATTGTGGATGTGATCGTGATTTTGCTAGTGCAAGGTAGATCTGATTTCAATGCAACCTCGCTCACATCCCGGCCAGTACCACAGGTTAATTTATGCGAAGAATTTAATGAAGTTAAATATGGAGTTAAAAATATAGTAATAATAAAATACATAGTAAATTATTTTGTTGTCTTTATATTATACCAAAATTTATATATATTATTTTTAAAACTCAAACAGTGTACTCCATATATTTTAAATTTGAACATCCCTTTATTTCTATTAAAAATATATAATATATCTTTATAATTTAATAAAATCAAAATGTATGAATTAAAATATTCATTTTTAACAAATTAAAGAACGCAAAGGTAAATTTTAACATAATATAACGATAAAAAATAATATATCTTTAAGGGTATTCTGATAATATTTTAAATAATAAACGTAAAATAAATAAAAAAAATCTTTAGTTTGACAGATTTAAATTCAGAACTAAATTATTAAGTTTTAAAAATAAAGAAATGATAATGAAATTATAAAAAATTATTATTTAATTTATAATATAAGAAAATCTATTAATTAATTATTAAATAAAATTTATTAGTTAATTATTAGATTTTAAAAAATATATTTAAATATTGTTAGATTTTAAAAAATATAATAATTAATTATTCATTAATTATAATCGTTATGTATTATAAAAAAATTTTAAATGTAGTTATAAAGATTGATTAATAAATTTTTTTTATAAAAATGAAGAGATTTATTAATATATTTTCTATATATAAATTAAATAATAAAATATATAATAATTAAAATTAAATATAATATTAATTGATAAATATTTTAAAATTTTAATGTATTTTTTAAAATTAAAAAAAATTAATAAATATTCATATATTATAATAAGTTTTTCGAAATAAACGGAAGGTAAATGTTGGACTTGGATAGATAAAGTTAGAAAGAGGAGAATAAATTATATTTTTATTTTTAAATTTTAACATAATTAATAAATTAATTTTTTTAAAATTAAAATACTTAAATTATTAAATTTTACATTTATTCAATTCAAAATCCTTCTATTTATTTTGTGTCAATTTTCTATTAATCTAATATAAAATGATGAAAATATTAATTCATTTTCTTCTTTCTCATTCTGAAATCATGATTCTTGATAACTCTATTGTTTTATAACTAATAATATTATCAATAATGATTGAAAAATAATAAAATTCACATACCCATATAAATATAAATCATCATAAACTGTTTTCAACCACGTAAACTATTAACACTTACTACAACATCAACTCCTCAATAGGAGGAAGATAATAAGAACTATGAGAGATCTAAGAATTTCAATTACCATTCAAAGATGGAGGCTAAAGATTAAGAAAAAAAAGAAGTGAACATCTAAACTCCCTATCTGTCATACCCATGCCCCAAGAAAGCTATCCACACCCTATTAACTTATACCCATCTATTCCAAGCCAAATTTGGAATCTAAAATCAACACTACTGAAACCACCATTGAATGCATTTGTATGATTTAATCTAATGATGTTTTCTCCTTTCCTTTATTGAGTTAATTTCTTGATGGTTGTATTCTTTTAATCCTTAAGGTAGTTTTGTAAATAAAAAATGATTTGTGTAGTGAGCAAGGGTGATGTTGGTCAACATAGTTAAAGTATAATGATAATTCTTTTTGGTTGAAGTATAATGAAGTTTTTTGTTGTAATTGTGGGTATTAAAACTTTTTTATTTTGTCAGGAACTAAAATGTATTAATAAATGATAATTGATGGATAAAAGTGTTTAAAATTTATTGAATTTTAAAAAGAAAGAGAATAACTCTTTTGATTTACGATAGATGTTGAAATCACAAAAAATAACCTATGCAAATTCAATAATCATAAAAAATAATTTATACAAATCTAATAAATATAAATTATGCAGGGATTATATATAAATTAATTAGAAAATATCTATTAATTACTCTAGTCAACAAACAAACAAAAATATATCTATTAGATTTAATGAGATCCAATTATAACCAACAAATCAAACTGTGTGGTGAGTTTAAGTTAGATAATACAATCTCTTAGTAGGTTATACTAATTGTTATCCATTGTTGGATAACTAAAGCAATTAGAGACTCAAGCAATTATAGATTCAAGCATATGATATGTTGAAATTTTACATAATTATTCATACATTTTTTACCCCACATCCATCAATTTTGATTAATTCTTAGTTTTATTGTATTGCTATTTTAATTATAAAATTTTTAATTTTAGTCTATTATTTGATGTTTTCACCTAAATTTTAGTCTTTTTATAGGTCAAAACAAGTTAAGGAATGAATGAGACACTTTAGAAAGAAATCTAGAAAAATTATGAAAAATCCTGAAGAATCAGATAAAAATATGAGGTAATCATGTGTTTTTATCTCTCCCCTATTTTATCTCTGTACCCTATATTTTTCACTAGACGTGGACGAGAATTGAAGCCAAAATTCACCGTGAAAAATACGGAGTAGACCCGTGTTTTCATGGTCTATCATGTGTTTTGCTCATTTTTATGCGTAAAGCCCTATATCTTTTTTCAGAAATCCTAATTCTTTAGCTTTTCTCTTAGTGCCACTGATTAAGAGTTTTAAAAAGGTATAAATATATCATAATTGAGGGACTAAAGGACTTCTTATCCATTTTGAATAAATATACATAGCGAAAATCGTGAAAAACTCAAAATGCAATATTTGGAAGATTTAGAAGGAAAAATCCATATATTTAGAGTTTTTCTTTCTTCTCTTAGTTTTGACTTGTTATTCACAATTATTCTAAGATGATTTTGGATAACTTGTTAATAGAATTTATTGTTGAATTATTGCACATGGACAACTGAATTCCTTTGCTAAAGGAGTTGATGTAGCTTGGATTATTTATTTTATTTATTTTCTTTGAGTTGATTTTCTTTACTAATCTATTATTCAATTCTTGAAATTAATGCTTTTGAGTATCTACGGGATACTTGAATAATTTTATATTGAAATTAATACTAATACCGGAAGGGAACGTTTTAAGACTGAATTTAAAATTGAGTATCATAGAAATATTAATTGAATTGAAAATGAAGATTTGACATGTGAAGTCTTCGATAAAATAATCCCAGTGTTGTGAAATTAAAATAGGATTGTTAACCAAATGAATTAATTGAATCGGGTATACGAGAAATCAAGTTACCCTAGTACCTCATATTAATTGTTTCACAAATTTGAGTATTTAGTTTTATTTTCTTAGTTTATTTCAAGTTTATCATCATCTTTCATAATTGGTAGTCTAAATAATAATTAAATTTATAAATATTTTGATATTTAATTTGCAGTTATTGTGGATATGACACTCTACTTCCTCTTTATTACTTGAGACATTCTTTACATTTGTGAATATCGCACAACGTACAGGTTTGTAAGTTTTTGGGTCATTGCTAGGGATGGGCAATATTAGTATCAAAATAGTAAATTTATTATTAATTTATATATTTTGTTTTATTTTTCTCTTCTTTAATTATATATTTACTATTTATTTTATTTTTTAATTATTTTTGTATTAAATTTATGTTCTATTGTGAGTTATTTATGTCTCATCAATATATCTTCACACATTTTATTCGATAATAATTGGAACCATTTTATACTACTTGGGATAGATTTAATAAATTGGTTGCACAGTTTTCCAATCACGGCCTTTTAAATGAATCTCGTACATTTTATTTTTATAGAGAATTGCATGTTGAAATAAGAAGTTAGATTGATGATGAATTTTCAGCCATTAGTAGATATTTTTTACATAGAATCCATGAGGATGCAATTTACCTACGGAATGTCATGGCAAATTTTGACTACCACTGGCATCATATCCTCCATCTATCTCTCATGCAATAGAAGCAAACCAACTATTTGACTATTAAGAAGAGAAGGAATCAAGGTTAGAAGAATTAGTTGCATCAATCTCTAATATCACCGCAGAATTTATAGGAGAAATCAGAAATTTCATGGGAGAAACTAGATCCAACATGAAAAATTAACAAGTTATTATAAAGAATTTTGAGATACAATTTGAGCAGTTCGCTAATGCAGTGATCAATACAGAGACAGAGTGCTTTTATGAAGGTGAGTCAACAATAATGGTAGGTGAAAAAATATGTCCAATGAACAATATGGAGAAAAATTATTTCTCTCAATAGGATGTAACAATAAAAGTAGATGAAGAATTAGAATAATATTTTGAGCAACTCCCCAATATAGTGATCAACATGGAGAGATAGTGCTTATTCGAAGAGGATGTGACACTACCGTTGATGAATGAAAAAATATGTGAGACCATCAATTTGACCTTATTGATGGACGTTGTAATACCCGGCTAGATTCAGACATCGGAATTTCTACCGTCCGGTGGAATTCGGGGATGTCAGAGGTCTCTGGAAGGGTAAGAGAAAGTTTTTCTCAAATGTTTTCAAGTGTTGTAAAGGGTTAGAATGGAAATGGATTGAGTTTTGAAGAGAAAAGGCCAAGGAGGCATTTTGCCATGATTCGGCCGCCGAAGGTAAAGTTCGGCCGCCGAAAGTGCGCAATGTTCGGCCCCCGAAGTTCAAGTTCGGTCCCCGAATGTTGCATGGTTTTGCATGCGATTCGGCAGCCGAAGTTGAGTTGGTCAGCTAGCTATTGTGCACTCCTCCGTCGGTGAAATGGCCAGGTGTTGATTTGGCATCACAGACAGAGGATTAGGCCACGTCTCTCATGACTCATCTGCAGGGTTTTATCACCCCATGCACAGGTTTGGTGGTTTTCAAGTGGTTTTGAAGGTTTTGGGTCAAAAGGAGAGGTTTGGTGGTTTGGAGCTTTTGAAGGGGTGTTGGTCCATAGATCAGCTTTCAGGTTGTTCCTCTTCTGATTTCAGAAGGTAAGGAAAGGTTTTGAACTTCTTTTACTGATTTATAAAGCTTTTAAAGGGTAGAGTTGCATATATAGGTTTTAAAGTTTAGTTTTTGATGTTTTAATGGTGTAAGCATGATTATGTGTATGTTTGTTGTTTGTGTTGGGGTTGTTAGGTAGTGTTAGACCCCTTTGAGCATATACTGAAGTATATGTGAGTTGAGGGAGGAGTTATGCATGTTTTGAGAGTTAGAAGTGGGTAACGGAGGGAGGTTGCCGTCGGGGCTGAGTTCTGGATGAACTCAGGTTCGGCAGCCGAAGGAGCATTCGGCCGCCGAACCCCTTGGATGGTGGCTTTGGCTGCCACAGGTTGCCCCCGAGAGTTTTTGAGGTTCGGCTCTGGAAGGGGGATTCGGCCGCCGAAGGTGCCGCCGAAGGTTAGAGACTTTCGTCTCTGGCGTGAGTTTTAGCCCCCGAACCGTGCCCCTGAAGGGTTCGGCAGCCGAAAGTAGAGATTCGGCCGCCGAAGGTGCTTGAGTTTCGGCTCTGGAAAGGACGTTCGGCCGCCGAACCTGCCGCCGAAAGTGTTCTGACCAGCCTTCCTTTGCTTGTTTTGCATACATGTTTTGAGGTGTTCTAGGGGGGTTTTGGGGAGTCTCCTTGGCACAGTTGGTCATATTATAACATGTAGTTGAGGGCTATTGGTGACAAATTCATCCGTGAGATGAGATGTTTGTGATGTGATGCATTTCATGCGAGCATGTAATGAATGAACTGGTTTTATTGTTCCTCCTCACTGGGCTCTAGAGCTCATCCCACTCCCTTAACCCCAGTTTTGCAGGTTCTGAGATAGCTATGGGAAGTCAAAGTCAGCAAGAGTACAGAGGAAAGTTATGCTTGAATGTATGTTGTAATAGCATAGTGGACATGATGTAATTAAAAGCTTAATTGTAATTTAATGTATAGATGTGTACTGGCATATACTGGATAGACTTGTGCTTTCCCTAGTGTCATTCCTATAATGTGATGTATGATTAATCCCTTGTACATGAATCCTATTTTACGTTTCTTGATGAGAAATGTGTGAGTTAGGCTTAAAGTATGGCTTCGATGAGATACCAGTGGGATGTGTTACAGATTAAAAGGGTTTCAATCGCTTGAACCACAGCAGATAGTAGTCCCTGGTATAGGCCCTGAGGGCCATTTCAGATTGACATATCTGAGTAACAGTAGTTAAGCCTACAAAGTTTTACAGGATTGTTGAGTCGTTTTGTATCATGTATGGAATTTATCAGGTACACAGAGAGTATAGTCGGCTTGCTACGGGTCCCGGCGGCCTTAAGCCGATCTGGATCCTAGTGCCAGTGATGGTTTGGACCGTTACTGAGGGGTACCGGTTTCCGAGTCGTTACAGACGTACAATATATACTACCTGAAAATCCTTATTTTCCAATAGTATCATCCTCATTTTATAATATTCTCCAAAGTTGAAACAGAAATTGAAATTCTTTTCCCAAGCTGATTATGCAAAGCAAGTAATATTTGTATTATGTACAAAATTATTGCAAATCTTATCAATCTTGAGGACATCACAAATCAAGATCTACATGTAGAGTCATTTGATACTTCATATGGATGAAAGCCGCTCTTTGATGAGTTTGATACTTCGTATGGATGAAAGCCGCTCTTTGATGAGCACTTGTATATGAAGTCTAGCTAAAGACTATAAATTAAGCGCTTTTTGGGAGGCAACCCAAATTTTAATTTTGTTTTTTTTTATTTTGTTCTTTTTTTTATTTAATCTCCTAAACTTATTTCGTCATTATTATGTCTTTTATAGGATTCAAGATCAACGAAGATAAATAAAGAGTAAAGCATACTTCAACGGGGAGTATCCCTTCATTCTTTTACTTTACCTTCATTATTTATGTGCTTATTTGTTTATTTTGATGACATTGAGGATAATGTCGAAAACAAGTTTGGAGTATAGATGTGCATTTTATTTTTTTTCCTTATATTATGCACATTTTTTTTATAAATGAACTTTGTGCATTTGATGCTTAATGATTGTGTTATTTTTTTTTAAAATTATTATAGTTATACATTTTTGTTTAGCTTGGTTCAATCATTACTTATCCATAAGTAACTATGAAGTGTTTATTATTGATAGCGGTTGTCGAAACCGTCAAAAATAAATGTAATACCCGGCTAGACTCTGGTATCGGAATTCCTACCGTCTGGTGGAATCTCGGATGTCGGAGACCTCTAGAAGGGTAGAATCATGTTTTTGTAAATTGTTTTAATGTGTTTTAATGGTTTTAAAGTATGAAACTAAATGAGTTTTGCTTGAAAAGTCTTTGGAGGAAAACCCAGGTTCGGCCGCCGAACATGCATGCGTTTTGGAGGCACGTTAGGCCCCCGAAAGCATGAGTTAGGGAAGTCCAGGTTCGGCCGCCGAAAGTCAAGTTCGGCCGCCGAACATTTCATGGATGCGGAGGCACATTCGGCCCCCGAACGTGGCCTGGCCAGCCACCTATAAAAAGGGACACTTAGCCGAAATGGGCGAGCTTTCTCCCATTTTCGGCCACAGCAAGCTTCCGACCATCCCTTTACAAATCTTGTGTTCTTCCTCCAAATCTCTTCCATTTTCCTTGAGTTTTAAACTCACATTGCAAGTTTTGAGCATTTAAACCAAGTTTTAGAGCTTTGGGAACTCAGGAGCTCATTTTCGTGGATCTCCAAGTTTAGGTCGTCTCCCTCTCGATCTTCAAGAGGTAAGAGCCGATCTTAAGCTCCTTTTATGTTTTAAGTAAGTTTTAAGTTGTTTTATGGGTAGAGATGCATGTTTAGGCTTGTTGATGAGTTTATGGTTTTGATGTTTTGATGAACAATGTATGTTGTTTGTGTGTGTTGAAGTGTTGTAGTTGGGGTATTTGATAGTTTGAGACCCCTAGGTGTGATGTATGGTGTTTATGCATGTTTTAGAACGAGTTTATGCATGATTGGTGAGTTTGAAGGCAAAAATGCTTAAGGGAGCCAAGTTTCTGCCCTTTTGCAGAAACCAGGTTCGGCAGCCGAAGGGAGTTTCGGCCGCCGAACATGGCTTGAGATGCAGCTTTAGGCTGCCGAAGCTTGCCCCCGAAAGTTGGAGTTTCGGCTCTGTCCGAGACTTTCGGCCGCCGAAGGTGCCGCCGAACATGCATGAGTTTCGCCTCTGTCTGGGAGTTTCGGCCGCCGAAGGTGCCGCCGAACCTGCCTGACTTTCGGCTCTGGAGGGACTTCCGGCCGCCGAAGGTGCCGCCGAAAGTGCCCTGTCCAGCCTTTTCTTGCATGCTTCCTAGGAGTGTTTTGAGGTGTTTTTAGGAGGTTTTTAGGGGTATGTTTAGGGTTATGTTCTTGTTGTTTTGGTGCCTCATTTGAGTCCACCTGTGTAGGTTCGGACCCGAGGAACCGAGACCCCCGGTTGTGAGATAGTCGTTCAGAGTTCGTTGTTAAAGCTTCAGTCACCAGGTGAGTGGAACAACCCCTTAAGTTTTAAAGTAAAGTAAATGAAAAAAATGAATGAATCATAAAGCATTGCCCATGCATCATTATGCCATGCAATATTTCAGGATGGTTGCATTAGAATTCACGAATATGCTGCATTGCATAAATTGATGTTGATGTGGATGGTTATTGGGTGATCCATAGTCCTCTGATGTTATGTTATGATGATATGTTATGGAAGACCAGCGAGGCCCATTCTACGCCCCTGGCATTATGTAAGAGAAAGACCAGCGAGACCCATTCTACGCCCCTGGCATTTGGAATGTTATGTTATGTAAGAGAAAGACCAGTGAGGCCCATTCTACGCCCCTGGCATTTGGAGATGTTGAGGACTAATGGTGACAATACCATCCTTTTATGTGATTAGCTGTGATGTGTTGCATTTCATGAAAGCATGAATAAGAAAAAGTTAAATAATATAATAATAATAATAAAATGAATAATAATATACCTAAAAATGGAGGAATTAAAGCAAATGTTTTTAGTTTCTGCTCATTGGGCTTTATAGCTCACCCCCTCTCCCCTAACCCCAGTCTTGCAGGTGCAGAGTAGATAGAGAAGTCAGCAGAGTAAGAGAAGTTTATGTAATAGCTTAGCTGTGGACATGGTTTGTTGATAATGTAAAAGTATGAGATGTAATGTAATGTAAGTTGATAATGTGCTTGACTAGAGTCTGTTGAATTCCCTGTACACATGGTCTTGTATGAGATATAATGTTTTTATGATGCCTATGTAATCCAAGCCCATGTTATGTTATGTTACCCCATGAGAGTATTTGATGAGGACTCCAATGAGGGGTTTATGTTATGGTTGTGCATGCACAGGCTAGGCTTGGCAAAGAAATGTTTGAATGAAAGAAAAGTTTTTAATTTTTCTGTATGTTGTTGACCATGTATGGGATTAAACAGGTTCACAGGATGTATGTTTGGATTGCTACGGGTTCTGGCGGCCTTAAGCCGACCTGAATCCTAGCGCCGGTAGCGGTCCGGTTTACGGGTCGTTACAGAGTGGTATCAGAGCCCTAGGTTCATATGGTCGGACCTAGAGTGTCGGGCTCATAGATGTGATAGAAAGTCAAGCACAATAGGAAATCATGTCCACTAGGATAGGATGTAGAGTCCTGTCTAGAATGAAAGTATGATATGCCATGAGATATGCTATGTATATGATGTGGGTTCATGTGTTTCCACACGAACCATTGGATGCTAATGTTTTGTTATCTGTGCTGTTTTTCAGTAAACAGGATGCGAGGAACTCGTCGATCAGCTAGATTGACTAGAGTACCACCGGAGGATGAGGGCACGAGCGCCCGTCCTCCAGCATTGCCAAGGGCAATGTCAAGTAGGTCCAATAGGGACAAAGCAGTGGGAGACCCTAGAAGATCTCTGGATCTGGGTAGAAACAGATCAGTAAGAGGAACAGTTCAAGGAGGCAGGTCAGTGGATGTGGGAGAAGAGATGGATGTGGACCAGAGGAGGGATGGTAGTCTTGGTGTGAGCATGCCAGAAGAGGGCATGGGTGAGTCTCAGGGAGGCACTCAGGCCTCGGGGTTTGTTCCACCACCCCAGTACCCACCTTTTTCACCATACCCCGGGTATTCGATGGGAGGTACATCGGATTACCCCAGTTTTAATCCTTACCCTTCTCACATGCCATACCCACCTTTCTACTCACAGTATCCACAGTACCCTATGTACCCACCTCCATCCTTCCATCCAGGCACAACAAACCCTATCCCAGGGGATGCCGCACCTCCACCACCAGCAGAAACCGCAGTTACAGAAACCCAAAGACCTCAACCTACCTCATCTGGAGGGAGCAAGGCCAAGATGACCGACTATATGAAGTTGGGTGCTCCCCAGTTTGATACCGGTGATGATCCGTTCGTGTACCTGGAGAAGGTCAAAACAATTACAGATGAGATAGGGGCTGATGACAGTAGAGCCATTCAGATGGCTGGTTTCACTCTGAAATGCAAGAAGGCACGAGAGTGGTTCAAGAACTATGTGAAACCAAGGGTGGACAGTCTGTCATGGGAGGAGTTTGCGAATGAGTTCGCAGGATGGGCTTTCCCTGACAGTTCCAGGGAGCTGAAGGTGATTGAGTTTGAACAGCTGAAGCAGACAGATGAGATGGGTGTCGATGAGTACACCGATAGATTCTTAGAGTTATTGCCGTTTGCTGGGCAACATCTGGACACAGATCCGAAGAAGTCGAGGAGGTATATCATGAGGCTCAATTCCAGGTATTCCTCTTTGATTCAGTCAGCTGATAGAGAAAGTTTCCATGCCATTATAGACATGGCCAGGAGAATGGAGGCTAGTGCCGTAATAGAGGGAAAAGTCAAGCAGTCAGTGGCACAGCCTTCTGGTTCTAAGACCCCAGGTGGGGGAAGGATAGACCCTTCATCCTTGAGTTCAGCTAGTAAGAAGTGGGGCAGTACCACTAAGAAACCAAAGAAGAATAAGTTCTGGAGCAAGATCAAATCAGGTCTGGGAATAGGGGGTGGCTCAAGCTCTGGTGCTGATAATGCAGTGTGTGCAAGGTGTGGTAAGCTACACAGGGGGGTATGCCGGTTTGGAACGACAGCCTGCTACAGGTGTGGGCAAGAGGGACACATGTCTTGGGAATGTCCGAGAGCAGTTCCTACGGCACAGCCCCAGCAGACAACTTCGGGTAGCGTAGCACAGCCAGCAGCTTCAGCCGCAACACAGGCTAGTGGCAGAGGCCGAGGGAGAGGGTCAGCCTCTTCTTCATCAGTTTACAGAGGGGAAGGTCCGTCAGCTCCAGCACGGATCTTCACCATGACGCAACAGGAGGCAAACACATCCAACACCGTGGTGTCAGGTAATATCATCATTGGTTGTTCAGATGTTTATGCCTTAATGGACCCGGGTGCATCCCATTCTTTTGTTTCTCCGAAAGCGGTCGAGAGGTTGGGTTTGATGGTCTCTGGGTTAGAGTGTCCCCTATGGGTCAGCGGACCCAAATGTGACCCGTCAGTGGCAGAGTCAGTCTGCCAGTACAGTCCAGTTTTCATAGAGGGAAGATGCCTATCCGCCGACCTAGTGGTTCTAGACTTGACAGATTTTGACGTCATTCTAGGGATGGATTGGCTATCTACCCATGGTGCTACCTTGGATTGCAGAGACAAGGTAGTTAAGTTCAGATGTCAGGATGGGTCAGAGGTTGTCTTTAGAGGAGACAGGGGGAGTACACCTAGAGGTTTGATATCAGCCCTACAGGCTCGTAGGCTGCTCAGGAGGGGTTGTCAGGGTTATCTAGCTCATGTGAGAGAGCTAGACAGAGATGTCAGAGAGCCCGCCTCGGTGCCTGTGGTTAGAGAGTTCTTAGATGTTTTCTCAGACGAGCTGCCAGGTTTACCGCCTCCTAGGGAGATAGAGTTCGAAATAGAATTGATGCCAGGAACCAGACCAATCTCTATCCCTCCCTACAGGATGGCGCCAGCAGAGCTGAAAGAGCTTAAAGAACAGTTGCAAGAGCTGGTAGACAAGGGTTTCATCCGACCGAGTGCCTCACCTTGGGGTGCTCCAGTGTTGTTCGTGAAAAAGAAGGATGGATCCCTCAGACTTTGTATCGACTATAGACAGTTGAACAAGGTTACTACCAAGAACAAGTACCCGTTGCCTAGGATCGATGATCTATTCGACCAGCTAGCAGGAGCAGGTTGTTTCTCCAAAATAGATCTGAGATCTGGGTATCATCAGCTGAGGATCAGAGATGAAGATGTGCCAAAGACAGCATTTAGGACCAGATATGGGCATTTTGAGTTCCTAGTGATGTCGTTCGGGTTAACAAACGCCCCTGCAGCATTCATGGATCTCATGAACAGAGTATTTAGCCAATACCTGGATCACTTCGTTATTGTCTTCATAGATGATATCTTAGTGTATTCTAGGAATGCAGAAGAGCATGCCCATCATCTGCGGTTGGTCTTGCAGACTTTGAGGGAACATGGCTTGTATGCCAAGTTCTCTAAATGTGAGTTCTGGCTAAGGAGCATTTCGTTCTTGGGGCATGTAGTGTCAGAAAATGGTATTGAGGTGGACCCCAAGAAGACAGAAACTGTGGCTAACTGGCCTAGACCCACTTCAGTGACAGAGATTAGAAGTTTCTTGGGTTTGACAGGTTACTACAGGAGGTTCGTTCAGGACTTCTCAAAGATAGCAGCTCCTCTGACCAGACTAACCAGGAAGAATCAGAAATTTGTGTGGACCGACCAGTGCGAGGAGAGTTTTGAAGAGCTTAAGAAGAGGTTGACTTCAGCACCAGTTTTAGCTCTGCCATCTAGTGGAGAGGACTTTACAGTCTTTTGTGATGCGTCCCGTGTGGGACTGGGTTGTGTGCTTATGCAGAATGAGAGGGTGATTGCTTATGCTTCTAGGCAGCTAAAGAAGCATGAGTTGAATTACCCCACACATGACCTGGAGATGGCAGCAGTAATCTTTGCACTCAAGATGTGGAGGCACTACCTCTATGGGGTAAAATGTGAGATCTTTACAGATCATAAGAGCCTGCAGTACATCCTGAGTCAAAGAGATTTGAATTTGAGACAGAGGAGATGGGTAGAGTTGCTGAGTGACTATGATTGCAAGATTCAGTACCATCCGGGTAAGGCGAATGTCGTGGCAGACGCCCTAAGTCGGAAGTCACTAGGCAGTCTATCCCACATCACGGCAGAGAGGAGACCGGTGGTGAAGGAGTTTTACAAGCTCATTGAGGAAGGTCTACAGTTGGAGTTGTCTGGTACAGGTGCCTTGTTGGCTCAGATGAAAGTGACACCCGTGTTCCTTGAGCAAGTCGCTCAGAAACAGCATGAGGACCCCGAGTTAGTGAAGATTGCCAGGACTGTTCAGTTAGGCAAGAATGATGAGTTCAGATTTGACAACAAGGGGATCCTCCGCTATGGGAGTCGATTATGTGTACCAGATGACATAAGGCTAAAAGGAGACATTATGAGAGAGGCTCATAATGCCAGATACAACATTCACCCTGGAGCCACCAAGATGTATCAAGATTTGAAGAAAGTTTATTGGTGGCCAGCGATGAAGAAAGAAGTGGCACAGTTCGTGTCAGCCTGCGAAGTGTGTCAGAGGGTGAAGCTGGAACATCAGAAGCCAGCTGGAATGCTTAACCCGCTACCGATTCCAGAATGGAAATGGGAAAACATAGCTATGGACTTCGTAGTAGGGTTACCGGCGACGTCCAATAGAGTGGACTCCATATGGGTGATTGTGGACAGACTCACCAAATCTGCTCACTTCATCCCTGTCAGGAGTGGCTACTCTGTGGACAAGTTGGCGCAGGTGTATGTGGATGAGATTGTCAGGCTGCATGGGGTTCCTGTTTCGATAGTGTCAGATAGAGGGCCCCAGTTCACCTCCAGGTTTTGGCGGAGTCTGCAAAATGCCATGGGTACTAGGTTGGATTTCAGTACTGCCTTCCACCCCCAGACTGATGGACAGTCAGAAAGGACCATCCAGACTATAGAGGATATGCTTAGGATGTGTGTGCTAGACTTTGGCGGTTCTTGGAGGCAGCATCTACCTTTGGTGGAGTTTGCCTACAACAACAGCCATCATGCTAGCATCGGGATGGCTCCATATGAAGCTTTGTACGGAAGGAAGTGCAGATCACCTGTTTGCTGGGAGGAAGTTGGAGAGAAGGCCTTGGCAGGGCCTGAGCTAGTAGAGATTACCAGCAGGATGGTACCCATAATCAGAGAGAGAATCAAGACTGCTGCAAGCAGACAAAAGAGTTATGCAGACATCCGCAGAAGGCAGTTAGAGTTTCAGGAGGGGGACCTGGTATTGCTCAAGGTGTCTCCAATGAAGGGAGTGGTTCGCTTCGGGAAGAAAGGTAAGCTAGCCCCACGATACATCGGACCCTTTGAAATTTTGCAAAAGATTGGAAATGTGTCGTACAAGCTGGATTTACCTGCTTCTATGGAGAGAATCCATCCGGTTTTCCATGTTTCCATGTTGAGGAAGTTTGTGTCAGATCCGAGCAAGGTTCTTAATGAGCCTGATGTGGAGGTCCAAGAGGATCTCACCTATGTTGAACAGCCAGTGCGGATCATAGACACCCAGATCAGAAAGTTAAGAAACAAGGAAATCCCGATGGTGAAAGTCCTGTGGAACCACCACAACTTGGAAGAATGCACTTGGGAGACACGAGAGTCTATACTCCAGCAGTACCCTCATCTCTTTTAAGGTTAGATCCCTATGTGTTGATGTGCTATATCTATATGTTATATGTTTGCCATGTTATGTGTTGTTTGGTGAACATTCGGGGACGAATGTTCTTAAGGGGGGAAGAATGTAATACCCGGCTAGACTCTGGTATCGGAATTCCTACCGTCTGGTGGAATCTCGGATGTCGGAGACCTCTAGAAGGGTAGAATCATGTTTTTGTAAAATGTTTTAATGTGTTTTAATGGTTTTAAAGTATGAAACTAAATGAGTTTTGCTTGAAAAGTCTTTGGAGGAAAACCCAGGTTCGGCCGTCGAAAGTCAAGTTCGGCCGCCGAACATGCATGCGTTTTGGAGGCACGTTAGGCCCCCGAAAGCATGAGTTAGGGAAGTCCAGGTTCGGCCGCCGAAAGTCAAGTTCGGCCGCCGAACATTTCATGGATGCGGAGGCACATTCGGCCCCCGAACGTGGCCTGGCCAGCCACCTATAAAAAGGGACACTTAGCCGAAATGGGCGAGCTTTCTCCCATTTTCGGCCACAGCAAGCTTCCGACCATCCCTTTACAAATCTTGTGTTCTTCCTCCAAATCTCTTCCATTTTCCTTGAGTTTTAAACTCACATTGCAAGTTTTGAGCATTTAAACCAAGTTTTAGAGCTTTGGGAACTCAGGAGCTCATTTTCGTGGATCTCCAAGTTTAGGTCGTCTCCCTCTCGATCTTCAAGAGGTAAGAGCCGATCTTAAGCTCCTTTTATGTTTTAAGTAAGTTTTAAGTTGTTTTATGGGTAGAGATGCATGTTTAGGCTTGTTGATGAGTTTATGGTTTTGATGTTTTGATGAACAATGTATGTTGTTTGTGTGTGTTGAAGTGTTGTAGTTGGAGTATTTGATAGTTTGAGACCCCTAGGTGTGATGTATGGTGTTTATGCATGTTTTAGAACGAGTTTATGCATGATTGGTGAGTTTGAAGGCAAAAATGCTTAAGGGAGCCAAGTTTCTGCCATTTTGCAGAAACCAGGTTCGGCAGCCGAAGGGAGTTTCGGCCGCCGAACATGGCTTGAGATGCAGCTTTAGGCTGCCGAAGCTTGCCCCCGAAAGTTGGAGTTTCGGCTCTGTCCGAGACTTTCGGCCGCCGAAGGTGCCGCCGAACATGCATGAGTTTCGCCTCTGTCTGGGAGTTTCGGCCGCCGAAGGTGCCGCCGAACCTGCCTGACTTTCGGCTCTGGAGGGACTTCCGGCCGCCGAAGGTGCCGCCGAAAGTGCCCTGTCCAGCCTTTTCTTGCATGCTTCCTAGGAGTGTTTTGAGGTGTTTTTAGGAGGTTTTTAGGGGTATGTTTAGGGTTATGTTCTTGTTGTTTTGGTGCCTCATTTGAGTCCACCTGTGTAGGTTCGGACCCGAGGAACCGAGACCCCCGGTTGTGAGATAGTCGTTCAGAGTTCGTTGTTAAAGCTTCAGTCACCAGGTGAGTGGAACAACCCCTTAAGTTTTAAAGTAAAGTAAATGAAAAAAATGAATGAATCATAAAGCATTGCCCATGCATCATTATGCCATGCAATATTTCAGGATGGTTGCATTAGAATTCACGAATATGCTGCATTGCATAAATTGATGTTGATGTGGATGGTTATTGGGTGATCCATAGTCCTCTGATGTTATGTTATGATGATATGTTATGGAAGACCAGCGAGGCCCATTCTACGCCCCTGGCATTATGTAAGAGAAAGACCAGCGAGGCCCATTCTACGCCCCTGGCATTTGGAATGTTATGTTATGTAAGAGAAAGACCAGTGAGGCCCATTCTACGCCCCTGGCATTTGGAGATGTTGAGGACTAATGGTGACAATACCATCCTTTTATGTGATTAGCTGTGATGTGTTGCATTTCATGAAAGCATGAATAAGAAAAAGTTAAATAATATAATAATAATAATAAAATGAATAATAATATACCTAAAAATGGAGGAATTAAAGCAAATGTTTTTAGTTTCTGCTCATTGGGCTTTATAGCTCACCCCCTCTCCCCTAACCCCAGTCTTGCAGGTGCAGAGTAGATAAAGAAGTCAGCAGAGTAAGAGAAGTTTATGTAATAGCTTAGCTGTGGACATGGTTTGTTGATAATGTAAAAGTATGAGATGTAATGTAATGTAAGTTGATAATGTGCTTGACTAGAGTCTGTTGAATTCCCTGTACACATGGTCTTGTATGAGATATAATGTTTTTATGATGCCTATGTAATCCAAGCCCATGTTATGTTATGTTACCCCATGAGAGTATTTGATGAGGACTCCAATGAGGGGTTTATGTTATGGTTGTGCATGCACAGGCTAGGCTTGGCAAAGAAATGTTTGAATGAAAGAAAAGTTTTTAATTTTTCTGTATGTTGTTGACCATGTATGGGATTAAACAGGTTCACAGGATGTATGTTTGGCTTGCTACGGGTTCTGGCGGCCTTAAGCCGACCTGAATCCTAGCGCCGGTAGCGGTCCGGTTTTCGGGTCGTTACAATAAACTTATTATCAATCAACAAATAAATTTGCAGATAGTGGCAATAGGGTCGAACCACAGGGATTTGACACCAAATATCTTCCTAATAATGACTAAGGCAAGTAAATAGCAAAAATAAAAAGGGGGTTTTATTTTGAAGATGTACTAAAGCTAATTAACAATAGAAAGCAAATAATTTAAAGATTAGTAAATCAATAAGAGAAAAGCTTCTAGTTGAAGTATGGATCTATTTCAGATTGTTTAGAATTGATCATTGATTCTTTAACACTCCTATTTTTTTCAATAAATTAGTTTAGGATGTGGAAGACGCTTCTCACAATCCAAATTCCTCCTTAGTTCTAGTTTGATGAGGAAACGTTCGCTAATCAAACACTAGTTAACAAGTTGCCAAGGAACGTCCTTGGGGCTTTTAGCATCGAACAACTGTTAACTGCATTAAGACTTAGAGAAACCTAATTCTAACTTTGCCAACCGCGTGGTCAAGTTTAGATTATGCAACTTGATTAAATGTGTGTTTAAATAATCTAAACAATTACAGACCTAAATTATTCAAACAATTGTTACTCAAGCAATTAAAAGCAATAGGCCTAAATTGATTCTAAAAGCAAAGCAACAATTATAGAAAGATCAAATTGCATAAATATTGAAAATAAATAGAAATTTAATAATGGAGATTTAAATCTCTCAATTCATCACAAATCTGAATTTTCCAACTTCAACTAGAAAGGAATGGATTTAGCCACTCATGATGGACAAAATCACAAAAGAAAAGAAGAAAAGAAAGAGATGGGGACTGCCGCAGGCTTGCTGCTGTTCTTTTGCAGAACTGCCGATGATGGAGAGATGATATCTTTGTTGGTTTGGGCTGCCTCTTTTTATAGGTGAGGAATCCCAATCCAATTAGGTTTTGGAATCCTAAATTGGATTGGTCTTTGTCTTTGATCTCTTCTTTAATTGTGAATAAATCTTCTTGAGGAGGTCTATCTTAAGAGTGACTCTTTGAGATGCCCTAGGACTGATCTTGAAGTGTTTAAGAGGGGTTAGGACTTCTTTATTTTAAATCTTGAATTTCTGCACTTTCCCGCTTCTACTGTATTTTCTGCTGTCAACGTGATTGGGGCGGGTGATTTGGGCAGATCACTTGCCCCAATCGCTTTTCCGTGAGTCAGTCCAGCTTTCAGCTTTCTGTCTCTGCGAGTGATTTGAGCGGGTGATTTGGGCTGATCACTTGCCCAAATCCCTTCTGACTGTTGCCTCCAGGTTTCTGCTTCAGTTTGATCTGGGCAGTGATTTGGCCAAATCACTTTGACCCAATCACTTTTCCAGCTTTTTCTGCACTTTTTCTCCAACTTTTTATTTTCTTCCTTTTCTGTAAAAACAAGAAAAAACCATAAATTAAGCTAGAAAAATGTGTAATTAAACAGTAATAAATATACTAAAAATGTGGCTAAATTATGCTTAATCAAATACCCCCACACCTAGCTTTTTGCTTGTCCTTAAGCAACAAATAACTTAATCAATCAAGCTCCTTTTTCTTTTGAGCCTAAGTACCACTTAATCAGCCCCCTCTAGACTCCCAAATTGAAGTATTCCAGTATAAAGTACATGCACTAAGGTTGTTCTCCCTTTTCCTTGTTTCCTTTCACCTACCATGGCCAAGAGAAAGGTTTTTGGTTCAATCATGCTTATTCTCTTTGTATAAGCTCAATGCAACATCTAAGAGTGATTTGCCCTTCTTTTTAATCACACTTTTTATTCAGCAGCACTTATTTATTCTTGCCTGAAAAAGTCACCAACATTTTTACGCGAAGGTGCATATTGGTGATACCCACTCCCGGTTACTCAGTTAGTCACTTGTTCAAGTGGCTACTAGCTCTGTTCATAGCTCATTTGACCATTGGAACAGGTTTATGATTTGTGTTTTGTGCTGGTTTTTCTTTTTCTTTTCTTTTCATAACAGTTTGGGCAAATCACCTCATAGGGAGTTACACTAACTTTTTATTTGCATGTATTTATATTTTTATTTCCCTTGACCACAACACATTTAAGGATTCAATTCAAGAAAAGAACTTCTTAAGGGAAGGTAACACACTGTAATTGATTCAATTTAGGCTTAAAGGGGTGGAAAATCAATGGGGTTATGAGATAGGAAGCTTTTTTTTAACCTTGTTATCTATGCTGAGTAGAGCAATAGCTAAGATAAAATTCTGTGTGTGTGTGCAGGAAGTGAAAAATGTGTGTAAAGAATTTTGGTGTGTGTTTATGGGGAAAAAAGATGCAAAAAGAAACAAAAAGAAAGCAAAAAGATAATGTAAACGAAAAAAATATAACCTAACAGTAAATACCCCCACACCTATCCCAAACATTGTCCTCAATGGTTAAACATTTATATGAAAAAAAAATTAATAAGGAGAAGGAAAGGGACTACCTGATCTGTGGGCGATTTGGCCAGTGATTTGGGCAAATCACTTGCCAAATCACTGTCTGTCATGGTGGTGGGGCAGAAAATGGTCCACCAGTAGCTGCAGCATGCTTTCCATGTGCTGCATCCTGTCTTCGATTCTGGTGAGATGAGCCTCCACCGAATGGTCTTGAAGTACCTTTTATGTCCTCCAAGGTCCACCCAATTGCTTTTTTGTGCTTCCTCAACACTTCTAGGAGTTTTTCTTCTTCTTGTGGGCTGAGCTAGTTGGAAATTATAACTGGAAGTGTATTTCCAGCTCCCAAGAAGGCATATTTGAGGTGTTCTGGTAAGGGCTTCAGATCTGGTGCATTTGCTGTCTGCTGTCTGCTGGTTGATTTGGGCAGATCATCTGGTGCTGTTTCAGGTGGTCTGGGCAGATCACTGTCTGTCCTGTTTGTCTGCTCCAGTGATTTGGTCAGTGATTTGGGCAAATCACCTGCAACCGACTGTCCTGATCACTTTCTGGCAAATTCTCCTCCATGACCTATTTCTTCAATTTCTCAGCCTTGCTGTCTTGCAGCTCTTTTCCACTCCTCAATGTGATGGCACTAACATTTTATCTTGGATTTATCTCAGTTTGGGATGGTAGCTTCCCTTATGACTCCCATTTGCTCATTGAAGTGGCCATTTGGCTCACTTGTTGCTCAAGATTTTGCACAGTATTTGCTAAGGACTTCACAATCTCTTCAAGGGGTGTATTGGACTTTTGAGGTGCAGCTTGGGCTAGATTCCATTGCTGATAGCTTGGATATGGATTGGCTCTTGCATAACTAAAATTTGGATGGTCCCTCCAACCTGGATTATATGTATTTGCATAGGGATCATACCTTCTTTGCCCATTAAAGCCTCCAACAGCATTGACTTGCTGGTCCTCTTCTTGAAGGGAAGGACATAGATCAGTTGGGTGGTTATTGGCACATATTCCACATGGCTTGGGCTGCTGAATCTGCTGAACTTGTTGGGTTTGACCCACAACAAGGCTACGGACAGCATTGGTGAGATCAGAAATTTGGGATGCTAAAATGGATGTACTCACCTCATTTACACTCCTTGGTGGCAGCTCTTGGTCTCCAAATTGCTGAGAAGCTGCAGCCATGGTGGAAATTAAATCCCTCATCTCTCGAGGTGACTTCTTCTCAATTGATCCTCTACAGGCTGCATCAATAAATTTTCTCTCTGAGGGTAGCAGACCTCCATAGAAATACTCAATGAGAGATTGGTCAGAAATATCATGCTGGGGGCAGCTTGTGCACAACTTTTTGAACCTTTCCCAGTACTCATACAAGCCTTCAGAGTGCTTTTGCCTTATACCACTTATTTCTCGACGGATGCCTATGGCTTTTGAGGTAGGAAAGAATTTTCTCAAGAATGCTCTCACCATACCGGCCCATGATGTAATGGATCCGGGTGGTAAGTAGAATAGCCATTCCTTGGCATAGTCATCTAGGGAAAATGGGAAGGCTCTAAGTTTGACATGCTCTTCAGTAATACCTTGAGGTCTCATGGTGGAGCACACTATGTGGAATTCCTTCAAATGCTTGTGAGGATCCTCATTTTCTAGGCCTCTAAATTTGGGAAGGAGATGGATCAGGCCTGCCTTTAATTCAAAGGGTGCTGTCAATGGGGGGTATGCAATGCATAAGGGTGGTTGGTCTCCTGCTGGTTCAGCTAGCTCTCCGAGAGTTCTCTCCCGTGGCTGTGGTGCTTGGACAGGGACAGGCAGATTTCCAGCTTGAATTTCAGCTTCTTCATGGACAGCAGGTTATTCTGCCATTGTGTGATCTTCTGTAGGAATCTGGAATTCAGTTTCTAGTGTAATTTCTGCAGTGGCAGGCGTGGCAGCGGGTGTAACAGCCCGCTTACCGGACCATCACCGGCACTAGGATCCAGATCGGCTTAAGGCCGCCGGGACCCGTAGTAAGCCTACTGTCAACTCTGTGTACCTGATAAATCCCATACATGATCATACTGAAGCTTAAAACTGTTACTTACTCCTTTTTTTTTTTCTTTTTTTTTTTTTTTTTTGCTTGACTATCTTTTCTTTCTGTATAACTTCCACTAAGCCTGGACTATGCATGCTCTGTCTGTATGCACTCGAAGAGTGATACCTGCTATGGTACCATACAGTGACTACAGAGATAGAAAGACTACCATGCACCAAGCTTAGCTCATCATCATCACAACATTATCTCAATCATATATAACATAAAAGGATCATGTGCAAAGGGATAACAAGCACTAGGGCCAAGCACAATTCTATAACTCACTATATAACTTTTACATCATTTCTATACATTACATAAACTCTGTACTGTACACATCATTATCATGTCCACTATTCTATACTATTACATATGCCTTTTACCCTTGCTATCTCTTTCTCTTTCTCTTCTCTGAGGCCCTGAAAAAATGGGGTTAGGGAGAGGGATGAGCTGCTAAAGCCTAGTGAGCGGAATCTATAAAAATCACATTTAAAACATGCTATCATATGATGCATCACTGCACAAACATTTCACATCTCGGATTGGACATGATCCCAAAACTCCCTCTGTCAGTGCCCGGCCCCCAAAGGAGCTCACACAGGTCTTTCACTAACTACTCATAGTGCCCGACCCTATAAGGGCTCTCACAGGACTCATCCAAGGTAAATGCCCGGCCCCAAAGGAGCTCACACAGGACATACAATAATGACAGACTTATGGGCTATTGAGATCGCCTCGGTCCAATCCACATATACAAGTAATAATGCAATGCATCAACTTGGTGAATACTAATGCAAAGCATCCTACATAAACATGGCATTAATGATGCATGAATCATGCTAAAACAGTTCTTAACTTTTCAAAATAAAGTTCTGTTCCACTCACCTCTGTCAACTGCTGAGCAGTCTCTGTAACTCTAACTCTGTGGGCCTCCTTGGTCTCTCGGGTCTGCACCTACACAGGTGGACTCAAATGAGGACCAAACTTACTTAAACATAACTCTTAAAAGCTCCCCTAAACCCCCTTAAAACATCATAAGTATGCATGGAAAAATGGGCAAAAGAAGGCTGGACTGGGCACTTTCGGCGGCTGGTTCGGCGGCCGAAACCTCCCTACAGAGACGAAACTCATGCATGTTCGGCGGAACCTTCGGCGGCCGAAAGTCTCATCCAGAGACGAAACTCATGCACTTTCGGCGGCCGCACTCCCTCTTTCGGCGGCCGAAAGCCCCTTTCTCACCCAAAAGCCTAGCTTTCGGGGGCAAGGTTTGGCAGCCGAAACTGCCTCCACAAGGGGTTCGGCGGCCGAACCTTGCTTCGGCGGCCGAACCTGGATTCTCCAGAAAGGCAGAATCCGAGCACAACTCATGCTCTCAGCCTCCAAACTCCTATCAAACACCCAGAACATGCATACCAACACTTCTCAACTAACATATAACATAACTCATGCATATAGAGGCCTAAAAACTAGTTCAAGCCCCAAAAACAACAACAAAACTCATATGTGCAACATATGCTCAAACTCATGTTTATACCCCCAATCATGCCATAAACTCACTAAAACTTCTTAAAACTTACTTTAAACATAAGGGGAGGTGAGGATCCATGCTTACCTCTTGAAGAACTAGAGGATTGATGATCCAAGCTTGGAGATAGGAGAAAACTCAATCAAACTCTCCAAGTGCTCAACTTTGCTTCCTTTTGCTCAAATCTCTAAAACAAAGCTCAAATCAAGTTAAAACATGCAAGATTTGAGGAAAACATGAGAAATCACACCAAGGAGAGCTTGAACCTACCTTTGACCCAAAAACAGAGTGTTTAACACTCAAGTCTCGGGCAAAGGGGCTTTTGTAGTGGCCAACCGACTCTTCCTTCGGCGGCCTAACGTGCATGCGAAACCATGCAACTTTCGGCGGCCGAACTTCACCTTCGGCGGCCGAACCTGGCTTTTGTCCCCTTGGCCTTTTCATTTCAAAACTCAATTTTCTTAACTCAAAACATGCAAACATGATAAAAACACTTAAAAAAACATCTTAAAAACCTTTCTTATACCCTTAGGGCAAGCTCCGACATCCTCGAATCCCGACTTCCAATGGAAAATCTGCCGGAACGTAGGAATTCCGACACCGGGGTCTAGCCGGGTATTACATTCTCCCCCCCTTAAGAACATTCGTCCCCGAATGTTCCTCTCTAACTCAAAACATGAGTAAAAACATAACATAAAGCACATAAAGAACAAAAAAAGCCAACACTAACCTCAAAAGAGATGGGGGTACTGTTGGAGCATAGACTCCCGTGTCTCCCAGGTGCACTCTTCTATGTTATGGTGGTTCCAGAGGACTTTCACCATCGGGATCTCCTTGTTCCTTAGCTTTCTGATCTGGGTGTCAATGATCCGCACTGGTTGTTCTACATACGTGAGATCACCTAGGATCTCCACATCTGGTTCGCTGAGAACCTTACTCGGATCTGACACAAACTTCCTTAGCATCGAAACATGGAAGACTGGATGGATTCTTTCCATAGACATAGGCAAATCAAGCTTATACGACACATTTCCGACCTTCTGCAAAATCTCAAAAGGTCCAATGTACCGCGGAGCCAGCTTACCTTTCCTCCCAAAACGAACCACCCCTTTCATTGGAGACACCTTCAACAAAACCAGATCCCCCTCCTCAAACTCTATGTGCTTTCTGCGAACGTCTGCATAGCTCTTCTGCCGACTAACAGCAGTCTTGAGCCTCTCTCTGATGATGGGCACCACCCTGTTCGTGATCTCTACTAACTCAGGCCCTGCTAGGGACCTTTCTCCAACCTCTTCCCAACAAACTGGTGACCTGCACTTTCTCCCATACAGAGCTTCATATGGGGCCATCCCTATGCTAGCATGATGACTATTGTTGTAGGCAAACTCCACTAAGGGTAGATGCTGCCTCCAAGATCCTCCAAAATCTAGCACACACATTCGAAGCATATCTTCTATGGTCTGGATGGTCCTCTCTGACTGTCCGTCAGTTTGTGGATGGAAAGCAGTGCTGAAGGCTAATCTTGTGCCCATAGCCTCTTGCAGACTTCGCCAAAACCTGGAGGTAAACTGGGGTCCTCTGTCAGACACTATAGAAACAGGAGCCCCATGTAACCTCACAACTTCCTCAACATATACCTGCGCTAGCTTGTCCACAGAGTAGCCACTTCTGACAGGAATGAAGTGAGCAGATTTAATCAGTCTATCCACAATCACCCATATGGAGTCTAGTCTGTTGGACGTCGGCGGTAACCCCACTACAAAATCCATGGCTATATTCTCCCATTTCCATTCTGGAATCGGCAGTGGGTTAAGCATTCCAGCCGGCTTCTGGTGCTCTAGCTTCACCCTTTGACATATCTCGCAGGCTGACACAAACTGTGCCACTTCTCTCTTCATTGCTGGCCACCAATACACTCTCTTCAGATCTTGATACATCTTGGTGGCTCCAGGGTGAATGCTATATCTCGCATTATGAGCTTCCCTCATAATGTCTCCTTTCAAACTGATGTCGTCTGGTACACATAGTCTATGCCCGTAGCGGAGAATCCCTTGGTTATCGAATCTGAACTCTTCGCTCTTGCCTGACTGAACAGTCCTGGCAATCTTGATCAACTCTGGATCCTCATGTTGTTTCTGAGCCACCTGCTCCAGAAACACGGGTGTAACTTTCATCTGTGCAATCAAAGCACCTGTACCAGCTAACTCTAACTGTAGCCCTTCCTCAACTAATCTGTAGAAGTCCTTCACCACCGGCCTCCTCTCTGCTGTAATGTGAGATAAACTGCCTAGTGATTTCCGGCTTAAGGCATCGGCTACAACATTTGCCTTTCCCGGATGATACTGGATCCTGCAATCATAATCACTAAGCAATTCCACCCACCGTCTCTGCCTCAAATTTAACTCCCTCTGACTCAGGATGTGCTGTAGGCTCTTATGATCTGTAAAGATCTCACATTTCACCCCATAGAGGTAATGCCTCCACATCTTGAGTGCAAAGATAACAGCTGCCATCTCAAGATCGTGTGTTGGATAGTTCAGCTCGTGCTTCTTCAGCTGTCTAGAAGCATAAGCTATTACTCTATCATTCTGCATTAACACACAACCTAATCCCACTCGGGACGCATCACAGAACACTGTGAAGTCTTTATCACTAGTAGGCAGAGCTAACACCGGTGCTGAAGTTAATCTTCTCTTTAACTCTTCAAAGCTCTCTTCACATTGGTCAGACCATGTGAATCTCTGGTTCTTTCTGGTTAATCTGGTCATAGGAGCCGCTATCTTAGAGAAGTCCTGAACGAACCTCCTGTAGTAGCCTGCCAAACCCAAGAAACTCTTGACCTCTGTCACTGTGGTGGGTCTAGGCCAATTGGCTACAGCTTCTATCTTCTTGGGGTCCACTGCTATACCTTGATCTGACACTACATGCCCCAAGAATGAAATGCTCCTTAGCCAGAACTCACACTTGGAGAACTTGGCATATAAACCATGCTCTCTCAAGGTCTGCAGGACTATCCTCAGATGATGGGCATGCTCCTCTGCATTCCTGGAATACACCAAGATATCATCTATGAAGACAATAACAAAGTGATCCAGGTACTCTCTGAAAACTCTGTTCATGAGATCCATGAATGCTGCAGGGGCGTTAGTCAACCCGAACGGCATCACTAAGAACTCATAATGCCCATATCTGGTTCTGAAAGCTGTCTTAGAGACATCCTCTTCCCTGATTCTCAGCTGATGATAGCCCGATCTCAGATCTATCTTAGAAAAACAACCTGCTCCTGCTAGCTGGTCGAATAGATCATCGATCCTGGGTAGAGGATACTTATTCTTGGTAGTGACTTTGTTCAACTGCCTGTAGTCGATACAAAGTCTAAGGGATCCATCCTTTTTCTTGACAAACAACACTGGAGCACCCCAGGGTGAGGTACTTGGACGGATGAAACCCTTATCTACCAACTCCTGTAGCTGCTCTTTCAACTCTTTCAGCTCTGCTGGTGCCATCCTGTAGGGAGGAATAGAGATCGGTCTGGTACCAGGCACTAACTCTATCTCGAACTCTATTTCCCTATCAGGTGGTAGTCCTGGAAGCTCATCTGGAAACACATCTGGGAACTCTCTGACTACGGGCACTGAACTGGGGTCCCTAACTTGACTGTCTAGCTCTCTCACATGTGCTAGATATCCCTGACATCCCCTCCTGAGCAACCTACGAGCCTGTAGGGCTGATATCAGACCTCTAGGCGTGCCCCTCCTATCTCCTCTGAAGACAAACTCAGATCCATCCTCATCTCTGAACGTAACTACCTTGTCTCTGCAGTCCAAGGTAGCACCATATGCAGATAGCCAATCCATCCCTAGAATGACGTCAAAATCTGTCAACTCTAGAACCACAAGGTCAGCTGGAAGGCATCTACCATCTATAAATACTGGACTATGTCGACAGACTGTCTCTGCCAACGATGGATCACACTTAGGGCCACTGACCCATAGGGGACACTCTAACCCAGACGTCATCAAACCCACTCTCTCTATGGCTCTGGGAGCAACAAAGGAATGCGAAGCACCAGGGTCTAACAAAGCATACACCTCAGAACATCCAATGAGGAGATTACCTGACACCACGGTGGTAGAAGTGTTTGCCTCCTGCTGTGTCATCGTGAAAATCCGCGCCGGAGCTAACGGACCTCCACCTCGGGGACCCGCAGATGAAGAGGCTGACCCTCTCCCTCTGCCTCTGCCCTGTGTCATAACTGAAACTGGTGGCTGTGGCATGCTAGCTGGAGCTGTCTGATGGGATGGTGCCGTGAAAGATGCCTGAGGGCACTCACGAGCCATGTGTCCCTCCTGGCCGCACCTGTAACATCCTGTAATCCCCAAACGACAAACTCCTCTGTGCGCTTTACCGCACCTACCACACACTGGCACCTCTGAGCCTGAACTCATGCCACTGCCTAATCCCAGACGTGCTTTAATCTTATTCCAGAACTTATTCTTCCTCGACTTCTGCGTGGAACTACTCCACTTCTTACCACTAGAAGTTGCTGCACCCTGTGAAGAGGGATCTGACTTACCCCTACCTGGGGTCTTAGAACCAGAAGACTGTGCCGGCTGCTGTTTCATTGTACCCTGTATAATGGCACTAGCCTCCATTTTCCGTGCTAAATCCACCACAGTGTGGAAACTCTCCCTCTCGGCTGCATGGATCAAAGAGGAATACCTGGAATGAAGTTTCATCGCATACCTCCTGGCCTTTTTCTGATCAGTATCATAGGCCTGTCCTGCATACCGCAGCAACTCCATAAACCTGTCAGTAAACTCATCAATACTCATATCCTCTGTCTGCTTAAGCTGCTCAAACTTTATCATCTTTAGCTCTTTCGAGCTATCTGGGAACGCCCATCCGGCAAACTCATTAGCAAACTCCTCCCAAGACATGTTATCCAACCTAGGGTCCACATAGGCACTAAACCATTCCTTTGCCTTCTTACATTTTAAAGTGAACCCTGCCATCTGAATGGCTCTGGTATCATCTGGCCCTAGCTCATCTGCTATCATCTTGACTGCTTTGATGTACTCAAACGGATCATCTCCTGATTGGTATTTAGGAGCATCTAACTTTAGGTAATCAGTCATCTTTACCTTGCTCCTCACAGATGGACCAGGTTGAGGTGTTTGGATAACTGGGGCTTCTGGGTCTACCACTGGTGGTGGTGGTGGGGGAGGTGCAGAACTTTCTGGTGTAGAGTATGCTGGACTGGGGTAAAAAGGTGAGGGTGGATACATGGGATATGGTGGATATGGGGGGTAATACGGTGGATAAGGCATATATGTGGGATATGGGTGAAAACTAGGATAATCCGATGTGCCTCCCATCGAATATCCTGGGCCCTGTGGGTAGGGCTGATAGTAGGGTGGATAACCATACCCCGAGGCTTGTCCGCCTCCTTGTGATGATCCCACATCCTCCTCTGTAGTGCCAACACCTAACCCTCCATCCCTTCTGGGATCCACTTCCATCTCTTCCCTTGTATCACTAGATCTTCTTCTCTGTTCTGTCTCCCTCCTGCTTTCATCAAAAGACCTTCTAGGGTCCCTTGATGATCTTTCTCTGCCTGCCCTTTGGGACATAGCTCTTGGCAAAGCAGGGGGATGCCCTTCCATACCCTCATTCTCGGGCGGAGCTCCAGTCAATCTAGCTGATCGACGGGTTCCTCTCATCTTAGCTTCTGAAAACATAACATGAACTTTAGCATCATAGGATCCATGAATCCTCAACTCATAGCATAGCATATCATAGCATATCATTAAATGCACATGCATAACATCATGGCATTACACATCAAGACAGGACTCAACATCCTATCCTAGTGGACATGATCTTCCTATTGTGCTTGCCCTTTAAAACAACCTCTTTCCGATGTGAGATATCTCTAATCCCTGAGCATCTTAGCTCAGCACACCGTACTCTAGAGGCCCTATGCTCTGATACCAATCTGTAACAGCCCGCTTACCGGACCATCACTGGCACTAGGATCCAGATCGGCTTAAGGCCGCCGGGACCCGTAGTAAGCCTACTGTCAACTCTGTGTACCTGATAAATCCCATACATGATCATACTGAAGCTTAAAACTGTTACTTACTCCTTTTTTTTTTCTTTTTTTTTTTTTTTTTTTGCTTGACTATCTTTTCTTTCTGTATAACTTCCACTAAGCCTGGACTATGCATGCTCTGTCTGTATGCACTCGAAGAGTGATACCTGCTATGGTACCATACAGTGACTACAGAGATAGAAAGACTACCATGCACCAAGCTTAGCTCATCATCATCACAACATTATCTCAATCATATATAACATAAAAGGATCATGTGCAAAGGGATAACAAGCACTAGGGCCAAGCACAATTCTATAACTCACTATATAACTTTTACATCATTTCTATACATTACATAAACTCTGTACTGTACACATCATTATCATGTCCACTATTCTATACTATTACATATGCCTTTTACCCTTGCTATCTCTTTCTCTTTCTCTTCTCTGAGGCCCTGAAAAAATGGGGTTAGGGAGAGGGATGAGCTGCTAAAGCCCAGTAAGCGGAATCTATAAAAATCACATTTAAAACATGCTATCATATGATGCATCACTGCACAAACATTTCACATCTCGGATTGGACATGATCCCAAAACTCCCTCTGTCAGTGCCCGGCCCCCAAAGGAGCTCACACAGGTCTTTCACTAACTACTCATAGTGCCCGACCCTATAAGGGCTCTCACAGGACTCATCCAAGGTAAATGCCCGGCCCCAAAGGAGCTCACACAGGACATACAATAATGACAGACTTATGGGCTATTGAGATCGCCTCGGTCCAATCCACATATACAAGTAATAATGCAATGCATCAACTTGGTGAATACTAATGCAAAGCATCCTACATAAACATGGCATTAATGATGCATGAATCATGCTAAAACAGTTCTTAACTTTTCAAAATAAAGTTCTGTTCCACTCACCTCTGTCAACTGCTGAGCAGTCTCTGTAACTCTAACTCTGTGGGCCTCCTTGGTCTCTCGGGTCTGCACCTACACAGGTGGACTCAAATGAGGACCAAACTTACTTAAACATAACTCTTAAAAGCTCCCCTAAACCCCCTTAAAACATCATAAGTATGCATGGAAAAATGGGCAAAAGAAGGCTGGACTGGGCACTTTCGGCGGCTGGTTCGGCGGCCGAAACCTCCCTACAGAGACGAAACTCATGCATGTTCGGCGGAACCTTCGGCGGCCGAAAGTCTCATCCAGAGACGAAACTCATGCACTTTCGGCGGCCGCACTCCCTCTTTCGGTGGCCGAAAGCCCCTTTCTCACCCAAAAGCCTAGCTTTCGGGGGCAAGGTTTGGCAGCCGAAACTGCCTCCACAAGGGGTTCGGCGGCCGAACCTTACTTCGGCGGCCGAACCTGGATTCTCCAGAAAGGCAGAATCCGAGCACAACTCATGCTCTCAGCCTCCAAACTCCTATCAAACACCCAGAACATGCATACCAACACTTCTCAACTAACATATAACATAACTCATGCATATAGAGGCCTAAAAACTAGTTCAAGTCTCAAAAACAACAACAAAACTCATATGTGCAACATATGCTCAAACTCATGTTTATACCCCCAATCATGCCATAAACTCACTAAAACTTCTTAAAACTTACTTTAAACATAAGGGGAGGTGAGGATCCATGCTTACCTCTTGAAGAACTAGAGGATTGATGATCCAAGCTTGGAGATAGGAGAAAACTCAATCAAACTCTCCAAGTGCTCAACTTTGCTTCCTTTTGCTCAAATCTCTAAAACAAAGCTCAAATCAAGTTAAAACATGCAAGATTTGAGGAAAACATGAGAAATCACACCAAGGAGAGCTTGAACCTACCTTTGACCCAAAAACAGAGTGTTTAACACTCAAGTCTCGGGCAAAGGGGCTTTTGTAGTGGCCAACCGACTCTTCCTTCGGCGGCCTAACGTGCATGCGAAACCATGCAACTTTCGGCGGCCGAACTTCACCTTCGGCGGCCGAACCTAGCTTTTGTCCCCTTGGCCTTTTCATTTCAAAACTCAATTTTCTTAACTCAAAACATGCAAACATGATAAAAACACTTAAAAAAACATCTTAAAAACCTTTCTTATACCCTTAGGGCAAGCTCCGACATCCTCGAATCCCGACTTCCAACGGAAAATCCGCCGGAACGTAGGAATTCCGACACCGGGGTCTAGCCGGGTATTACAGCGGGTAAATTTGCTGGTGCAACAAATTCTACAGCAGGTGAAACAACAAATTCTGCTGGTGCAGAAAAATCTGCTGGTGCGATTTCAGCAGTGGAGGCAATAGCGGATCTGCTTGCTGGTGCAGTGGCAGATCGGATGGCAGACTCCGGATTCGTTGATGAAGATGCTCTTGAGGCTTGGTTCCTCAAGTTTGCTTGCTTCCTTAAGCTCTTGGCAGTGCGTTCTATCTCCAGATTGTAAAGAAGATTTTCTTTACGGCCAGCCCTGGTCATAAAGGGAAAACATGTTAGTTTAAATCAAATTCCCGGCAACGGCGCCAATTTTTGATAGCGGTTGTCGAAGCCGTCAAAAATAAACCTATTATCAATCAACAAATAAATTTGCAGATAGTGGCAATAGGGTCGAACCACAGGGATTTGACACCAAATATCTTCCTAATAATGACTAAGGCAAGTAAATAGCAAAAATAAAAAGGGGATTTTGTTTTGAAGATGTACTAAAGCTAATTAACAACAGAAAGCAAATAATTTAAAGATTAATAAATCAATAAGAGAAAAGCTTCTAGTTGAAGTATGAATCTATTTCAGATTGTTTAGAATTGATCATTGATTCTTTAACACTCCTATTTATTTCAATAAATTAGTTTAGGATGTGGAAGACGCTTCTCACAATCCAAATTTCTCCTTAGTTCTAGTTTGATGAGGAAACGTTCGCTAATCAAACACTAGTTAACAAGTTGCCAAGGAACGTCCTTGGGGCTTTTAGCATCGAACAACTGTTAACTGCATTAAGACTTAGAGAAACCTTAATCTAACTTTGCCAACCGCGTGGTCAAGTTTAGATTATGCAACTTGATTAAATGTGTGTTTAAATAATCTAAACAATTACAGACCTAAATTATTCAAACAATTGTTACTCAAGCAATTAAAAGCAATAGGCCTAAATTGATTCTAAAAGCAAAGCAACAATTATAGAAAGATCAAATTGCATAAATATTGAAAATAAATAGAAGTTTAACAATGGAGATTTAAATCTCCCAATTCATCACAAATCTGAATTTTCCAACTTCAACTAGAAAGGAATGGATTTAGCCACTCATGGTGGACAAAATCACAAAAGAAAAGAAGAAAAGAAAGAGATGGGGACTGCCGCAGGCTTGATGCTGTTCTTTTGCAGAACTGTCGATGATGGAGAGATGATATCTTTGCTGGTTTGGGCTGCCTCTTTTTATAGGTGAGGAATCCCAATCCAATTAGGTTTTGGAATCCTAAATTGTATTGGTCTTTGTCTTTGATCTCTTCTTTAATTGTGAATAAATCTTCTTCTTGAGGAGGTCTATCTTGAGAGTGACTCTTTGAGATGCCCTAGGACTGATCTTGAAGTGTTTGAGAGGGGTTAGGACTTCTTTATTTTAAATCTTGAATTTCTGCACTTTTCCGCTTCTGCTGTCAACGTGATTGGGGCGGGTGATTTGGGCAGTTCACTTGCCCCAATCGCTTTTTCGTGAGTCAATCCAACTTTCAGCTTTCTGTCTCTGCGAGTGATTTGGGCGGGTGATTTGGGCAGATCACTTGCCCAAATCCCTTCTGACTGTTGCCTCCAGGTTTTTGCTTCAGTTTGATCTGGGCAATGATTTGGCCAAATCACTTTGACCCAATCACTTTTCCAGCTTTTTTTGCACTTTTTCTCCAACTTTTCATTTTTTTTCCTTTTCTGTAAAAATAAGACAAAAACCATAAATTAAGCTAGAAAATGTGTAATTAAACAGTAATAAATATACTAAAAATGTGGCTAAATTATGCTCGATCAATTATGTACCCATTAATATATGCATGTGTAAAGCTTGACGTATATATTGCCTCACATTAGTAAGAAATGATATAGGCATTCTTAATTTTAACCTGGCCACCCTCTTTGAGTATTCTATATTTACCCTTTCGAAACTTTATCATTTAGTCTATCTTCCTTTCCACCTATAAAAAAAACCTCTTGAATGAAAGCTGGATATTTAATTAAATTCAAAAAAGAGAGAGAAAAGTAACTTTCTACTCCAATATTTTGAGTTGCTTAGTAACCAGGAGTGAGCATAAGGCCTATGTGTACTTTCACGTACGACAACTCAAATTAAGAGTATGCAAAGTACCGTGAGTAGTTTGATTGGTTGAGTAACCGGATACCAACATCACAAATATGGGTATCAACTCAAGGAAATATTATGAAATAAATAAAAGAAAAATATGTAAGATATGTGTTTGATTTCCATTCAATTTTTTATCCCATATAAAAGCTCTCTTAATCTTTTTATTTGTGAGTACCATAACAATGAAAACGTGTTAAATTTACTTAGGACCAGAGAATGAGAAAAAGGTTAAGTTATAAAAATTGCTTTAAGGTGGTTAAGATTCAGTAAATACACATCTATTTTTTTATTGTATGATACATACTATGTGATTTATTTGTGAATATTTATTTAGAAGTAAAGATTTGAATTTTGCTAAACATTAATGCGAAAATGAGTTTTAATGAGCTATTATTTAAAATTATGTTCTTTTATTGAGTTTGACACAATTATTAAAATAAGTTGGGTTGCACGGAGTTTATCATACTGCTGAAAAATTAATACTCCTATTTATTCTTCTCTATTTCTTTTTCTTGAGAACAAGTAAAAATCAGGTATTTGATGCGGTGAATTAATACAATTATACTATATTTAATTATAGAATTTTTAGTTTTAGTCTATTATTTGATATTTTCACTTAATGTTTAGTATTTTTATAGACCAAAATAAATTAAGGAATGAAGGGGGACACCTTAGAGAGAAATTCAGAAAAATTTAGGAAGACTTTGAAGAAACAAAAAAAAAAGGGTAATCTGTATTTTTGTATTTGCCTCGTATTTTGTCTCTGTATCCTATGTTTTTCACTAGATGAGAATTGGAGCAAAAAGTCACATTAAAAAACACGAAATAGATCCTTGTTTTCCTAATTCTCTACATTTTCTCCTAGAGCCACGAATTAGGAGTCTCAGGAGGATATAAATAATCATAATTGAAATACTAAAGGACTTTTTGCCCACTTTTAAATATATATACCTGGCAGAAATAATAAAAAAATCAAAAAGCAAGATTTGAACGATCTAGAAGGAGAAATCCATATATCTAGAGTTTTTTTTTTCTCTTATTCTTTTGACTTGTTATTTACAATTACTTTAGAATGATTTTTGATAACTTCTAAATATAATTTATTATTGAATTATTGAACATAAGCAACTAAATTTCTTTGCTATGAGACTTGATGCAGCTTGGATTATTTATTCTCTTTAATTAATTTGAGTTGATTTTCTTCACTAATCTATTAGTCAATTCTTGATATAAATGCTTTTGAGTATCTACCGAATACTTAAATGATTTTATTTTGAAATTAATACTATAAGAGAATATTTTAGAACTGAATTGAGAATAGCGTATCACAGGAATATTAATTGGATTGAGAATAAGGATTTGACCGGTAGAGTCTTTGACAAAATAATTACAGTATTTATAAAATTAATTAGAGATTTATCAGATTATTTGGAGATAGGTGATAATCTTTAGTTAATCAATTTAATATTACTCGAAAGGTATAGTTTATTGCCTTGGGATTATTTGTTCTAAATTTAGTATTTAAAATAGAATTGTTAACCAAATAAATTAATTGAATTAGGTCTAAGTAAAATCAAGGTATTCTAGTATTTAATATTAATTGTTTCACGAATTCTGACTTGTTGGGTGTTTAGTTTTATTAATTTTATTTTCTTAGTTTATTTCAAGTTTATTGTTATTTTTCACAATTGATAGTCTAAATAATAATTAGATTTATAAATATTTTGGTACTTAATTTTCGGTCCATACAATACTTTATTCCTTTTTTATTATTTGAGAAGATTTCATATACTTGTGAATATGGCACAAAGTATGGCTCTGTCAGCATCTAAACTAACAATATTGTTATCTTAAAAATATGAATGATGGACCTATTGATTAATCAACAAAACAATAATAATAATAACTAAAATTGAATAAATATATTTATAACTAGTACAAGAGAAATTAGCTATATATAGCTATAAAAGAACATAACAAAAAAAAAAGAAAAAAATTTGGCCAAAAGGGAGGATGGGCTGCTGCTGTCAAAAAGAGTGCTTAAATAGCAAAACTCCAGAGAAATTCTCTTAAAATTTCTTCGTAAAGAGTTTGATTTGAGTATTTTTAGTGAAATAATCATTTTAATTTATTTTCTAGAGAGTGCAGAGTTTTCTAATCTTTTGGAGAGGAATCTCGTGAGATCTAGACTGATTTGCATGCTTTAAATGAGAGAATCCTGATTTTTTTACGTCAGATATGTTTATGCTGCTATTTAGAGATTTGTTCAGAGACTTAGACAAGTCTTCAGTCAAGCCTATTCAATTATTACATATAATAAACTTCGTTTCTCTTTGAGTTTGGTTCCCCTTTTGTCATTCTTTATCTTTTTATATAAAATTTATAAAATTATCAAAATAAATAATATTCATATCTCATTTGACTAAATATTTAATTAAAATATATATTGAATATGTGTATTATTAATTTATAATAAAGATATTTTTAAAATTTAAAATATTTTTCTTTTTTAACTTATTTTAAAATAAAAGAATATCTAATTTAAATGAAATAAAAATAAAAATATTTAATTTTAAAAATAAAAAAATTAACCCATTAATTATATTAAAATTTAAATTAAATTTTAATTTACCCATACAAAAATTAGACATCGTGAGTAAAAGTCAGTGGCGTGACTGGTGTAGTAACCATTTTCGAATCTCAGGTTTACGTGTACACTAAAAATTCATATCAAAAAATGTATAATATATTTTTTATAATTTAATAAAATAAAAAATATACACATTAAAAGTATTTATTTCTGAAAAATTAAGAAACGTAAAAATTAATTTTAATATAATATAATGTTGAAAAAAATACTAAATTTTAAAAGGTATTCTACATTTCTTAAATAATTAATAAAAAATAAGAAGAATAATTTAAAATATAGAAAATAAATTATTATTTTTTTAAAAAAAAATTTACATAAATAAAAAAAATCTATATATAAAAAAGTAAATTCTAAAATAGGCTATAGAGAAATTGATAAGTGGTATATTTAATTTCATGTATTTATGTCAAATGAGACTATTAAATTTATATATATTTATGTCAAATGGCAGTATTAAATTTATATATTTGTGCCAAATCACATATATAATAGGTTTTATTTTTATTTTTATTTTTAAATTATATTTTTATATTTAATAATATTACTAATTAATATATTCATAATAAATAAAATTTATTATCTTTATTATTATAATTTATATATAACTTTTAAATTTTTTTATCCCTACTATTAATAGGTGACCTTTTAATTTTCTATCGATACTATTAGAATATGAGTTTTTAATTTTTTATAATTTTTTAATATTATATATTAATCATAATAAAATAAAAATTTTAATTTATATATTTTATTTTTAATAATAAATAAATTATAAAAAAATTATAATTAATATTATTAATTAATAAATATTATATGTTTTCCATCTCTTATGAATGATAATGAATATATGAAAGATGGTAAAGTGTATTATTAACCATATATTATTATGTCATATGACATAAATTTATAATTTTTTTATATATTTTTAATTTTATTTTTATATAAAATAATAATTAATATATATTAAATATAATTTATTACATATATATACATATATAAAGTTGAGTTCTAAAATAAATTATGAAGAGGTTGACAAATGTCATATTTGTTTTTATGTAATTATGCTAAATGATACTCTTAAATTTGTATATTTGTGTGAAATTACACATATAATATATTTTATTTTTATTTTTAAATTATATTTTCATATTTAATAATATTATTAATTAATATATACATAATAAATAAAATTTATTATTTTTATTATTATAATTTATATATAATTTTTTAATTTTTTATGGCTACTATTAATGACTTTTTAATTTTCTATCATTACTATGTTACTTTTTAATTTTCCATCATTACTATATAACTTTTTTAATATAATATATTAATTACAATAAAATAGAAATTTTAACATATATATTTTATTTTTATTTTTAAAAATAAATAAATTACAAAAAAATTATAACTAATATTATTAAATAATTAATATTATATATTTTTCATTTCTTATGCGAATAATAATAAATATATGAGAGATTGAAAAAGTGCATAATATTATATTATATAATATAAATTTATAATTTTTCATAAATTTTTAATTTTATATTTATATGAAATAATAATTAATATATATATTAAATACAATTTATTACTTTTATCATCATTAATATATCACTTTTTAACTTTTAAATATAATAAGTATAATTTATTATATTAATTGTTATTAATCTTTTGATTCCTACTGCTTTTTAATATAATATCAATATTATAATATATTATTAATATTATAATAAAAATTTTATTGTACTTTTATTTTAATAATAAATATAATATTAAAAATATATTTATAAAATTAAATAATTAATATAAAAAATATTTAGATAATAAAAAAATATATATATATATATATATATATATATATATATATATATATATATATATATATATATATATATATATATATATATGTGGATTAATTAATAAGTGGCAGATTGATATAGTTATGCTAAATGATATTTATATTTTGTATATTTGTGTTAAGTGGCGTATTTAATATATATATATATATATATATATATATATATATATATATATATATATATATATATATATTTTTAAGTTATATTTTTATATTTAATAATATTACTAATTAATATGTTTATAATAAATAAAATTTATTATATTTATTATTACAGTTTATATATGACTTTTAAATTTTTTATCATTATTATAATTTTTTACAATTTTTAATATAATATATTAATCATAATAAAATAAAAATTTTAATTTTTAGTAATAAATAAATTAAAAAATTATAACTAATATTATTAATTAATTGATATTATATGTATTTCATCTCTGAATAATAAAAGAGATTATCAAGTGTACAATTAATCTTACATAATTATATTATATAACATAAATTTATATTTTTATATTTTTTATTTTTATTTATATAAAATAATAATTAATATATATTTAATATAATTTATTATTTTTATCATCACTATTAATATATAATTTTTAATTTTCTATTATTTTTTAATATAATATATTATTGATATGATAATAAAACTTTTATTGTATTTTATTATTAAAAAATTATTGTATTTTTTATTTTAATAATAAATATAATATTAAAAATATATTTATAAAAATTGAATAACTAATATATAAAAAGATGTTTAAATAATAAAAATAAATTACTATAAAATATATATATATATATAAGTCCCTAATAAAATATTATGTAAAAAAATTTTTTACTATTTATTTTTTGAAATTATATTTAACATAATCTAATTAACAAATGTTATATATTTTTATTCATTTAATATGAATAATTATATAAAATAAATATATATAATTGGTTAAAATTATTATAAATAATATTAATTGTGATAAAACATAAACAATTAAGGAATTAATAGACCTAATAAATATTATTAAATTAAAATTTTATTTAATTTAAATAATTTATAAAAAAACAAATAGATATAAATAATTAAATTATAATAAAAAAATAAAATAGTATTTATAATGCAGCGTAACACATGTTGAGCAATCAAGTTATTAAATTTGAATTATAATGTACTTTATTAATAGCCATGCTAATTTTAGTCACTCTCTATAAAAATACAATTTTTATATGTTCATTCTATATATATAAAGTCTACTAGTATAATCTTTTTCACATGATTCTGTTTCTTATTCTCAATTGGCTTTTATTATTTTTTTGTATTTAGCATGAGATGCGTAGTTATATAATTTTTATCGGTCAACTTAATGATCCTGTATAAATAGAGGTCGGATAAGAATTATTTAAATGTTAGAATTCTTTTTATTGAAGTACTACTTGTCACAGGGGTCTAAGTCGAAACACATGCAGCGGTAGCAGTCACTTAGAAACCTGCTAGGCAATCAAGAAATCTCACGTGGTTCAGCCACACTCTCTCACAAAGTGAGATTCAAAAGGCACAAATTCTCAATCAAACAAAGTGCAACACAACAATATTTATAGAAAATAACTTTTCCAACCTTTCATTCACTAAAAGGAAACAATACAAGAGACACCTCTCACGGAACTCTTCCAACAGTGTTCCAGCAGTGCTCTCTTTAGCTCTCTCTAGCAAGCACTCATATTTACATGTGTATGAGTATATATAGGATACAACAATAGCTTACAAGAAGTTGTGGTTGACACCCCCAATCACTAAGGAGAAATAATCGTCTACTACTCATCATGGGAGTTATATAACTGCCCACTACTCATTATGGGAGTTATAACTATCCACTACCCATTATGGGAGTTATAACTACCCTCTCATGAGAGAACATGCCCCACTCCAGCATCACTTCCCCACATTTTTAGACCTCTCCTTTGCATTCAGCAACTTCCATCCCTACTGTAGCAGCATCCCCACATGATAGACTGAACTGACACCTGAAGTCCAGCCCTTGCACCCAGCAGTACACCAGCCTACCCAAGCACACAACCTTGCCAATCAAGTGCACCCCTACACACTCCCATTTGTGGTGAAATCAAGACCCAACTTCACCCCAACTCAAGCCTACTGGCTCAAGGGTCTAACAAACCACCCCCACTAGAAGGAGCCAACATCCTCGTTGGTAGGGCTCGCAAATAATCCTCTATTTGCTCTTCAAACTGCCACAAGGTTGTATCTCTTTCCCAAGTAGCTTCTGTGACTGGCTTGTCTTTCCATTGAATAAGGAACTCCGTTCTCCTATTCTTCTTGCTTTGCCCCAATGTCATATGATCCAGAATCTCCCCAATCTGATCATCGAACTGTTTCCTCACAACTGATAGAGCTCTCTTCACTTGGCTTCTTGAAGATTCAGCGACATCTTCGTGAAACTTTTTAAGGAAACTAACATGGAAAGTTGGATGAACTTTAAATCTTTTGGGCAATTTCAGCTTGTAGGCAACATCGCCAACCTTGGCCACAATTTCAAAGGGCCCATCATACTTAGGGATCAATCCCCTATGCACTGATTTACTGCTTATCTTCTTCCAAATCTGCGGAGTCAACTTCAGCAAAACTCTTTCACCAATGTTGAACTCCATGTCCCTTCTTCCTCTGTCTGCATATTTCTTCATTCTCCTTGATGCTTTCCTCAGGTTGTCACCAGCTTCCTCTAATAACTCATGTCTGCTTTTGGCGAACTTATATGCAGTAGAGCACTTGCCACCAGCCCCCTGTTTGGCCATCTCCACAGAAGTGTTAGGCTGATGTCCCAAAACAAGTTCAAATGGACTCAACTTTGTAGAAGAAGATTTGTGCAAATTGTAACAAAATTGTGCACTATCCAGCAGTTCTAACCAGTTTCTTTAACTTGCACTCACATAATGCCTAAGGTACTCCTCAAGCAAACCATTGATTCTCTCGGTCTGCCCATCAGTTTGGGGATGATTGGCAGTGGAGAATTTCAACTCCATCCCCATCATGTTGAATAAAGTAGTCTAGAATCTACCAGTGCACTGTGCATCCCTATCACTTACAAAATCTCTTGGCAAGCCAAAGCACTTCACAACATTTTTATAAAATAAGTCAGCAGCAACATCGGATGGACAGGCAGAAGGGGCATGAATAAACACCGCGTACTTGGAGAATCGATCCACCACAACCATAACAGAAGACATATCACTCACCTTGGGAAATCCCCCAATGAAGTCCATAGACACAGATTTCCAAGGTTTTTCTGCAATAGCCAATGGTTGAAGCAAACCAGCATGCTTCTGGTGCTCACTATTGTCCTGTTGACAAACTAGACAAGTGCGAACATAAGCTACAACATCCTCCTCCATCTTCGGCCAGAAATAGTTTCTGCCAAGGAGAGCCATCATCCTACTCACCCCTGGATGCCCAGCCCACTGAGGGTCATGTGTCTCCCTAAGAATCTCCCTTCTTAGGCCACCAACACTAGGAACAAACAATCTGCCACCTGAAGCCATCAAGAAATCATCTTCCAGATAATATCTTCTCACAATTCCTGTAATACCCGGCTAGACCCCGGCATCGGAATTCCTACCTTCCGGCGGAATCTCCGTTGGAATCCAGAATTTCTCGGATGTCAGAGCCTTTTAGAAAGGTAAAATAAAGGTTTTTAAAATATTTTTACATGTTTTATGGTATTAATGAAGAAAGAAATTGAGTTTTGAAAAGAAAAGAGCTTGAGGGAAAAACCCAGGTTCGGCTGCCGAACATGGGGCGGATGCGAAGGCACTTTTGGCCCCCGAAAGTGATCTGGCCAACCACCTATAAAGGGCCTCCTGTCCGAAAATGGGCGAGTTTTCTCTCTCCATTTCCGGGCAAGGTGAGTCTCCGCTACCCCTTGTCGATCTTGTGCTTTTCCTTCAAGTCTCTCATGATTTTTATGAGTTTTTACCTTTATTTTGAAGATTTTAAGCTAAAATCAAAGTTTTGAAGCTTGGAGACCCCCGAAGCTCGATTTCTCCCAATCTCCAAGTTTGGATCACATCTCCTCTCGATCTTCAAGAGGTAAGTGTAGATCCACGTCTCTTATGATGTTTTAAGTAAGTTTTAAGAAGGGGTTAAGGGTTTTAATGCATGTTTAAAATAGATGTAAAATGTTAGGGTTTATGTTAGTTAAATGATAAATGTATATTCTATGTGATGCTATGATAATGTTTTAGGGGGTTTTTGGGGGGATGTTTAAAGTCATGTTAGAGTTTGTTTGGTCCCTCATTTGAGTCCACCTGTGTAGGATCGGACCTGAGGAACCGAGAAGGCCAGCAGTGAGCTGTTTCAGAGTCAGCCAGAGGTGAGTAGAACACAACTCTTTTTATTTCAAAGCAATTAAACTTTTAAGCATGTTCATGCATTATGAATGCCATGTATGTAATAGGTTGTATTGCATTAGAATTCATGAATATGACGCATTGCATAATATGATGTTGATGTGGATGGATGTTGGATGACTCATTGGCCCTTGATATGATATGTTATGATATGATATGGTATGGAAGTCCAAGTCGAGGCCCATTCTACGCCCCTGGCACAGAGTAAGAGAAAGTCCAGATCGAGACCCATTCTACGCCCCTGGCACATTGGATGTGTTATGTTATGATATGTTAAGCGAAAGTCCTGAGGAGCTCCCGTTGTGGGCCGGGCACATTGGATTATATAGAGAGCCATTGGTGACAAGTCTATCCTTGATGTGAATTGTTTGTGATGTGATGCATTTCATGATGGCATATGTTTAATGAACTGTTTTTACTGTTCTGCTCACTGGGCTTTAGTAGCTCATCCCTTTTCCCCTAACCCCCAGGTTGCAGGGTCAGAGATAGCTCAGGAAGTCAGCAAGGGTAAAGGCTATATTATGTAATAGTCTAGTAGTGGACATGATATATAAAATGATGTAATGTAAAGTAATGTAATAAGGATTAGTATTGTGGTTGGCCCTAATGTATGGTTAATCCCTGTTGTACATGATCTTTATGTAAATGTTTTAATGATGTCATATATTGAACCAAGATTGATGTATGTAATGTTGACCCAACTAGAGCATTTGATGAGGGCTCTAGTATGGGGTTTGTATGTATAAAGTTATGATGCATGCACAGGTCAAGCTTGGTATATGAAAAATTTAAAGTTTTTATGAAAATGTATGATCATGTATGGGATTTCATCAGATGTACAGGTTGTATAGTAGGCTTACTACGGGTCCCGGTGACCTTAAGTCGATCTGGATCCTAGCGTCGGTAGCGGTCCGATTTTCGGGTCATTATAATTCCATCCTTAATATGCTGAACCAGCTTTTTGTAACCAGCATCCTCCATGCCATGGTTACGAATCTTGTCCATCATATTAGGCTGAACACGAGTAGTGTTGTACAATGCAACAACTACCTCCTTTCTACTTAAGGCATCAGCAACCTGATTGTGCCTTCCTGGCTTGTGCTCCCACACAAAATCATATTCAGCCAGGAACTCCTGTCAACGAGCCTGCTTAGAAGATAGCTTCTTCTGAGTCTTGAAGAAAGTGTTAGCTACGTTATCAGTTTTAACATCAAACTTCATACCCAGCAAGTACACTCTCCACACATGGAGACAATGGACAATATCAACCATATCCTTCTCATGGGCAGAATATTTCTGTTCAACTTCATTTAGCTTCCTGCTCTCAAAGGCAACTGGATGTCCCTCCTACACTGTCACCCCTCCAATAGCCTTATCAGAAGCATCAATATGCACTTCGAAAGGTGCATAAAAATCAGGCAACTTCAGCACGGGTTCTGAAGAAATAGCAGCTTTCAACTTCTCAAAAGCACTTTGGCAATGACTCCCCCATTGCCATTTCTCATTCTTCCGCAGAAGATCCATCAACGGTGCAACTTTCTTGGAGTACCTAGCCACAAACTTCCTGTAATAGTTTGCAAGCCCAAGAAATGACCGCAACTCCAAGACTCCAGTTGGTACAGGCCACTCCACAATGGCATCTACCTTCCTTGGGTCCTTCCTCACCCTCCCCTAGCTTACAAGATGACCCAGGAACATGACTTCCTGTCTTACGAACTCGCATTTCTCCATTTTTGATGTACAGTTTGTACATCCGCAGCCTTTCTAACACCAACCCTAGGTGCAACAAATGCTCATCCAAGTTCCTACTATAGATAACTATATCATCTAAGTACACCACAACAAAATTATCAAGAAAATCATACAAGACATCATTCATGAGATTACAAAATGTGGCAGGAGCATTTGTCAATCCAAAAGGCATAACTAAAAATTCATAAGCTCCATAGCGAGTGACACACGTAGTCTTCGCTTCATCTCCCTCAACAATTCGAACCTACCAGTACCCAGCCTGTAGGTCCAGCTTTGTAAACCAGCAAGCTCCACTCAATCTGTCCAACAGATACTGGATAAGAGGCACAAGATATTTGTTCTTTATCATCACTTTATTCAAAGCACGATAATCTACACACATCTTTAAACTGCCATCATGCTTTCTCTGAAACAAAATCGGCGCACCATAGGGAGCTTTTGAAGGTTGAATGTACCCTGCCTCCAGCTACTCATTCAACTGCTTCCTTAGCTTAGCAAGCTCAAGAGGAGACATCCGATATGGAGCATGTGCAAGAGGTTGCGATCCTGGCACCAATTCTATCTTGTGATCAATTGTTCTTCTAGGAGGCAACTTCTTTGGCAACTCAGGAGGCATCACATCTGCAAATTGCCTCAACAACTCAGCAACTTGATCCGGGACTTCCCCAGTCCTGTTGGGCTTGACATCTAGCAAGGCAGCAAGGAAGGTCTCCTCACCTCTCCTTAACCCATTCTCAACCTGTGTAGCACTCAGTATACAATTCACCTTGCTAAAATCATTACATTCATCCTTAGGAATAAATTTTCCTTGGATAAAATAGGTTTGCAATTCATCTAAAATGAACAACCCACTCAAATAAGGAACAACAACAACTTTAGCCCGCATAAAGAAATCATTCCCCAAAATCAAATCAAAATCATCTAAAGGAACAACCAAAAAATTGACATTTTCAGCTCAATTCCCAACAGTACAAACAACATTAGCCGCCATGTCTATCACATCTCTTGCTGCCAAATTTACTGCCTTCATATGGTTGGAGCTCTTGGTCACTTCTAAACCCAAAGTTTTGGCCATCCTCTCAGCCAAAAAGTTATGTGAAGCACCAGTATCAGCCATAGCCAGCACTTCTGCACTATTCAATCGTATGTTCACATACAACAATCCTTTCAAAGGACTCACCTCTGAAATAGCATTCACCAAATGCATTGGATTCATGATAGAAGAATTCCCAGAGTCAGCAACTACAGGGGCATGGTCATCCTCAGCCATAAGAGTAGTCAGCTTCTCCCTCTTTGGGCAATCCCTTGCACGATGGGGTCCATTGCATAGGAAACACCTCTGGTTTCCCTTCAAGAACTTGCTCCCTGAACTCTGACCATCATCCTTCCCTTTCTCACTATCTTTCTTATAGTCACTACTATTCTTCTTGCCACCCTTCTTCTCCAACCCTTTGTGCTTTCCCTTACTCGGGCCAGCATCTTTACTGAGCTTGAAATCCACCAAGCCTTCAGCAGCAGCAAAGGCACTAGGCAAGTCTTTCACGTTTTTCCTTCTCAACTCCATATGTGCCCATGGTTGAAGACCAGATATAAAATTGAACAGTTTTTCCTCCTCGAACATATTCTAGATATCCAGCATCAAAGAACTAAATTCCTTGACATAATCCCTCATTGTACCCGATTGTCTCAGCCGCTTTAAAGAATCCCTTGCAACCCAAGAGGCATTGCAAGGCAGGAACTGATCCTTCATTTCCTTTTTTAATCTCTCCCAAGAGTCAATCCTCGGCCTGCCAGCACTGGCATCATCGGACATATGGGTTCGCCACCACAACTTGGCATCCCCTGACACGTACATGCTAGTGATTGTAAGTTGCTCCACATTAGGGATCCTAGCAGCAGCAAAATACTGTTCCATGTCCCATATGGGTTTGCCACCACAACTTCGGGCACTATTGAATGCCTTTGATTCCGGCACCTTCATCTTCCCAGCAAAAACCGTCTCCCTAGGGGTCTTTGCAACCATCCGTTTCACCAACGTCACGTCTGCCTCCAGCACACCCACCCTTGCTCTCATCTCCGCAGAGAACTCGTTGAGCATGGTCTCCAGATGCTGGACGGACTCATGAAGGTCATCAATCCATGTAGAAATATTTTCCACACCATCAGCATCAACTGGGCCAATAATAGATTCTAGTCGTGCCACCCTTTCTCAAACAACTTCTATAGCTCCACCTCCAGCCATAGTAGTCAGTGCAATCGTTCACAGCAAACCTTCGCTCTGATACCAAATTATCACAGGGGTCTAAGTCGAAACACACGTAGCAGCAACAGTCACTTAGAAACCTGCTAGGCAACCAAGAAATCCCATTTGGCTCAGCCACACTCTTTCACAAAGTGAGGTTCGAAAGGCATAGATTCTCAATCAAACAAAGTGCAACACAACAGTATTTACAGAAAATAACTTTCCCAACCTTTCATTCACTAAAAGGAAACAATACAAGAGACACCTCTCACGGAACTCTTCCAACAGTGTTCCAGCAGTGCTCTCTTTAGCTCTCTCTAGCTAGCACTCATATTTACATGTGTATGAGTATATATAGGATACAACAACAGCTTACAAGAAGTTGTGGTTAACTGTAATACCCGGCTAGACTCCGGTATCGGAATTCCTACCGTCCGGTGGAATCTCGGATGTCAAAAACCTCTAGAAGGGTAAAATGATGTATTTATAAAATGTTTTGATGTATTTTATGATTTTAAGTAAAAAGGAAGTTAAGTTTTGAATGAAAATGGTCTTGAGAGGAAGACTCAAGTTTGGTCGCCGAATCCCAAGTTCGGCCGCCGAACGTGCATGCGTTTCGGGAGTGCTTTAGGCCCCCGAAAGTATAAGTGAGGGAAGTCCAGGTTCGACCGCTAAACCTTAAGTTCGGCCGCCGAACATGGCATGCATGCGGAGGCACGTTAGGCCCCCGAAAGTGGCCTGGCCAGCCACCTATAAAGGGGTCCCCATGTCCGAACGGGAGAGCTTTTCTCCCCGTTTTCGGCCAAGGTGAGCTCTCCGCCGTCCCTCATCGATTTTGAGCTTCTTCCTTCGAATCTTCATGTTTTTCTTATGAGCTTTCACTTGGTTTGAAGATCTTTGAACAAAAGAGCAAGTTTGGAAGCTTGGAGAACAAAGAGTGGATTTCTCCCTACCTCCAAGCTAGGATCGTCTTCCCTCTCGATCTTCAAGAGGTAAGCTTAGATCCAACCTTTCTTGCATGTTTTAAACAAGTTTTATGAAGATCTATGGGGTAGAAATACATGTTAGGTTTTTGTTATGTTTATGGGTTTATGCATGTGTATGAGTAATGTGGGTTGTTTGATGTGTTGTAGTTGGGGTTTTTGATGGTTTAAAGCCCCTAGGAGCTTGTATGCTGGAGTATGCATGTTGTAGAATAGAAAAATGCATGTTTGAATGAGTTGGGAGGCGTTTGTGCATGTTGGAACCAAGTTTCTGCCCTTTGGGAGAAACCAGGTTCGGCAGCCGAAGGCTCTTTCGGCAGCCGAAGGCTCTTTCGGCCGCCGAACCTGCCTGTGGTAGCATGTATCGGCTGCCGAACCCTGCCCCCGAAAGTGGACTTTCGGCTCTGGAAGGGAGTTTCGGCCGCCGAAGGTGCCGCCGAACATGCATGAGTTTCGTCTCTGGAGGGAACCTTCGGCCGCCGAAAGTGCGGCCGAAGGTGCATGACTTTCGGCTCTGGAGGGCCTTTCGGCCGCCGAACCTGCCGCCGAACCTGCCGCCGAAAGTGCCCTGTTCAGCCCTACTTTGCATGTTTTCTATGATTGTTTTAAGGTGTTTTGGGGGGGGTTTTGGGGAGTATTTCAGAGTCATGATCATGTGTGTCCCTCATTTGAGTCCACCTGTGTAGGTTCGGACCCGAGGAACCGAGGACCCCAGCAGTGAGTTCAGCTGCTTCGGTGTTTGTCAGAGTCAGCCAGAGGTGAGTGGAACTAAACTTAATCTTTTAAAATGAGAAATTAAATATTTTTTTATCATGTTTCATGCATCATGATTATGCAATAGGATGATTGTATTAGATTTCACGAATATGTTGCATCACATTCTTTATTGTTGATGTGGGTGAATGTTGGATGACCCAAGTAGTCCCTGAGAAAAGACCAGGACCCCATTCTACGGCCTGGCACGGAAATGAAAGACCAGGACCCCATTCTACGGCCTGGCACGGATATGGGACTCGAAGACCAGGTGCCCAGAGGAGGCCCTGGGGAAATGGTAAGTAATGTATGATATGACAGGAAGACCAGGACCCCATGCTACGGCCTGGCACGAAATGATGCTGGGACTATTTGGTGACAAGTTCACCCAACCCTTGATGTGAATTGTCTGAGTTATGATGCATTTATATGAGCATGTTTGTTAACATGTTTTTATGGTTCTACTCACTGGGCTTGTTAGCTCACCCCTCTCCTTTAACCCCCAGGTTTGCAGGTACAGGATAGAGCAGGAGATCGGATAGAGTAAAGTCTTAGTCATGTAATAGCTAGCAGTGGACATGATGGTTATTGTAATGTAAGGTTGAGTTATGTAATGTAATGATGATATTGAGGTTTAGAAGTGTGCTTGACCATAGTATGTTGTAAATCCCTTTTTAGATACATGATCCTAAATGTTTATGGATGATTATGTTTAACCAAACTTAATGCATGATTATGTCACCCCATTGGAGCATTGATGAGGACTCCAAGGTGGGGTTAATATTAATGTCTATGTTAATGCATGCACAGGTTGAGTTTGGTTCATGAATGAAAAAGAAAAGTTCAAATTTTTATGTATGATGTTGATCATGTATGGGATTAAACAGGTTCACAGGATGTATGTTTGGCTTGCTACGGGTCCCGGCGGCCTTAAGCCGATCTGGATCCTAGCGCCGGTAGCGGTCTGGATTTTCGGATCGTTACATTAACACCCCCAACTACTAAGGAGAAATAACCACCCACTACTCATCATGGGAGCTATATAACCGCCCACTACTCATCATGAGAGTTATAACTATCCACTACCCATTATGAGAGTTATAACTACCCACTACCTCTCATGGGAGAACATGCCCCACTCCAGTATCACTTTCCCACATTTGTAGGCCTCTCCTTTGCATTCAGCAACTTCCATCCCTACTATAGCAGCATCCCCACATGATGGACTGAACTGACACCTGAAGTCCAGCTCTTGCACCCAGCAGAATACTAGCCTGCCCAAGCACACAGCCTTGCCGATCAAGTGCGCCCCTGCACACTCCCAATTGTGGTGAAATCAAGGCTCAACTTCATCCAATTCAAGCCTACCGGCTCAAGGGTCTGACACTACTCCTCCACTATCACCATCACTACTGCCACCGCTATTCAACATCATTAAAGTTTAATAAATTTTATTTTTTAAAAAATATAATTTATTAATAAAATTTATTATTAAATATTAATAATATATAATAATAATTACTAAAATTTTTAATTTTTTAATACTATTAAATTTATTAATGTATAATTTTATATTTGATTAATATTTAAAATTTTTAAATTTTTTATAATAAAATTGAAAATTATACCAATGAGTTGAATTTTTATTTTTTTTTTAATAATTATTTTTTTTATTTTATAACAATAATTTACATATAAAATAATTTAATATTGACAATGTGCGGAGAAATGATTAGTTTCTAAAATAAATGGCAATAAAATAAACAGAAGATAGATGTTGGACTGACAGACAGGTAGGCAGAAGATTAAAGGAGAACTAGTCATCCGGGTAAAAGTCAGTGGCGCGACAGGTGAAGCAACCATTCTCCAATCTCTTGTTTACATGTACACCCAAAATTCATACTTTTATAGCGTAGATAAGGTAGCCAAATTTACCCAAATCAAATCCAAATGGCATCCATTACCACTACCCATGAACAACAAGAAGAGGAAGAACAGCGCCAGTATGCCATGCAAATTGCGAGTGCATCACTACTGCCCATGGCCTTAAAGGCAGCAACAGAACTAGGCGTGCTCGAGATTTTGGAAAAAGCTGGTCCTACTGTCCAGCTTTCCTCTTCTCAAATTGCCTCCCAACTTACTATCCTTAACCCCCTGTTGCTCGACTGTATCCTCCGCCTTCTCGCCAGCAATCGTGTGCTCACATGCTCTGTAACCTCCAACGGTCATGATGGCCAGCTTCATAGCTTATATGGTTTAGGACCTGTGGCCAAATACTTCATCAAAAACCATGATGGGGGATGCTTGGCTCCCCTTCTAGCTATGATACAGGACAAAGTTATGATGGAAACTTGGTAACACAAGTGTCTTTTTAGTAGGTAATTCATAATCAATCTCTACTCGGCCTAATTCACGGAACATGAAAACAGGTACCATTTAAAAGATGCAGTGGTTGAAGGAGGAACTCCATTCGATAAGGCACACAAGATGAACGGCATCGAGTACATGGGATAATCATTTAGTCGGTGGTTTTTTGCTATTGAAATTTTATTCACTAACATGGTATCATAATTTTGCATGGAACAGTGGATACTCCACATGTGGGATGATCAAGACGTCATAAAGCTGTTAAAGAATTGCTATGAAGCTTTGCCAAGTAATGGGAAAGTGATAGCAGTGGACATGGTAGTTCCAGAAACCACCGGAACTAATACTGCAGCTAGAAGCTTGCTGCAGACATGTTTGCTGCTGACAAGCATGAACTCCAAGGGAAAGGAAAGAACATACAGAGAAATCCAAACTCTGGCCAAAAAGGCAGGGTTTTCTGAGGTTCAAGTTGCATGTTGTGCTTATAATTTCTCAGTTGTGGAGTTCCTTAAACACGTTTGACTATGTTATTGTTAAGCCACTCCTTGTCTCCCGAACTCTCAAGTCTGTTTGGCATCTTAAGCAGCCGATTTTATGCATCAGAGCTTTATCCTATCAGGAATTTAACCCAGATGTTCTATAGTACTACGAATTTATGAGCACGGTGTTGTGGTTACAATACCAGATCAGAATCTCCAGCAATTACAGAGAGAGCATTTAAGTATTCTATTTTACAAGGCAAATACACCATTTTACTTTCAGTTACTTCTCTTAGCCATCTCTAATCCCAGGTTTCCAAGAACCCATGACTTATTAGCGAGCTACTGCTGCAACACACTGCTTCCATCAATTTCATAAACTAGACTAGCAACCAACTTTTAACTCATACAGAACTCTAAGAAGCCAAGAAGCTGGTTTAGCCTTGCTACAGAGGAAATTATTGCAGCCTAATTGCTAATCTAGAATGGCTTCAACCTTACTCCATAATTTACCCCCCAGCTTTATACTAGGAAATAATCGCAGATGAGGCTGATTAAGGTAACTCTTGATCACAAAAGATAGAGAGTATGGACATGAACAATATCTAAATGGCTTATAAGAAACACCCAAAGAAATCATCACTCTGTATTCTACACCACAAAAAGCGACCAACGGTGTTGCATATGACCTAACATAGATGAAAAAATAAATTATAAACTAAGATTGTGACAATTCCGCAACTGAGATTAAGCCCATCAAAATGCAATTTACATCCGTTCCACCTATTGGCATTAACACGACTGCGATGATAAAAAAAAAAAACATCAAAAAGTACATTATTATAAATGCTACAACTAATATTGAGCCCATCCAAATGCAATTTGCGTCAGTTCTACCTACTGGCGCTCAATCTGAATAGTCACATGACTGATATTGTATTCTCTCCTAATGTAGTCTATAACCTTGTCTAGTACCATGTCAGCATCTGCTTCAGGCGTGATCTTGACATGACAAGCCAATAAAACTTTCCCGACAGTTATTGCCCAAATGTGAAGCTCATGAATGGCAACCACCTCATCCATCTCACAAAGACCCTTCTCAAGCCTAGTGGCATCAATCTCTCTTGGTGTACTCTCCATCAGAACCTCTAAAATATTCCGCAACATCCTGATTGTTGTGCCTAATACAATTACAGAGAATACAAGGGTACATATCAGATCAATAATCTTCCATTCTGGTTTGTACCAAATTATTGCTCCACCAATCATCACCCCAACGCTTTGTATGGAATCCCCCAATACATGAAGATAAGCCCCCTGTACATTGATGTTCCGTTGTTTATTCCTTTTAGTCCCATCTTTAATTTTAGCTCCACCTCCTGAGAAAGTCCTAAGTAGAGGCTCAGATTGATCTGATTCACGCGTATGATGATTCTGAACATTGTGCTGGGAGTTCCCCAAATGATGATGGTGATGTGTAGCTATGCTTAATCCATGGCTATGTCCATGAACATGATCTTCATGGCTATGTCCATTAACATGATCTTCATGGCTATGTCCATGCTCATCCTCACCATGTCCATGATAGTGACCATGCTGATGACCCAACAAGAGTGCCATGGCAATATTAACCAATAAACCAAATGCAGAAACAACAAACATAAGAAAGCCCTGAACTTCACCAGTATCATAGATCAGTCGAGCAATGGCTTCATACACAAGGATCCCAGCAAGAAGCCATATCATCTGGATGGAAATCAATGCACCAAGTATCTCAATCCTAAAAAAACCATAAGACTGACGTGGGGTTGCCTCCCATCCTGATGCCCAGAGTGAAAACAAGGAGATTGCAAATGCTGCAACATCTGATAACAAATGAGCTGCATCCGTCAAGATGGCAAGACTATTGGCTTTGATTCCTCCAGCAACTTCCACGCTCATGAAAACAATACAGAGTATAACTGCCATCAAAAGCTTCCGCATGGATGCGGATCGTTCCTTTGCCTCTTTAGAACTGGTTCTAGCATCAGAAAATCCACATGATGTTCCCCCACAGATCTTACTCCCACCCAGATGTGTTTGCATAGCAGGTAGATCTCCATGGACTTCAATTGTATGTGCAGATTCACAATTTTGCACTTCCATCTGAATTTAACAAACAACACGAAATCAAAATCTTCATTCAAGTATGTAATTAAAGAATGAACACAACAAATCAATAGAATGGTCTATTATCTGGTTATATATAAATGGAAAAGAAAATCAAGTATCACTCTGGGAAGTTCAAATCTCACCCTTTACAATAGTCATATAAGCCGACTACTGCCTTAAGTCTAAAAAAAAATATCAATAATTCTTCAAAAACCCCAACAACTAGCATCAACCAGAAAACCAACATACTGTATCATTAGTCCTTAACAGTCTTGGGCAACAAACCTTCACAAACCTTGAAATTACACAAACCCAGATAAAAAGATCCTTTAAAAAGAAAAAGGAAAATCGAAAAAAGCAAAAATTCACGAGACCCCCAATACGCAAAAATATACCAAGGCCAAAAGAAAGGGGGGAAAAAGCGAAAAAGAGATCAAACTTTCTAAACTGCTAAGACACCAGAAATAATATTCTATAGGATCTAAGAAAGTATAAAGATGTCGAAAAGAAAGCATGGATTAAAAAGAGATAAAATTAGAGAAAGAAAAATACCTTGAGAGGAGTAATCAGGCAGTTCAGATAATGTTTGTATCTGATGTACGAGAAGCAGTAGATTCGTCCAATCCCAAAACCTCAGTTTAAAGGAGAAAATTTAAAAATAAATGATGTTGGGAGGCTGGCGATGGACATGGAGATGGAGATGGAGATTTACACACATATATATATATATCGAGTTTTGTTTCCTTCGGTATGTTTCCGCAGGGATTTCGGCTTTTGGGTTCAATTGAATTTTGTTTCTTAGTAAATTATTATCAATTATGGAATGCTTTCGTTTACGTTTATGCCCTTTTAACAATTCATTCTCACCGTGTTTTTTAAAATTCTTTATTTTTTATTTTATCAAAGGTAAAGTAAAATAAAATAATAAAAAAAGAATCCTTCAGTTCTTTGATTCGGATGGAAAGAAAATAGAATAAAGGAAGAAGTGGAAATAATTCTATTATTTTTTATTTAGAAAATTAAAAATATTTTAAAAGAAGATATTATTATATTGAATTACTTTTTTTTTTTACTTTTATAAATTCCAATATGATTATATATGGACTTAATTATAATTTAATTTAAATGTTATAAATTTCCTTTCAATTTGAAGAAGCGATTATACCAAAGAAAAATAGTAATTTACTTTTTTAATTTTATTTTTCTCTAGTTTTCAAAAAAAAAAGTATTACTTTTTAACTTATATTTTTCACTTAATTAATTACTCAACTTATAAGTTTATTATTAAATTGCTTCTTTTTATAACACGTTCAAATTCAAACTTTTTGATATCTGATAAAGAAAAGTTTATTCAGTTTATTAAGAGAGTTTATAATACTTAATAATCAAATGTTTAACTCCATACTTAATTTTCTAGAACATTATTATCAAGAAATTTGTTAGGCATAAAATATCAAAATAACAAAGGATTAATAGAATTACAAGCCTTCCTTTTGGATTCAATAGCAGACAAATAATCGTGTATGCGCATGTTAACCACATTGCCTACCTGCCATAATTCACATTGCTGATCCAGGAGATGTTTGGTTTAGAGCTATGGAGTAGTTGAGGAGGTCTTTTTTTCAAATGTCTGAGAAATTATAATTCAAATATTGTATAAGTTTCAAACAAAGTTCTTTCCCACGTTAGCATTGATCATTCACTCAAACTTTAGAGAAACTAAAAGGCTCAGCACTCGTCTGCACGGCACCTCCACTGAACCAGACGACGGCCTCCACTTGCATAGCCCCTATCGCCATTCCCCTTCACGCAACTGTCTCTTCTCGTCGGTTCTCCTCTCACAACCCAAAATCCCAACTGCATCTACAAAACTCACCTCTCCAAATCAGACCCCCGGCAACTCCTTTTCCTCCCATGCGAGCTCCATCAACATCATTACAGAACACTATCCAAAGTAGAAAACTCCATATTTACTCGGCATTTTTCGTTCATTCTGTGATAATAGAGACTTCTAATCAAAGGCCTCGGTAGTAGAATCTGTGAAAAACAAACAACCTTTTATTGGGTTGTTCCGGTGCCACTCCACGCCCTTATACGCTGTTGCTCCCTTTGCTCAACCTCATAACTCTGCTGTAGCATGGGTATGGCTCTAAACTTGTGATTGTCACTGTGTCATCGTCTATGAGGATTTTAAATCTCTCTGTTTTGATATATTTATTTCATGGTTGAACTGAATCTTCATATTTGTGAAAGAAAATTTCATTTACCACTTGATATACGCAAGTCATGTTAAAATATCTTGAGATAGCCGAATATATACTACTGTTTACCTGTATTTTTTTTCAGAGAGGACAATTTAGTTATTTTATTTAATATTAATGACAGTTTAATCTCTAACTTAAGAGAATGACTAATTAATTATATTATTTTTAAATATTAAACTAAGTTATATAAAATTTAATGTGTAACGAGTTTATAGATTTTATTAAACCTACTGTGCGTCTCTGGTACGTTCCCTGTAAATTACCCTTTCTAAAATATAATATATTGTCTTTGAATTTCAACTATATATGTGGTTAAACAGTCGACTAACAAAACTGAAATATTAATAATTTTCTCTCTGTACCCAAAATCCTCTCACTTCTCTCAAAACAAATCTTCTTTTCTTAAGTTTCCTCGGATGGTCCAGCCTTTGGCCGTTGACCTCTCCCCCAATGTAATCCTATTAGTTTCAGTTTTTTATTTTTGTTTTCGTTTAGTTGCTCTTATGTTTTTAGTCTCCATTTGGAGTTTCAGTCCCTCCTTTGGTTGAGTTTTTAGTTTTTCAGCTTCAGTGGCTGTTGGGAGAGTGCTTGCATGCACGCTTTTTCTCCTCGTTGATGGATCTGCAACGTTTTCTCGGCGTCTAGTTTGCTAGAGCAGGATATGGGATCTGCTTTCCTATGTAAGCGCTAGTCTTTGGGTTCGAGATGGGAGATGGTACAAGCTAGATTTGTCGTCCCTTTCCTCATTTGCAGCTACTCCTTCCCTCTTGGTGGAAGATGATGAGTTCGAGGTTTTCTCTTTACCTCGTGTGTGTCTTTGACTGAGCCTTGGAGTGTGGTCCTGGATTTGGAAGGTGGTCCGACAGTCCTTAAGCCAGAGTTTCTTCTTGCCTGAGCTTGTTTGTTTAGACTTTCTTTGTAAGGCTTCAGTTCTATGGTTTTGGCTTAGTTTAGTTTTGCAAATGAGCTGTATTTTGGGTTTCTATCCTTATATTTTTTTCCTATCAATGAATTCTTTTTCCTTTTGGGAACAAAAAACAGTCAACTAACATATGGTAAATCAGATGGGCAAAAACATTACCCAGAATGAAAGAATTCTTAACATCGAATACGTTAATTTCAACAGGAATGACATTACTGGCTTTGTCAGCGAACAAAAAATTGGGAAAATTTTTTTTCCAAATAATTATATAAGAAATTAAAAAACTTATTATTTAGCCGTACAGTATACTCACTTATTTGTTTCAAAATTTTTTATTTCTCGATTTTAAAAATATATTTATTTTTTATTTCTCAATATTAAAAATTATTAAAATATATTTCACATTTAAAAAAATTTATTAATTAATTTTAATGTTAATTTTGACTTTCATAATTAGTAAATTATTCTAAAATTTGAGAGATGAATTAATGGGTTTTTCAAAACTGAAAGGGTTAAATAGTAAAATACTTATCGCTAAAATTAATAAAATAGTACATGTTTTAAAATATTAAGGGCGTTTTAATATATTTTATAAAATTGAGTTATTAAATAATGAATTTTTATATATTATAAGAATTAAATTATAATTTTTTTAAAAAAATTATAAAAAAGTACTGAAATGTAATAATATATATATATATATATATAATATTCTACATCTTCATCAGCTAAATATGATTTATATATAGATTCTACTTGATGTTAACAGCGAATATTATATTGGTATATGGATGGCTGCCAAATCAAAATCATAACTCAGATAAAAATAAAAAATAAAAAACATAACTCGTAAGCACGTTGAGAAAAGGAAAAAAAAAAAAAAGAAATCAATGAATAATTCTATAATATCTATTCTAGAAACCAGAATTATTTATGAAGGATTTGTGTTAAGGTAGACAAGCCATCCGCTAATAAACAAATTCCATAACTATCTATCGTTGTAGTTTTTGCTCCCCTTGTTTGAACCCAAAAAATCTATCTCTAAGACAAGCACGATCAACTTCTATTTCCCTGAAGATGCCAAAATGCATCGGTTTCACATCCCTGCCAACTCTGTTGAGTTGCTTCAAGATTGCGTTTATTGGGGCCCTCACGTCACCCATCTGTGACTGCTCAAACCACCAAAACAATAGCTTATTCTATTGAAGAGAACCCCAATTATGTTCTTATGATCGGTAGGCTCTTCCCAATACCAATTGCTGTCCCTGTCAGAATTTTCACACCCCTTATCAAGAAGAGGCAATTCCAATTGCGAAGTTCAGCAGTATCCTCAAAACATTGGGAAAGGGTGATGATGAAGAGTACATCTGCTCTGTCTGCTTAGATTCCACAAGGAACAAAGACGGAATCAGAGAGTTGTGCAACTGTTCTCATGTGTTTCATAAGGAGTGCCTGGACAAATGGGTGGATGTGGGGCAGGTTACCTGTCCATTATGCAGATCCACTTTGTTTCCAAATTAAAATATGGGTGGAAAGGAATGCTCAATTTTCTGGAAGTGACCATGTAGATCCCTTCTGATTACTGATGTGATAAAGACACAAAGTCTAGTGAACATCTATAGGTGATGAAGAGGAAGTCTATCTTGTCTTGTGATGTTCTGTGATGAAAGCAAGTTGCCTACGTCATCTCATCCACAAACAGAAGGGACGGGACTAACGTGAAAGCAAGTTGTCTATGCTCAATTTTCATCACTGTTACGGGAAAAGAGAGTTTTAGGAATTTACCAATAGAGTTTTGTTATGTTTGGAATTGATATTATAATGTAAATGGAAAAACAACCAGAATGAGAATGATAAAAATTAGAAAAAAGATAACAAGTATTAAGAAATTGAGAAAATAACTTCTTTTTTTTTCATCTTGTTCCATGCAAATTAAGGAAAATATTTTTATTAGATGGCTTGATTAGGCTAAAACAAAAAAAGATTGATATGTATATATATATATATATATATATGATAGAGGATAAATTCACTATATATTCTTTTTTCTTTTTTATTACCTAATTAAGTGATTTTTTTATTAATTATGTGCATTTTATCATGTTTTTATAAAAAAGTAAAACATATGAAAAATGAGTAAAAATTATGAGAAAATAAATTGATTATGTGCAGAGTGAATAAACATATTTAATTAACGATTTGTTCAATTTTCTGGATAAACTTTTGAACAGCAGAGATAGACCTGACAATAAATGAAAATTAATTTAAATTTGAAAACAAATTAAACAAGGATTTTCGATTAAATTAATCAAAATCTCTATTTTCAAAAAAATTATGTTAGGGTTCAACACCTATTTAATTTGATTTTTGTGGACAGTTGAATATCATCTTTATCACCATCTCTTTCAGCTGAATTTCTTCTCTTTCTTTTTTGTATTTTCTTTCAAAACATTAGTCATTAAACTCTTTATTTATAGTTGAATTTAGGTTAAAATTTCAAAGTATACATGAATTGTGAGATCTAAATATATCATTGTTCATCATTTATTTTTTCAATATTTATGTAATTTTAATTCTTAATTATTGTTGTGTCATTTAATCAATATGACCCGTTGCTTATATTTTCAAAGTGATTTATTAGTTTGTATACTTGAAATCTGTAATGATCCATTGTTCATATTTTCAAAGTGATATATTAGTTTGTATACTTCAAATCTGTCATTACTTATGTATTCAACAACAAGTAATAATTAAGAAATTGCATGATTTAACTTGAACTCACCATGTAGTTTGGTTTGTTGGTTAAATCCAATAGATCTCCTCTTGATTGTTGTTGATTACAGTTAATTAGCAAATATTTTTTAATTAATTTACAACTAAAAAAATATTAGTTATGAAGAGTGTCTTTCATAATTAAAACTAATTTATCGGAGTGAATAAAAATATTTTTTTCTATGATCAATTTCTAAAACTAAAATAGATCTTCAATTAGAATTTATTTGTATTGATTTAATTTTCTTTTTATTATTGCTTTGTTTAATTGTTTTATCTTTATTTTGATTTTATTATTCATCAAACTCCTTTTATTTCTATTGTTTATTTTTCTAGTTCACAATTAAAAGTTATTAGTATCAATTTCTTATAAATTTGACTCTATTCACTTTCTACATGATTCATATTTGCTGATTTTGAATAAGTTTTTTTTTTTTGAAAGTAAAACTATGATTGTATTAATAAAATTACATCAAACAAATAGAGATATTATTCCAAACAGAGAGACGATTATGTCTAATAGATTCTCTAGTCAAAGTATGAGCAGATAGAGTAGTATTACTACAAATCCATTTAACAGAAAATATCAGTTCTAGAGTCTAACAAAGATTTACAATCATTCAAAATCAAATCCCTGCATAAGATAATTTGGTAAAAATGCTTCTCAAGTGCCTGTCTCAACCCCTGCATAAGATACTTTGGCAAAGATGCTCCTCCTTCTTTGTCATCTCTCGAGTATAAATCATTAAAGTCTCCTGAACAAAGTTACGGAAGAGAGTTTCTACAAGATAAAACTCGAATAAGGTTCCAAAATTGACATCGTCGTTGTGATTCCGAAAACCCATAATAACTAGTAAACCTCTATTGAACATTACCTTTCGAAACAACTGACTGTGTGGTTGTCGAAACCGATCAAAAATAATCTTTTTGCTTATCCACAATTTTACAACTGTAGATAGTGGTAAAAGGATAGAATCCACAGGGAATTAATACTTACCTTTTTTTTATCAAGACCAAGTAAATAAATAGACAGTAAAAGTAAAAAATGGGGTTTTTGAAGTTTGATGAACTAAACTAGAATTATAAGCAATAAAATAAAGCAAGTAATTAAAGTAAAGAGAATTCAACAATAAGAAAAGCTCTAGTTGAAGACTTGGATCCACTTTAGTTGTTGGAATTGATCATTGACACATTTGTTCTTTTATTTGACTCAATAAATTAGTTATGGAGGTAAAAGACGCTTCTCACCACCATATCCCTCCTTAATCATAGATTAACTAGGGAACGTTATCTAATTAATCACTAATCAACAAGTTGCCAAGGAACGTCCTTGAGACTTTTAGCATCTAATAACTATTAATTGCATTAAGAAATAGAGAGACTTAATTCTATCTACCCAAACGTATGGTGATATTGCTAGATCATGCAATCTCCTTGGTTTTTATGCCAAGAGTTACTTATATTTGAGTAATTCAAGTAATTACGGATTTATAATCACCCAAACTAACAATTTATCACTTTGCAATCAAGAATCAACAAAGCAATAATAGAATTAAGCATGAAATTGCATAAATATTGATAAATAAAAGATAAACATCATAGGTTCAAGTCTCCCAATTCATAAACAACTTGAAGTTTCACCTAATATTCAACTAGAAAAAGGGTTTCAGCCATTCATGGCTGAAACAAATATAAAAATAAAGAAAGAAAACAAGAATGGAGAAGAGGAAGGGCCGACTGGTGCGGCTGCTATGGCGCGCAACTGTTGGACTCAATTCCGATGATGGAGAGTTCCTTTTGCTGGTTTGTTGTCCTCTATTTATAGCTGAATGGGGCAGCCCTTAGTTTCTTGATTTGGATGGAGTTCTTTTCTCAATTGGAGTTGAATTCTTAGAAGGGAAGTGTATCCTCTTGAGATTTGGCTTCCTAGATATTTGGGATTGAGTGCTGAGGTATCTTGATGGGTTGCTGAGCTGTCCTCACGTGTTTGGGGAGGAGAAGACGTCTTGGAGTTTTGAATTTCGAATTCCCACTTCTCTGTTGTTGTAATACCCGGCTAGACTCCGGTATCGGAATTCCTACCGTCCGGTGGAATCTCGGATGTCGGAAGCCTCTAGTAGGGTAGAAACATGTTTTCATAAAATGTTTTAAAGCATTTCATGGTTTTAAGTATGAAAATTAAATGAGTTTTTGCATGAAAAGTCTTTCGAGGAAAACCAGGTTCGGCCGCCGAAAGTCAAGTTCGGCCGCCGAACATGACATGCATGCGGAGGCACATTCGGCCCCCCAACGTGGCCTGGCCAGCCACCTATAAAAGGGTCCCTTAGGTCCGCACGGGCGAGCTTTTTCTCCCCCGTTGTCGGCCAAGGTGAGTCTCCGCCACCCCTCCCTCGATCTTGAGTGTTTTCCTTAGATCTTCCATGATTTTCACGGGTTTTAACTTCTGTTTTGAAGATCTGTGAGTAAAGAGCAAGTTTTGGGTACTTGGAGGTTCAAAGAGCTCAATCTCTCCATCTCCAAGCTAGGATCGCCCTTCCTCTCGTTTCTTCAAGAGGTAAGCTCGGATCCACCCTTGTTATGTGTTTTAAACAAGCATTAAGTTGTTTTATGGGTAGAGATGCATGTTTAGGCTTGTTGATGAGTTTATGGGTTTTGATGTTTTGATGAACAATGTATGTTGATTTTTGTGTGTTTGAAGTGTTGTAGTTGGGGTATATGATAGTTTGATACCCCTAGGTGTGATGTATGGTGTGTATGCATGTTTTAGAACAAGTTTATGCATGATTTGAGAGTTGGGAGGCAAATGTGCATAAAGGAGCCGAGTTTCTGCCCTTTGGCAGAAACCAGGTTCGGCAGCCGAAGGCACTTTCGGCCGCCGAACATGGCTGGGGAGGCAGGCCTTTCGGCTGCCGAAGTTGCCCCCGAAAGGAGACTTTCGTCTCTGTCTGGCACTTTCGGCCGCCGAAGGTGCCGCCGAACATGCATGAGTTTCGCCTCTGTTTGGGACTTTCGGCCGCCGAACCTGCCGCCGAAAGTGCCCTGTTCAGCCATTTCTTGCATGTTTTTATGTGATGTTTTCATGATGTTTTAAGGGGTTTTTGGGGAGTATGTTAGAGTTATGTTTATGTATGTTTGGTCCCTCATTGGAGTCCACCTGTGTAGGTTCGGACCCGAGGAACCGAGGACCCCAGCAGTGAGCCAGCTGCTACAGAGTTTGTCAGAGCTAGCCAGAGGTGAGTGGAATAAACTTTAAGTTTTAAAATAAACGAAATATGAATTTTTGAGCATGATCCATGCATCATGAATGCCATGAGATATAGTAGGTTGCTTGCATTAGTATTCACGAATATGTTGCATTGCATTTATGATGTTGATGTGGATTGGTCATTGGATGATCCTTTAGTCCTCATATGATATGATGATGTTATGGCATGATATGGTATGGAAGTCCAGGTTGTACCCATTCTACGTCCCTGGCACAGTTGGACTGTATGATATGTTATGTTAAGGGAAAGACCAGTTGTACCCATTCTACGTCCCGGCACAGTTGGACTATGTAGAGGACTATAGGTGACAATACCATCCGAGGTGTGATTTGTTGTGATGTGTTGCATTACATAATGGCATGAGATTTTAAATATATGTTTTCACTATTCTGCTCACTGGGCTTTGTAGCTCACCCCTCTCCCCTAACTCCAGATGTGCAGGTACAGGGTAGATCAGGAGGTTAGCCAGAGTTTTGAAGTATGTTTATGTAATAGTTAGATTGTGGACATGATAATCGTACTATGATGTAATGTAAGAGATTACAGTATGTTATGTAATGAGGTATATTGAGGTTATAGATGTGCTTGACCCTATGAGTATTGTAATCCCTTTGATGCATGATCTTAGATATTTGATGATACAGATGTAAGCCAACTCATCTCATGATGTATTTGCCCATTGGGGCATTGTTGAGATCCCACAGAGGGGTCATGTTTATGATTATGTAATGTATGTTCAGGTTGAGTTGGATGTATGAAAGAAAGATTTTAAATTTTTATGTATTTCCTTGATCATGTATGGGATTAAACAGGTTTCCAGGATGTATGTTTGGCTTGCTACGGGTCCCGGCGGCCTTAAGTCGACCCGGATCCTAGCGCCGGTAGCGGTCCGATTTTCGGGTCGTTACAATTGTCTTGCTGTTGCAGACCTTGTTTGCCCGGGTTGTGTGGGCAAACAGCTCAGGCAAACAGTCTGTTTTGCCTGCTGTAATACCCGGCTAGACTTCGGTATCGGAATTCCTACCGTCCGGTGGAATCCCGGATGTCGGAGACCTCTAGAAGGGTAAAAATCATGGTTTTTGTAAAATGTTTTCATGTTTTTAATGGTTTTAAGTATGGAAGAAAATGCATGTTAGGTTATATGTTGAGTTTATGGGTTATTTTGATGATTTGAGCAATGTATATTGATTTTTGTGTGTTTGAAGTGTTGTAGTTGGGGTTTATAATAGTTTGAGGCCCCTAGGTGTATTGTATGTGAAGTATGCATGTTGTAGAACAAGATTATGCATGATGGGAGGTTTTGGGAGGCAAGAGGTTCGTTTGGACCAAGTTTCTGCCCTTCTGGCAGAAACCAGGTTCGGCCGCCGAACCCCCTTTGTGGAGGCAGCATTCGGCTGCCGAAGTAGCCCCCGAAAAGAGACTTTCGTCTCTGTCTGGGACTTTCGGCCGCCGAAGGTGCCTGACTTTCGGATCTGTCCAGGACTTTCGGCCGCCGAACCTGCCGCCGAAAGTACCCTGTTCAGCCATTTCATGCATATCTCTATGTGATTATTTCATGATGTTTTAGGGGTTTTTTTTTTGGGAGTAGTTTATAGTTATGTTCAGGTGTATTTGGTCCCTCATTTGAGTCCACCTGTGTAGGTTCGGACCCGAGGAACCGAGGACCCCAGCAGTGAGTTCAGCTGCTTCGGTGTTGTCAGAGTCAGCCAGAAGTGAGTGGAACTAAACTTAATCTTTTAAATTAAATGTTTTATCATGTTTCATGCATCATGATTATGCACTAGGGTGATTGCATTAGCTTCACGAATATGCTGCATTGCATCATGCGTTGTTGATGTGGGTGAATGTTGGATGACCCAATTAGTCCATGACAGGAAGACCAGGACCCCATTCTATGGCCTGGCACGAAAATGAAAGACCAGGACCCCATTCTACGGCCTGGCACGATTGTGGACTCGAAGACCAGGAGCCCAGAGGAGGCCCTGGAATAATGGTAAGTAATGTATGTATGACAGGAAGACCAGGACCCCATGCTACGGCCTGGCACTATGTTAGCTTGGACTAATTGGTGACAAGTTCACCCAACCCTTATGTGAATTGTTTGTGTTATGATGCATTCCATTTGAGCATAGTGTTAATGTATTTTACTAGCTCTACTCACTGGACTTTTAGCTCACCCCTCTCCCTTTACCCCCAGGCTTGCAGGTACAGGATATAGTGCGGGAGTCCGGATAGAGAAAAGAGGTCATGTTTTTGTAATAGCTAGAAATGGACATGATCAAATTGAAATGTAAAAGTACAGTATAGTTATGTAACGAGGTTTATGGATGTTAGTGTGTGCTTGACCATAGAATGTTGTATCCCTTTTTATACATGATCTTGGTTATTTTATGTCATTTATGTAAACCAGCTCAACACAGGTTATGTTACCCTTTGAGGGCACAGATGAGATCCCACAGAGGGATCAATGTTATGTTAATGTTATGCACAGGTTGAGTTTGGTTGATGTTTATGGAAAGAAAAATTTTAATTTTTATGCATGTTGTTGATCATGTATGGGATTATACAGGTTTACAGGTTTTATGTCAGGCTTGCTACGGGTCCCGGCGGCCTTAAGTCGACCCGGATCCTAGCGCCGGTAGCAGTCCGATTTTCGGGTCGTTACACCTGCTGTTTGCGCACTACTTCTATCCTGCTAGTCTGTTTGCCCAATCTGTTTGGGCAAACAGTCTGGTCAAATAGCAAATCATTCTTCTCCCATTTCAACTTCAACTCGGTTTGGGCAAACGGACTTGAGCAAACCAGACTTGTTCTCTTTTGCTCTTTTTTGGGCAGTTTTAAGGCCATTTTTCACCAAATTATCTTTTTACTCCATTTTTTGCAATATAAGATCAAAACTACAAAATTAGGTAGAAAATGTGTAAATTAATATAAATAACAATATAAAAAATGGGTCTAAATTTGGCTTGATCAACAACCGAATCAATAAAATTTGAAGAAAAACCAACCACAGAAACAAACATATGACTCTTCCACGTTAACGAAAGGTCTCCTCCCAATTCTTGTCTATTGACTGAGAAGCAACCATCAAAATGTAAAAAATTATGAAAAAATTCTACACGAGAACTAAGAGTTTTTGTTTCTATCAAAAATAAAATGTATTGGATTGTATGTGAGAAATCTTTCCACCATACAGAAATCATAAGTGACGATAAATATCTCTGGAACTTTTAATAGGGACAACAACATCTTCTTCTTCATCGATAATCAAGTGACGCATATCGTCTTCCATGGGAAAAGGGAAAGAAAAAGTTAGGTTTAAGAAAAAGGAAAAGGCGAGAACATCGAGTCATAAATGAACCACATAAGGAAAATTGCATCGAAAGTCAGTTTTTTATTGATTTTGAATAAGTTATTTTTTATAGTTTCCAAATACCTTGTATATATTAATATATATGTAAGTACTTATTGTCACCCAACAAAACACAGGCATGCAGCAAATTCAAGACTGGAGCCGTGTTTCCCCTAAAATTAAGATCTAGTTACAATTACTGGAAATGCACGTTTAAAGTTCAACATGCTGGGCCAAGTTCTAAAAACATACCTAGTTTTGGTTACTTGTTCCAAGATAGCCAGCAGTAAGTGCTACTGGAATTAAAAGGTCGGCTTGCTGACTGCTTCCCATTCAAGGACTATTACTGTGACACTTAAGTGGCGGGATCTAAATATAGTTGATTTAGCAGCCACACTAATGCTCTACCGAAAAATCAGCACCCGAAATGTTAAGCATACAGAGTTTATAATAGAGTGCAAATTTGGAATTTAGTCCTATTATGTTGGCAGAATAATCGTAATAATCGAGGAGAGGCAAGTATAATTAAGGATGTGAATTGAAGGATCAGGCGATGTACTTTAAACTGTGTCTTCTTCTTCGTCATTGCTCTAATGTCATTTTAAACTGTATTTTTCAAAAACTTCAGGAAAAAAAAAGAGACAAACGACAGGAATGGAAAGGCAAAGGCTGGCTGACGACAAAATGAATTGGAGACAGAATAATCCACGTTAATTTTGATCAAATTCAATTAATTTTTCCACTATTAAATTCATCATCCCACGACATTAAAATAAACGGAAATTATATTCTTGTTTGGGAGATTAAAACTTAAGGTCAGCAAGATTCAAATTATTGAAGTTTTGCATTAGGAGAGACGGACAGATATGAAAGAGCAACAGCAACTTCATCACATGGAATCAAAGGTGGTCTGCTCGATTTCATCACGTCGTTTTGTCTGGTTTTGGAGGACACCACACAAGACAACCGTTCATTCAGTAATGGACAATTTTACCACTTTATTTTCAAATTTTGAACTTTGCTGCAAATAGAGAATTAGGCACCGGTAGGACACTACCGGGTGTATTCACCTTTTTCCTTTCTCCTTTTTTCCGTTTTCTTTTTCCTTTTTTCTATATATGGAATGGAATGAACCTCTATCCTTTAATTCAGCTAGCTTATATATCTTTATAAAAAATACACCCTTTTTATTTTCTTTTAATATTTTTATGCCTTTAGTTAGATTATTCGTCTGATAGTCCCAAATGGAGCTCTGAAATCCTACAAATTATCATTTGGGTTATCTCAATAACAGTTTTATTAAAATAAATATTTAAAATTAATGAGTTTTTAGCTCAATCTTATATTCCAATCATTTTGAGATTGTAAAGTATAAATTTGAGATTAAATTAAAGCTAATAATATAAAAGAATTAAAATCTAACAAAATTAATTTAATTAATAAGAAGGTGTATTTTTTTATTATCCAAAATTAGTACACCTCCTTGTAATTTCGGATGTTCTTTTTAATGAAATCATTTATATTTCGATTAAAAAAAAAAACTTACATCAAAAAAGCTACTCGCTACCCAATCTCTCATACATGGCATTGTATATGATAATAATGAATCCCATGTAGCCCATAAGTAATGCTGCAAGCAGCCTTTGACCAAATAAAAAAAAAGAAACTAATAATAATACAGCAAGCAGCCACGATGGAGCAGCCATCTTGCGTATGGGACTAGCTAGAAGAGGAAAACAATTAAATAGCTTAATATGATTTAGAAAGACGTTGATCGTTTGGTCAAATAATTAAATCAATTAAAAATAGCTTCCTGGTTTCCATGATTTGCATTTTGGGATGGTGAAAGAGTACCACCTAACACGAAGATGGCAAAATCCAATCACAACCCAAAGTTCAATTGTGGATACCCATTTCTTAACACAACTTCTGTAGCACACACACATATATAATGGTTTTCCTAAGATGCTTCATCAATTCAAATCCAAATGCTTATCCATTTTCCTTTTTAGTTCACAAGTAAGTATTTGCAATTTGAGATATATCTTTTATTCTGTTATCCAATTACTAATTTAACAAAATCATGTACTCTTAAATAGTTTAAATCAATAGTAACTAGATTGATAATTCAGTAGTACCTAAGCCTAAAAATCTCAAGGGCTTCAACTTGAACATGGATTTTCTTTATTTTTCTACAAAAACAGGAGCATTGCATTTTTCTTTTACAAAATAGAAAGTGTTCCAAAAGAAATTAGCAAGATGTCTGAAAAAGAAAAAGGAGGAAATTAGCTTAGAGAAAGGAAGGGGGAAAATAGAAAGAAATAAAAAGAAGGGGAAAAGGCATAGGGCAGGCAAAAGACAATGGGAATTCCGGAGGGCAGAGGGGCATAATTGGTAGTTGGGGAGGTTGTCGGGACCTCTGTCATTTGCATTATTTTATTTTCATGTTTTTAAATAGTATTTCTTTCTGTGACAGAACAATGAAAGCAAACACAACTACAGCTTGCCCATTCTCCTGCTGATTTTGATTGGATTGAGAAAGCTGAAAGCAAGAAAAGCAACAATTCCATTTCCCCTTTTCTTTTGCCTATTTACACGACCTACGACCTTCGAGTCCGCCCATTATTTTGTTTCTTCTCTTCTCTCTCTTTCTCAGGAATGGGGTCGTTTTTGTAGCACTACAAGTTTTGAGAAAGGAGGAGCCTTCCTTAAAGCTCAAGCCTTTTAGATTGAAATGGGTTTGAGCAGACCTCAAAAAACCAGCAATGGAGTCTCCACCAGATGGGTTTCTATCTTCTGCATTGCCAGCTTCTTCTTGGGGGTTCTTGTTGTCAACAGGTTCTGCTCTCTCTCTCTCTCTCTCTTTCTCTTCTGAAATGCCTAAGATCTAGCCTTTGCCATGATCAACTATTTGATTGCAGCTCGTACTAGTAGGATTTAAAAACTTTTGCTGTTGTTTTTAGTTCTCTTTTGTTGCTTTTTCTTTGTGTATGGGATGGAGAGTTTCAGATCGTCTCCGGCAAAATAAAATGCAAAAAATTTGCTTTAGTTATGAATTTTGGCCGTTGGCCCTGGATATCAGGTCTTTTTCTTGAAACCCATGTACCAGATCAGGACTTCCGTCTCCATCTATTTTTTGCATTGTTACGGGTGCGACGGCTGTACTGTGGTCTTAGTACCAGGACGGATGAATTGATAAATGCAAGGGAACAAGAACTTTGTTCGCTAGAATTGGTTAAATGATGTCTCTGTTGATCTGATATCTCTTCATTAACAAGTTGAGTAGATTAAATTATGCTTGGCTCTGGAGTCTAGACGAGGATGAGCTTACTTAACTCACTGCAAGAATGATTTCTGAAATAGGGGGGACTTTTTTTTTTTTTCTGTAATACTTAGAGATAGGGAGAATGTCTTAGTCCCAACTAGTTTGAGATTAAGGCTTAATGTTGTTGTGGTTAGTCAGAAATTTGAGTTATTGTTCGTGCTTTATGCTTCACTAAAAAGTTACAAGCTTGCTGTGGCTTTCGAGGTGGCTGATAAATTACAAATTGATGGTTTTTGAAGGAAGGTCACTGGGTAAATAATCTGGTAATTTAAAGTACTAGCTGAAAATGCCTGATTGGGGTTTGAAGGTGGAACAAGTGAAAAAATGTCTCCTGCATTTCAATGCCTTTTAACAGATATGAGTCCATTTAATACCATACAAAATCGAGTTTTGAGCTCTGTCCTGCATAATCATTCTAAGAAATATTTTTAATGTGTAATGTTTTAGAAGTCAGCTATCATCTGCAAGCACTAATTTTGCTTTTTAATATCCTAAAGAGACTTTATTAGGTAAGTTCATTTGATAGAGAAAGTCATCTGATATAGGTGCTTGTGGATCTTATCTATTAGCCAAATCATATTCCACAAGATTGACAATGAATCTTGGTTACTATTTTAAAAGTATTTTTCTTAGGTTTGTCTTTTCTGAGGGTTGAATATGGTGATCACCTGCTTGATAGCTAGTTAGTGTCAAATAACAGAAACACTTTTCCTTACTCAAGTGACAGAACTCATGGCTATTTCAGATCAGCATTGTCATTATAAAGTCATTTTCTCTTGATCGAATGATGTTTCAATCATTCATGAAGCTTTTATGGTATTAACCATTAACAATATTCTAGACTTCAATAAATCTGCAATATGATTGCCAAGTGCATTGAAGTTCTATTTTAGTGCTGATAATGCATACTTTTGCAATCTAAAGAGCAATGTTGTTTTAAAAACTAAATACTGATTGCACTAATTAATTTATTTTGGAAATGACAGGAAAAAGTGTTTGTTCTTCTGGAATGGAATTAGATTGTGCTTCCAATTAAATGTCTATATAGTATATATGATTTCTAGCATGATAAGCATGTTGAATTTATCCATAGGTCAAGTGGCTGACCTTAGAATAGGAGGTGCAGCATCTTCTAGTTTAACTGGTTTGTGAACTTTCAGATTTTTTTGACACTAAGTGGGAGTTTTTGATGTGACATTGAAGTTACTCCATTTGGGACCTGGAGGTTGCAAGTTTGAGCTTACAGCCTCTTTGTTGAGCAGGAATAAGTCTGCATTTATCAATGTTCTCTAGAGTTTATAATTATGGACAATTCATGTACTGGGTCACCCTCTTTTAGTATATTCAAGACGATTTATTTTTTTGTTAGGCCATTCTTACATGACTTTTAACTACTCTGTGGTCACCTTTCTCGAATATTGCACTATATTAGATAAGTTTATGCATTTCCCCTTGCCCCTTTTGTGGTTATAATGATTCAAGGAATGGAAGGATGGAAAGGGGACCATCTCTAATGTGCTTCTTGTATCTGTTAGGTTTTGGACTATTGATCCAGTCAAAATGGATGAGGAAGCTTCATCTGTGAAAGAACATCCATCAAAAATTTCTCATCCTGTAGTTAATTGTGAAAAGAAGGCAAGTCATGTCATTAGAATGTTGTCATCATAATTTCAATTGTCTGGAATAGGACAAGTTAATTATATTGTTCATGGTATTGCAGGAGACCTCTGTCCAGGCAAGGGACATTCTCTCTCAAGTTTCACAAACTCATGATGTAATCATGTAAGGATCTTTAGCCTTTTTTTTTTAATTGTTTCAGTGTTTTGGGTCACTTATGTAGTTCATTCATATTTGAACTTTGAGTTGAAACCTCCCAAGCAGAATATTGGGCCATGATATTTCATGGTAATGCATTTATGACAATAATTGCAGGACATTAGATAAAACAATATCCTCATTGGAAATGCAGCTGGCTGCTGCAAGAGCTGTCAAAGCTGACACTGAGGAAGGATCTCCAATGGTCACAAAATCAGGAACCAAGCCTTTGAAGGAGCGACAGAAAGTCTTTTTTGTTATGGGTATAATTACAGCATTCAGCAGCAGAAAACGGAGAGACTCTATTAGAGAAACTTGGATGCCCAAAGGTTAACCATTCCCTTGAGTAGGCTATTGATAACTATCGCAGTTAAGTAATTGCTTACACCTTTTGTTGTTGTTTACTTTAGGAGAGGAGTTGAAGAAGTTGGAAACTGAGAAGGGTATCATCTTACGATTTGTAATAGGACACAGGTGGGATTAATCCAAGCTGCAAGTGATTAGCATTCCGGCTCATAATGATAGTTTCACAAAATTGATATGCTTAAATTTTTTGGTTGTCAGCGCATCACCAGGTGGTGTTTTGGATCGTGCTATTGATGCAGAAGAAGAACAGCACAAGGATTTCCTGCGGCTGGTATGTTAGTCTTAAATTCCATAAAATCTGGTTGACTGAGTTGGAAAATTGCCAGACATGATGCAGGATTAGTAGCATCACTAAGTAAAGGCTTTAAACTTCTGTAATAATAGTTCATAGTTGCTTTCATTGCCTTATTTTCTCATACACCTGGAAGAAGCTTGCTTCTTCTGGTTCACTCACGATTAAAGTTAACTAATAATGGCTTTGAATGGGGTTCACGTATGAAGTAAATCTCAAAAGTATTTGGCAAGATTTCCATGGTGGCTTTAAAATGTTATCACCTCGCCAGAGCTTGTAGTGAGTTATAATTATTCATGTTGCAGAATCATATTGAAGGATATCACGAATTGTCATCAAAAACACAAATATACTTTTCAACTGCTGTTGCTAGGTGGGACGCAGACTTCTACATTAAAGTTGATGATGATGTACACATAAATCTTGGTTAGTTTATGCTTATGTTAAAACTCATGGAAAAAGCACAAATCCAAAATGCAGGTGAAACTGTGATATCCTTGTACTAAATTGATTTTAAATATCTGGCAGGAATGGTTGGCTCTACTTTGGCCCGCCATAGATCAAAACCCCGTGTTTATATTGGCTGTATGAAATCTGGACCTGTTCTATCACAGAAGTAAGTTGCAGTATTTCTGATTAGTTTATGCTCAGATTATTTGTATTTGGCCACTATATTTATCTCTGCTTTCTATATGCAGAGGTGTCAAGTACCATGAGCCTGAATATTGGAAATTTGGTGAGGAGGGAAATAAGTATTTTAGGCATGCAACAGGGCAAATATATGCAATTTCCAAAGATTTGGCCACCTACATTTCAGTAAATCGGTAAGCTCATATGTGGAGAAATAATTCTGTAGACTTAGTTTATCACGTGCCTGTGGAGTAATTAGATGATATTCTTTTACATCATCCATAATTCAAGGATTGATATATATCCTAACATTGCATGATATCATTAGCGTGGTCTGTAGATGCCGTGGTAGCCTAAGTCTGCCTAAGAATCTCTCCCTTTTGTGACATCATTGTTCTATATGGATTCTGGCCTTTAATGCAGATGATCATTGATATGCTATCTCCAGGCACATACTTCATAGATATGCAAATGAGGATGTTTCACTAGGATCTTGGTTCATTGGTCTTGATGTTGAGCACATTGATGATCGAAGCCTTTGCTGTGGAACTCCACCTGGTAAGGCATGTGTAAATGTGTTATTAATTAGTGTCTCTCCAATAAGAATTCTCCTTAATAACCAATGTGGCAATGCTTAATTGGTGTCTGCGTTTTACTTACCAGAAGGGCCATTACATAAATTTTGCTTCTGAAATTCATTGAAAGAGTTGTATTGAATCTTTATTTACCATCTATTTTTGACATGTTGAATCTTTATACTTTTATTTGTCTTATTACAGCACTCTTATACTTTTTTGGGGTATCAACGTGGCATGATTTCTCCACTTATAAATTCCTTCAACATTGTTTTTCGAGTTTCTTCTCAGCATATCTGTTGTAATAGCGAAGTGAATCTCATAATTGCATGTCTGTAAGCTTGCAGTTGAAGAAAATAATTCTTTGCTAATGGTTTCAAATTTTTGCAACAGATTGCGAGTGGAAGGCTCAGGCAGGAAATCCTTGCGCTGCATCATTTGATTGGAGCTGCAGTGGCGTTTGCAAGGCAGTGGAGAGAATGGAGGAGGTACATCAGCAGTGTGGGGAAGGTGACGGAGCAATATGGCATACAAGTTTCTGAAACTTTTCATTCAAAGGTGGTTGTAATATAGTTTTATGTGTGATCGAGTCTATGGTTCAGACAATCACCCCTGCCGATTTTTGCCATATGATGCCTCGGACAGTTGGTGAATGCCTAAATTAATTACTGCACATACAGATTGTGAATGAAATAGTGAAAATATTCTAGTTACAAATATTAGAGTTGTTTGTGTTGATAATCCACTTGTCCGCCAACTTATGAAACAATAAGAAACATGACAAAGTAACATTTATCCATACCCAACTCATTTCATCGTTCCTTCAACACGAGAGAAGTGTTATGTCTTGAAGGTAGAATCTTGTCTTGTGGGCAACAATTTGGTTTTGCTCGCTCGGGTTTACTAAAATGTGAAACATGTGGTTGATGTAAAATTTTCAAACATTTAACCAGAGTTGTAAAAACCTAGCCTTTCAATACTCTATTACCCAACTACACATTAACTTATTGGCGGCTTATGGAATAAGAAAATCAAACCCTCAGCCACTGTGCAAAGATAATTTAATTTAGACAATACATGTAGCCATTATCAGCAGAAGCTATATAAATATGCATATATCCAGCAATCATGGAGAGAAAATGCAATCTTCCCTGAAAATGAAACTTGAATGGCTATAAAAAAACACATGCGAGTGACTCGTCATGCGCGATTCCAATTGGAACAGTTCTTCCCGATTAACAAGGTCATGCGTTCAACGTGTTGGATATATGACCGCGAGGGTGAACCTGCTTCCTTTCTTTCTTTCTTTTTTTTTTTAAGAAGGGGTGGGGCAAATTTTGAGCCAATAGTTTTGAAGAAAAAAAAAGTTGACAATCCTAAATATCAACTCATAATTGACTAAAGGCATATTTGTACATATATTTTTATTTATCAAACAATTTAATTTTAATTATATTTAAATTTTTAAAAAATATTATTTCGAAATATAATTTTATCAAATTTATCATTTTAAAATTATATTTAAAAATAATTTTTTAAATTTATGATTTCACAGTTATATTTAAAAGTAATTTTTTAAATATATAATTTTAATATTATATTTAAAATTTTAAATGTTTAAAATAATTTTTTTAAAAATTTAGATATTTAAAAATATATTTTTTAAAAAGTTTAAATATATTAAATAAGGATTAAAATTAAAGTATCTGATATATAAAAATATTAAAATACACATCTATAATTATGATTTTGCGCTACAAAATTCTTCAGCGTAGATAATGGATAGCATATTTACAAGTCGTCCACTCGCAAAACCATCCAGTGATGGACCCTATCCTCCGCCATAATTTGGATGCTTGTGCCGTGATATTTACAGTTTTATATACAACCACAGCACTGAATCTAATGCGCATATCGTCAACAATTTTCTTTTTTTTCATGTAGCTCTAGCCGATATTTGATTCAACTCAGATTTCGTAATCTAAAATATAAAACATTTTAATTTGTAGCGGTGAAGTGGGCGGCAGTCAGTTGGTCTATCGCAGCCCAAAATTGTACACCACAAACAACTATATTTAGTGCATCTTTGAGTGAAAATGACTCTTTCCATGATGCATAGCTATTATTTATAAGCATATAGTTAAAAGATTGTCAAATGACTCATATTTTCACATGCTAGATTTATTACTTATCTGCTTGGGAGTTTGAATCCCATTTGAAGTCTATAACTAAAATTCAGGTATTTAATATTCCATATACATAGAGAAACTAATATAAATATTGAATAATTTGTAATTGGATTTTTAGTCTAACTTTACATTTAGTTTTCACAATTTAGTATTCGAAATACAAATTAAGTGAATGATTTAAATATTTTTCTAATTATAGTGTCATTTGTTACCATTATTTTAAATATGGTCAATATCAATAAAAAAGAAAATGAGTAATATTTATATTTATTTTAATTATATATATATATATATATTTAGTAGTTATTAGACATGGTGTGAGTATATCAAATTGTACACCAATTTTTATCTTTTTGTTGTGGGTTCCAACTTGAACTTCCATTTCCCAACTATTAAAATGCGACAAAAATTAACGTACACATATGCACACTATATGCATGTTTCAACCTTAAGTATGAGCTTTTTCCCAATACTCTCATTTGTACAATAAACAATTTGCATGATGAAAACATGTATCTAATGAGTTATATATTATATTTAATTTGGTCGGAGATGTTGCTTTTTCTTTTTAATATTGTGTAATTAAACCATTAATTTCATAAGACGATAGAAATTAAAATTTGTGGCAGAAGAAAGTCTAATAGAAATTATGCCTCCACCATCACGTTTTTTAGAAAATGAATACTGGAGTTTGTTCAAGTGATGGCTTCAGCATCTAAGAGCATTTATGGTATGTAGACACTAGAGATCTTAGAAGTTATCTACAACTATTTTTTATAGTTTACATTTGCACCTAGCCTTTGGTTAGGAATGGATAATGATATTATTAGTTACTAAATTCTGATTATCACTATGTCATTGAGTTACTGTAATTTTTGACAGTGATCCTCTTAATGATTCAGCAATTATTCTTCAAGACTGCATGGATTTTATTCAAAATATGACTATTTATTATGAGTCATCTATTCGTTGAGTTGTGAATTCAATTGCTCCAACTATTATCATTCTTGAAACTTTATCTTTTTTATGAAAAAAATTAAAATAAATAAAAGAAAGAAAAAAAAGCAAGTCCTAACATAAATTTTATCTAAAAAATGGGTGATTTATAAAAATATTCATAAGTTTATCATTAGTAACAAGTTGATTCTTATGTTTTTAAGATTCATTAAAACATTTGAAATTTTGATTATGTTAGACATTAGTCGCTTCATCCATTTCTTGGATGATTGGCAATATATATTTGGAAATTTCCTAGTAATTTGATTTTTTCTCTTCTAAATACCTATCAATAAAAAAAATTAACATATATTTTATTATTTAAATTTCAAATAAATAGGTGTTTTAGTTTCTAAATTTTATTATGATTAATACTTTCATATTTTTAATTTTAAAAAATATTGAGAACCAAATAGATGGAGTAATAAAATTATGTAATGGCATGAAAAATTAAAAATATTTTAATGATTTTTTTTAATATAAAAACTAACAAGGTAACGATAATATTATTATGTTTTTTTTTTCCCCGATTCAGCCTACTAAAAAAAAAATAAAAGAAGACGAGACTAGATGCATCAAATTGTTTAGGTACAATTCACACTAATTGGACTCTCCAGATTTCACATTTCTCGGCAACTGATGATTTCATTTCACTGCATAATATTATTATAATAAAAACTTGCCCTCATCATCAACAGCTTGCATTTAAATCATAGTTTAAAATATTTTGTGTTCCCTCCTTTCGAAACTCTCAGCCCTAAATCGTTGAACAGTGGACCAGAGGACTTCTGATTAATCATGCCGACCAAGTCATTCGATGCCTATTGGTTGAATATTAGTGAATTAATTGGACATTCTAACAAGGCTTCTACGTCAATTTCAAACTTCACAACCAACCATTTAACTCAGTAAAGGCTTTATTCAAATTATTTGACTTGATTTTAAATAAATAAATAAAATAATTATGCTTTTTTTTTTTAAAATTTCACTATGTTTAGAGGAGGTTTTAGAAATAAAGTGTGATTTTTTAAAAATATTATTTTTCTTAGGAGAAAGATTATTGAATGAAATAAATTTTAGAAATTTTAAAATCTTTTTTTAATTCACTAAATTAGCATTAAAAATATTTTGAAATCTTGTTTGGTACTCTATTTTAACTTCTTTCTTTTTCACGTCAGTCTATCAGAAGATTTTGGTAAGCGTTGACAATTAAAGTTACATTTTCATACGATAAACCGGAAACGTGAAAAATGAGAACGCGTTGAGCAAACTCGGTCCTTCCCATCATATATAAAAGCGGAAGTATCAGAAAAGGCATCCCAAGCCCCAACGAAATTTGGCTTAAACACCGACCACGCTTCCGTTACACACATTCCCCAATTCAACCCTCTGCCTGCCCTACTGTTTGCTGCTTTTCTATTTGGCCAAAACGGCATCGTTGCTTTCCGTCCGCGATAAAAATAAGCACACACCTACTGCCCCTCTTTTTCTTTAAAAAAAAAAAAAAAAGAAAAAAAACTCAGTTGGCCCTACGGTAATCTTTAGCCACGTCTCCCTACCGCTTATCTCCCAAATCCTTATCCGTGGCTATTCAACAATCGAACGGTACTTTGTCCTCTTTCTGCAATTCTCTACCGCCTCTCTGCAACGCCCATATCTTTATCTCGCTATTCCCTTCATCCTTCTTCAATGGTCCATCTCTTATCTCTGCTCTGCTGATTTCAGTCTTCTATCTTCTTCCTTCCTTGAAACCCTCGACTAATCATTGTGCTTAACGCGTTTTTACCATTTCGATTGAATCGAGGGTTTTTCTTTTCTTTGATTCGTGTTAATTCAGCTGGGCTCTATTTGGATTGCTGGATATTTCAGTTTTTGCTGTTATTTCATAAGAGGGAAAGGCTAGATGGCTTTATGGTCGATTTTATTGGAGATTTTTAAGAGACCCACTCTTGGGGATGCCCTAGCTGACCTCGTCATGTTTATGGTTCCTCTGTGGATTGCGGTCATTGCTGGGGTTCTAGTTGGATGGGCATGGAAGCCCAAATGGGCCAATTTACGTAGAGTGATGGATTCTTCAATCACCTTGGACTGTGCAAACACAGTAGCATCACGGGCATCGTCTTCGGTTCCCGCCTTCAATCCATTGAAGATTCAGCTGCCCAGTTTCATCTCTTGGATTGCCGATGATGGGATTCAAAAGGAGACTTCTCCTGCGCCGCCTAACCTCACTGACGATTGCAGGTTTGTGCGTTTTTACTCGAGTCGTAGTCAAGTGTCTCAACAGCTTAAAAGACCACCTCGTTTCAACGTTCAATTAATGAATTTGGATTTCGGAAATTAATTTTTGAATTGTGGGTTTAGGCAATAGGCATTCTAATCCCTAATATAATCTTAGCTTCTATTTGGCAGTTCTTCACAATTGGAAAAGGATAAGTCCAGTATAGTGAATGAAGATGATTTGGAGTTTTTGTGTCAGCTTGTGGAGGACAAAGATGGAGGTCCTGCTTGGATTCAGATGATGGATCGTTCTAGTCCAACGATGAGCTATCAAGCTTGGCGGAGAGATCCTGAGGTTCGTTCCCTCTTGTCAAAACTACACTTTTTTCCTTAGTTTCAGAATTTAGCTGCTATTAATTCCTGTACTTGTTTTGGAGTTGGTTAGTGCTAGAATCCTGCAATTCACTTTCTTAATATCTTTACCATTTGCTAGACTGGCCCTACACAATATCGTACCAGAACTGTTTTCGAGGATGCTACTCCTGAAATGGTGAGGGACTTCTTTTGGGATGATGAATCTCGGTTGAAGTGGGACGACATGGTTATACATGCTGCAATTTTGGAGGAGTGCCCCACCACAGGATCCATGGTAGTCCAGTGGGTTCGCAAGGTGCATAGTGTAATTTCTAGCATTTAAATTTTGCATGAAATGTTTAGTTGTGATCTCTAGTGTGCTAAATTATGTGTTTGCTGGCACAGTTTCCCTTTTTCTGTAGCGACAGAGAATACATCATAGGCCGTCGAATTTGGGAATCTGGTCGAGCATATTACTGTATAACAAAGGTATGAGAAAAAGATCTATTTGCTGTACAACCTCTAATTTCCTCTTTTCTGTTTTCTAGTGATTTCTTTGGTAATTGGATAGAGAGTTTAGTGGACCATTTTCATGTTTTGTTGATTAAGGCTTATTTTTGGATTGATGTAAAATGACTATACTTTCTCGGAGAGTTAGAAGTATTGAGATTGATGCCATTCTTCGTGGCATATAAAATTTTATGTTCAGGATTCAGGACGTAATATGTCGATCTGTTTCTCATGTTTCAGGGAGTTCCTTGCTTTTCTGTGCCAAGACGCAGCAAACCAAGACGTGTGGATTTGTTCTATTCAAGCTGGTGCATTCGTGCAGGTAGCTAATTTATTTTATGTTTTTTGATTATTTACACTTTTGTCCTTTGATAAAGAAATAAAGCTTATATATGACTAATGTGTCCTTTTGCTGGCCGTGAAGCAGTTGAATCGAAAAGAGGGGATGGCCAACTGACTGCATGTGAGGTGCTACTGTTCCATTATGAAGATATGGGTATTCCTTCAGAAATTGCAAAGCTTGGAATCCGGCATGGAATGTGGGGAGCAGTGAAGAAGATCGAGCCTGGTTTACGTGCATATCAGAAGCTTAGAGCAGCTGGAGGCCCACTTTCACGCTGTGCATTCATGGCTCAGATCAACACCAAAGTGAATGCGGAGTACCTGAGATCTTTGGAGATCAGTTCTAGTAGTTATTCATCAGAGGTTCAAACCCAGGATTCTTGTTCCAAAAAACCTGGAGGAAACTTGCCTAGGCTTCTAGTGGTGGGTGGGGCTATTGCTCTTGCATGTACTCTTGACCGGGGATTGTTAACCAAGGCAGTTATATTTGGGGTAGCTAGAAGATTTGCGAAAATTGGAAGGAGGTTGTGATCCGGAAGTTTATTTTTGCATCATTATTGCTAAGATGATCCAAGTTAAGTGATGTTGCAGTGAATTGAGAAATGGGTGGATGATATGAATCTTCCAACTTCTCACACACACCCCCCCCTCCCCCCCCTTCTGAAATGGATAGAGGCTCTGTAATCATTTTTCCTTAGGCTTGCTTGAGTTATGGTATGCCCTTAAAGAAGAAAAGTATCATATAGATGTATTCATGAAATTTGTCAATGTGATCAAAGAATCTCAAGCTACATGAATAACAGAAATATTCAGGTTATTGTTTTGCCATTCATGTGCTATTGAATTAGTAGTTGCTGTAGCTATACTTTCCTTTCTAGGACCAATAAGCAAATGCGAGTTACTGGACTTGCAAGCTTTTGTTTGGCGAGAGGAAGTTGTGCTGAATAAGTGAAGCTAGGTATTTTCGGTTAGTAAAATAATGTTATTACAAGTTAAGCTGGCAGAGGATATATTGGTTTTCTTTTCTCTTGGGGAGACCGAGATTAGTTGGTTTTCCTCTTAATCCTCTAACTGCAAACTGAACTCTAAACCATAGCGAAGTCGGGTTTTTAATTGAAAAGAGTAATCTGAAGGAGAATAAAGTTTTAGTTACAGTACATTGCTTTTTCCCTTTTTGGTCGGAATAGTACATTGCTTTGAAATGAACAATAGAGGGAAATAGCCAAGAAGGAGACGTCGACGGTGACCAAGTCTAAGGGGAGTGTTTTTATTCTTCTCACAATCTCGTTTTTCTTCTTTAGCGCAGGTTGCATAATTTCCTCATTCCTACCATATATTCCTGGTATTTTTTGACTATTGAACCGACCGTTTTCACATGGGTAGCTGCCACCTTGGAATTTAGTGGGGGCTTATTGCAGTTTCTGAGGTCAAGAGGTTGGTTTCTTCTCCCCATTACCATTTGTGTACAATTCCTTCATGCGTTATGCGTTGCCAGGAATTGCATTATCACCTCTACGCGCCCAAAAATACATTATCTCTGTCTCTCTCCCTGTTCTTGTATTGCATTGGTGCTTTTTGCTAATATGCGGGGGCGGAAAATTTACAGTGGCCAATGTATGCATTTTACTTCTTATAGTTTAACAGTATAAAATATTATTATTATTATTATTATTTTATATTTGTATGCGTATCATATTCATATTTGATCAACGGATTAAGGATAAAATATTTTTAATAAACATTTACAAGATAAAAAAATTTTAACCCGTAAAGAAGAGTGTTTAACCACTCATTTTAACAATTAGTGATTAAAGTGTAAAATATTATTAGTGAGATTGAATATAGAAAAATAAATATTACAATAGATAAATTAATTTAAATTAGTGTAATTTTATTTTTCTTAACTTTGAGTAGTTTAAATTAATGATTTATATTTAATCTAAATATAATAAATAAATAATTGAAACATTAAATAAATTAAAAGGTAAAGTTAATAAATTTAGTGCACTATTAGTGCAAATTTAATAAATTTAGTGAAATAACACTAAAACACCTTAATTATTGATAATATAATTAAGATCATGACACGTATACGTATAATTTGAAAGACGAGCTAATCTTTTCACTAGGTCTGATTGAGTTAAAAAAAGACCGACTTATAAGGGATCAAAAATCAGGCCATTAGCACTTCAAACCTCCTTCATGCTCAGAATAAGCAAAGCGACCTTCTCAATACTCGAATTACGCACTAAAAATAAATATAAAGACCACCAATCCCAATAAATATTGTGTAGATCGGACACCACTTGATAAAATTAGGACAAGTCAACCGACCTTCATGCAATAGTCGGTCCTTCTAGCCATCTCTGAAATATTAAATGAGCATGCAGAAAGGTTGTCCAACCACCTAACACGCCTATCAAAGGATATAGGCTCAATAGCTCAGCATTGATCAGACGTCTGTCCAACCACAGGTCTCTATCACAATTGTGTATGAATAAACTCAATCCGTTGAATTGAACTGCTCCAAGTGTGCACATTTACCAATTATATATAGAGGATTTTTAAATGGGGCATTGGGACAAGTGCCCTGTTGCTGTTGCCTATAGTAAATCTGCCCTTGTTAATATGGGTGCTTACTACTTGCAACATAACCCGTCACATAGCAAAGAAGGAAAACTCGGGTGATAAAATCTAAGCCCTTTGCTCTTTGTGAATTGCATCATTTGTGTAACGGTGGTGGAGCCCGGAGGTGAATGTTTGCAGGTGTGGGTTCTGTTTTATCCATAGACTTCTGTATATATCAAATTTATATTAATACTATTAACAAACTATTTTTTTAATATTATTAATACATACTTTTTATATAAAAATATTTTTTTCTAATCAATTTTATATAAAAATATTACAACCGAGTAATTGTAGTGACGTAAATTTAAAGATTCATTTCACCATCATGTATTAACAATTGATAGATGTATCACAATGTAATTTCTTTCATCTCACAAAGCAGAGCCTCTGGTCTATCATGTTTGAAAATCCAAACCACCATGTGAAAGGAAAGAACCGAGAAGTCTCCGGATTCTACTTACAACTTTTGATTCAACCAGTGAAAAAGTTCAATAATAATCTACAATACCACAAGTAAATTTTTTGAATTGTACGAGAATATATTAATAATAATTATTGAATAATCTAACCTTAAATAGATATGTAATTCAGAGAGTCTTTTAATTCTTTAATAATAATAAATTATTATTTAATTTATATATTATAGAAAAATTTATTAATTAATATTTTATTTTTTAAAAAATATATTAAAATATTTATTAAAAATATTAAGAATATTTTAAAAAATTTATTAATTTATTTTTTAATTAATTTTAACTGTTATATATTATAAAAAGATTTAAAATATTTCGCACACTCATATTTCAGAAATATAGAAAATTAAATTTAAAAATTTAAAATTTTATTAATAAATTTTTTTAAATTATAAAAATTAAATAATAAAATATTTAATAATTAAAATTAATAAAATAATTTATTAATAAATTTTTAAATTTTTTAAAATTAAAAAATTAATTAATTATTTTTTTTATCCTATATAAATTAAATAGTTAGAAAAAGTGGAAAAGCCCATGACTGTCTTGAAAATGAGGAGGGCAATGTGGCCAAGACCCATTAGTGAAGTGTCCAATTAATTTTAACAGCTCAACTAAAAGCGATCTCAGTGCTTTCTCAATTTGATTATGAAGAGGCCGGGAATGGGTTACCTCCAAAAAACAAACTAAGTAGGTGGTTTTTCAGTTCACTATAATGCAATTTGAATGGAAGGCTTTTTTTTTAATTATATTTTAATTCATATTTTAAACTTTCGTAGGATAATATATAAAAAAAAATGAAATTTGAACTTCAAACTTTAAAATCAAGCACTATATTTTTTGACCAAATTAAACGGAATAAACTATCAACTATTTCATTTCAAGCAAATGCCACATAAAATTACTTTTATTTTAACTGGTGTAGAAGGGTACCTGTTAGATATTTTTGTTGAACCTATGGCTGCGCTTAATTTTGTAGAAAAAGTTTTCTTTTTCTTTTTTTCTTTTTTTTTTTTTTTGAAAGGTAGAAAATCCATGTGTATCACTATCATTGAAGATGGTGGCAATGTCATTTCTCGCGATAAATGAAAAAAGCTGCTATTTTGCATTATTGATATTACTATTAATATGCAGACATTCCATCTTTATCTTAACGTAGCGAAAGAAAAAAGATTTGGAAGAGTTTTTTTTTTTATTTTAAAATTTAAAAAAAAAAAGAAAAGAAAAGATTCAAAATGTCTTTCTTTTTTTTGTTTATAAGTTTTGAGGGAAAAATAATAAATTTATGAGATTTTATAACAAAAATTACAAAATTACTTGTATGTTTTTAAATATGGAAATCCACCACAGTTTAGATGTGGGATTTCGGCATTTTAGAATTATTGAGTATAATATATAAATTTTAGTAAAAAAAATTATTAAATGATTTAAATTAATTATTTTGTAAAAAAATAAAAAAAAACTATTTTTATCGGTTTAAGTTGTTATATTATATATATATATATATATATTGTAAGACTATAAGTTTAATTTTTTTATTTATTTTCTTATCTATTAAATATAATCTCATTTATTTTCCCTTTATTAAAATAAAAAAAAATTTAAAACTGTTTAAAAATTAAAATTAAAATAATTATTAAGATAATTTGAAAATGAGCCCGATCTATCTTGAATTGAAACCGATTAAAACCTTAGAATTTTGATTTACCTTTTTTCTTCAAATCTTAATGGTGAATTTTAATTCTACCAAATCAAAGTCCACTATTACATTGATGTATGCTACTTGATTTTGAACCGTCTCATCGAATAGGTGTATATAAGAAACAAGTTTTAAAAAATGGCTGAGAGATTAGTGATAAAAATTATCCAACTAAATTAATTTAAAAATTCAGTCTAATTTCAATTCGATTCGATTTTTAATTTTAAAAATTTTAATTATTTCAATTCAATTTAATTTTAATCAAAAAAAATTAAAAAAATTGAATCAAATCGTGATAATAATATATTATTTTTAATAATTTAAAAATATTAAATCATATTAAAATTAAAATATTTTAATTAAATTTTAAAATATTAAAAATAAAATATAAAAAATAAAAAATTATTAAAAATTTAAATTAATTAAACCAAATTAAATCAAAATAATTTAATTTAATTTAATTCTTAATTAAAATTAATTTAATTAAATTTTTATAAATACAAAAATTTTAATTTTTAATCTATTTAATTTTATTTAATTTTAAATTAAACCAATCCTATGCGAACATCCGGTGCACGCTAAAACAAAAAATTCAACCCGCTAGCCCATGACCACGCGATGCACTCCACAGTCTTTATTAATGTTATTATATTATTATTTTATATTTTATAAAATATTAATTATCTAAAAATTTCATTTATGATATTTTATATTTTAATTTTGAATAAATGAGTTTTATATTTATATCCGAGTGCCGAGTGTAACTTTATCTATTTTTAAAATTAAAATTAAAAATATTTATTTTATTATAATAATTATAAATATTTTATAATAAATATATCATTAATTTAAAATAGCAGTAGGTATAAAATAATTTTAAAAAGTTTATTTATTATAAATTCTTCTTAATTATTACTTTAAAATTACATTATTTACTATTGAAATCGTAAATTATACATTTAAGAATTAGATTATCATTGTCTTTAATATTAAATAAATTAATTAATTATAATTAAATATGTATTAATATTTTCATTTATAAAATTAATTTATATTTAAAAATAATAAAATATTATATTTAACTTGGTTCAAAAAAAACATTATATTTAATATATTATTTAAAATTTAAAATTTTAATTTTAAAAATTAATTAAAATTATATTTAAATATAAATATTAAATGTTTAAATTAAAATGTGAAATAATTAAAATGTGGGCTTTTTTTTCCTTATAAAAATCATATATGCACGGAACAAACACAACCGTCCATTGTTCAATCAATGAATTGAAATGTAGGACCCTGGCGAAGTCCCACCATTACTAATCTCAACCACAACACAAGTAGAGGTATAGGTGTTGAGCTAGTAAACTTATAGCATATTCCCACTGATACCCTTTAACCTACGCTAATGCAAATTGCCACAATGGGTCCCACTTCACGTGCTCCCACCCTTGGGAGGTGCCCAGTATGTTGGGAGTATTTTCTCAACCAGTACCGAAGCGACACGTGTACATCACCAACAGCTACAATACTCACGTTCCTCTCTAGCAAAATCTTTCAGTGGATCATCATATTATAGCATATCAAATCTCCACTCCACCACAACCACCAGCGGAACCTATTTTGCGCCTAAGCTTGTAAGTAGTAAGCAGTAGTTTTGGGTACTTGTTAGATACTTCTGTTATAGCTTCAGATTTAATTGTTTCCGCATAGAGATTATGCACATAATATTTGTTTATCCTTTCCTCTTGTTTTCTGTTTGATTTTTAATATTAGTCTCTTTCAGCTACACCGGAGAGAGCACCATGGCAACTGTAATAGCTGCACATTTAGTTTCCAGGAGCTCACACTTGAGCATCCATGCATTAGAGACTAAGGCTAATAAGTTGTCTCACACTGGACCCTGGACCCAAACTATCACTCCCAATGGTTTAAGGTCCCTCAACACTATGGATAAACTCCAAATGAAGACACAATCAAAAGCAGTGAAAAAGGTCTCTGCCACCGGCAATGGTAGGCCTGCTGCCAAAATTATTTGTGGTCATGGAATGAATTTAATCTTTGTTGGAGCTGAAGTTGGTCCCTGGAGCAAAACTGGTGGACTTGGTGATGTTCTTGGAGGACTCCCCCCTGCCATGGCCGTAAGTAGAGGACCCTTCTTTTGTTCTTTCTGCCTCGCCTTGGTTTAATTAATATGCTGAATTCAACTGTTACTCCTCTTTCAGGCAAGAGGGCACCGCGTCATGACAGTGTCTCCCCGCTATGACCAGTACAAGGATGCTTGGGATACCTCTGTATCGGTGGAGGTATCTTTTCTTATTTTTAAGAGGCATTTTCTTTCTTTGTTATGTATCTCCAATTGTAGGATTTTTTTTAAAAATTTTTTTTCTCCTTCTAGCTATGTGCATCTCGATTCTCATTTGCAGATTAAAATTGGAGATAGAATTGAAACTGTCCGCTTCTTCCACTCCTACAAAAGAGGAGTTGATCGGGTCTTCGTGGATCATCCAATGTTCCTTGAGAAGGTTGGAAAGAACTTGCAATAATTATAGAAACTTGTATAGGAAAAAACATTTCGATTGCTTCTTTTTCCTGATTCCAAACTTGTTTTAATCTTAAGGTATGGGGCAAAACTGGATCTAAAATATATGGCCCAAGAGCAGGTTTGGATTACCAGGACAACCAACTGCGATTTAGCTTGTTATGCCTTGTAAGTCTTGCATTTGTTTCTTTTTTCCCCAAATTGAACAAAGGATAATGTTTTTTCCAAGTAAACGGCGTTTCTTCTTAAAAAGACACTCTTTATTGAGATTCATGCATCGTCTAGTGCTGCTTTACAGTTTGTAGCTAGCAGGCGGTTATTCAAAAAGTTTTCCCTCTAATACCTGCAGGCTGCTCTGGAGGCACCGAGAGTTCTGAACTTGAACAGCAGCAAAAATTTCTCAGGACCCTACGGTGTGTACTTTTTACCAAAATCTTAATTGGGATTTTCAATTTCTCTGTTGAAAAGTAACTATTTTTAAACCAATGCATTTTGCTTTCTTAAATTCTTAATGCAGGAGAAGAAGTTGCCTTCATTGCCAACGACTGGCACACTGCTCTGCTTCCATGTTATCTAAAAGCCATTTACCAACCTATGGGGATTTACAAACACGCCAAGGTTTTTACCCCTCTTAATTGGGACTGAATAGTTAATGATTCTGGATTACTTGAAAGTGTCATTTTCGGGGTTGGTGACTTGTTTGTTTTTTTAATCGATGATAGGTTGCCTTTTGCATCCACAACATTGCATATCAGGGAAGATTTGCCTTCTCAGACTTCCCACGACTTAATCTGCCAGATAAATTCAAAAGCTCTTTTGACTTTATCGATGGGTATGATTATTAGGGCAGTTGGTCTTGCCAATGTGACTCCCGTTGTTTATGGTTTCCATGAATTACTTCTCTTGCCTAGTGTTGAAAGGCTTTGCTCTTCTTGTCAGGTATGAGAAGCCCGTGAAGGGAAGGAAAATCAATTGGATGAAGGCCGGGATATTGGAATCAGACAGGGTTTTGACTGTGAGCCCATACTATGCCCAAGAAGTCATCTCTGGAGTTGAAAGAGGCGTCGAGCTGGATAACTTCATTCGTAAAACTGGCATTGCTGGTATTATAAATGGCATGGACGTCCAGGAGTGGAATCCTGTTACAGATAAATACATTGACATCCACTACGATGCCACAACTGTGAGTGCCTCGCAGTAATTTGAAGTTTGTAAGCAGTACATAATCAATAGCAAATGATGGTGATCGTTGGGATTTTTCTTGTTCAGGTTATGGACGCAAAACCTTTGTTGAAGGAAGCCCTTCAAGCAGAAGTCGGATTGCCTGTTGATAGGAATGTTCCTTTGATAGGCTTCATTGGTAGATTAGAAGAGCAGAAGGGTTCAGATATTTTTGTTGCAGCTATTTCCCAATTGGTTGAACACAATGTGCAGATAGTAATCCTTGTAAGTATCAGAATTAAGGATGTCCTTGGTTGTGTTGTGAGACATGCCGTGTCTGAAGATATGACTTGTTCTTTCAGGGAACTGGCAAAAAGAAATTTGAGAAGCAGATTGAGCATCTGGAGGTTTTGTACCCTGACAAGGCAAGAGGAGTTGCAAAATTCAATGTGCCGTTGGCGCACATGATCACAGCTGGTGCAGACTTTATGCTGGTTCCAAGTAGATTTGAGCCCTGTGGTCTCATTCAGTTGCATGCTATGCGATATGGAACAGTAATGGCGCTAAGCCCTTTTCTTCTCCTTTCTATGGCTGCTATCCTGATTCTAATATCCATGGCTTATGGCATGGCTTTTCCCGTCAGTTGCCGCAATGGCAGTACATGGCAGTTAACAACATCTAATCTTTGCGCAGGTTCCCATTGTTGCTTCTACTGGTGGTCTTGTTGATACTGTTAAAGAAGGTTACACAGGATTCCAAATGGGGGCCTTGCGCGTTGAAGTAAGTAAAGAGGCGATTGCTGCAATTTTATTCTTTTCGCTCTAAATATTGAAACGATGCGACTCACCAGTGGGATATTTTCCAGTGTGACAAAATTGATTCAGCAGATGTAGCTGCGATAGTTAAAACTGTGGCAAGAGCTCTTGGCACTTATGCTACCGCTGCATTAAGAGAAATGATCCTGAATTGCATGGCCCAAGACTTGTCATGGAAGGTTTGTATATGACTAAGTATCTAGGAGGCTCATCTCTATTGTTAACTAACCTATTCTTTGAGTGCAAATTGGATTGACTGGTAGCACTTTGCAAGAGAAAAGCTTACAAGTATGCATTATGGTTTGATGCAGGGACCAGCCAGAATGTGGGAGAAAATGCTCCTGGACCTGGAAGTTGCTGGCAGCGAACCTGGCACTGAAGGGGAGGAGATCGCTCCTCTTGCTAAGGAGAACGTTCCCACGCCTTGAGCAGCAAGGATAATATTAATCTTGACGGTGTAGAAATATTGACATTTATGGATATACGTTAACGCGCAGATAAATATCCATTCCAGTAGGCTAGTCTGCTGGGATCAAAGGCACCCTTTGTTTTTCTATTCCAACGGCCATGATTTCTTTGTGAAGGGTGAATGGTGTCTGAATCAGTGTTAAAGAGAATTTACAACTAACGTATTACAGCCTTTGCCTGGCGTTATGTGCGTAAATAAAGGTTCATCTTCTGACAGAGGTGTTTTCAGCCCTGTGCTAGCACCAAGCGGGGTATCAATTGCATATCTTTGCGGTCATATGTGCTGCCCTACTGCAAACAATGCATGTTTAAGCATAAACAGAGCATTTCACCATATTATTTAAACTTATATACGAGAGTTCAGGGGACGAAAAACCTTGGCCTTTGAAGACGGGGACACTTGTTTGGAGTAGAAGGTATAATTAAGTTGATCCAAATTAGAGCTACAGCAAAGAACGAAGGATGCTCGTTTACATTCATTAATGCAGCATAACTTAACAGTATGCGCCATGTCCATTTATCTAAATAGCCTTTGTGTAGCCCGTAATAAAATGCTTGTATTGTATGTATCTATAAATAATAAAATAAAGAAAGAAGAAAAAGAAGCTCTTGTATGGAATGTATTTTGGACCCAAAGTTAGGCCTGCTCAAATGCAGAATTGAATTATTAGCATAGCCGTCCAGCCATCTGTAACACTAGATATTTTAAAACAAATAATTGTCCAAGCAATTAGTCAATTCAGTTTCTTTCTTCCCTTCAATCTCAATCACATAATACTACGTTAACCAAGAATTAAGCTTTGGCAAGTAATCCATTATCATAAATTCTAGCCCTGTGATGATGAAAATCATGGATAAGAGGGAACACAGTGCTGGTGATGATGGAAATAATTGTAATTTTGTTTTGTTTTACTGGATCATGTGGTGGACAGTTGGCATCTTACTTCGCAGAAAGCCGAAGAATTATGTGACAGGGAAAGAAATGGAGGTAACAGCTTAACAAGCTAAATTGTTTTGAGTGAATAAAGCAGCCGGATGGAGGAAGCTAATCAAAGCAACAATTAGAGCGATGTTATCAGCTTAAAATAAAGAATTCAATATTGCATAATTCATCAGCAACACACTTTAAGAGGAATGGAAGGCTACTTTTTTATTCTTTCTCCTATCATATTATCATTCTAAGCATGCATAAAAATTAAAACCTTATAGCAAATAATGATCAGATTTGTTAGAAAATGATTAGAAGAATCGCATTTGTATTTATCGTCTTAAAGTAGACTAAAAATTTTAAAATTCTAGTAGATAGATGGAAAACAGAACATTTGAAACATTCCCAAATTCAAAGTAGAAACGATTTCATGTCTTACCTCAAAGCTAACTATTAGCTCAGCACATCGTTGGATGAGGTTGGACTTGGATTTTAAGTTTTAACCATCTTGCTCCAATGGCATTGGCAGCCAGTTCAGTTGACTCACAGTGGAGGTAAAAATGCCAAGCAAACATTCATGTCTTGGTGGGTCAGGGGCGATAGTACAGAGTAATAGGGTAAAAGTCACCGAAAGGTGCTCACTTTTGCTTTGTCTTTGCTTGCATGTATGCCACGTATCGCATGCCAACTATATGTCGTTATTCCCTTGCCTGAAATCAAATGTAAAGTAAAGCTGCATTAATCCATCCAAATAAAAACAATTAATTAAAATAAAGAAAAGCCTCATTAGTAAGGGTAACCATGTGAAGCAAGTAGCAGCTGCGGCCCCACAAAAACCAGCAAAGCATTAAGCTCTTCCTCCGTCAAAATCATCCTCCGCTTTGTTTTGCATCACAATATTAAATGGGATGGAGAAATTGTTCTAAATTCTTCGGGAAACAGTATTAAATATCAAACGCCGACTTTCCCACTTTTCTTATCCGCCATAACCATTGTCTTCAATTTGCTGCTGACCTGTGGTCAAACACTAGTGAGACTTAACCTGTCCTTCATATTACACTCCCTCCTTCTTCTACTCGCACGTGTTTTAGCTTAGCTTATTTTCTATGGACTGCTCTCCATTCTATTACTTTGCTTCACTGATTCTTTACATTTCAGGTCCTCGCTAGCTACTTCTATATTTGTCCCAGTACTCTTTAGTCCTTTTTTTTCTCTGTTTATTTTTTTTTTTTGCTGGCTTCTTGTTTTTTCTTTGGGGGTGGGGGGTGGTCAATGCTCTTGTGCTTATATATATATATATATATATATATATATATATATATATATATATATTTCATTTTGGTGGCAGGTGTCGTGTTTCTAGTAATGGTGGATTCAATTGGATCAATTACGGCCAGATTGCCAACAATCTTCCCTCACCGGATAATGTAGTACCTCTGGTGAAATCAATTGGTGCCACTAAAGTAAGGCTCTACGACGCAGATCCACGGGCGCTTCGCGCATTTGCCAACACTGGAGTGGAATTCATAGTAGGACTTGGAAAAGAGTATCCATCAAAGATGAGTGATCCAGATAAAGCTCAAGCTTGGGTCAAATCCAACGTTCAAGCCTACCTGCCAGCAACCAAGATTACCTGCATCACAGTAGGCAACGAATTGTTAACATTCAACGGCACCTCTCTCAGCGATAACATTCTTCCTGCAATTCAAACGTCCACACTGCGCTTGTGGTTGTAGGGCTAGACAAGCAGGTGAGCGTGACTACGCCTCACTCTCTGCCATTCTGGAGATGTCTTATCCTCCATCTGCTGGAGCTTTCCGTCAAGATCTGACCTGATGCTTGGCTTCAATTTTAAATTTCCACGCCAAAACCGGTTCGCCTTTCTTGATCAACGCGTATCCATACTTCGCATACAAGGGGAATCCGAAGCAAGTGAATTTAGATTTTGTTCTCTTCCAGCCAAACCAAGGCATTGTAGATCCAGCCACGAATCTACACTACGACAACATGCTGTTTGCTCAGATCGACGCCGCCTACTCGGCTTTATCATCCTTCGGCTACAAGAAGCTACAGATTCACATATCGGAAACAAACTGGCCATCCAAAGGAGACGCGGACGAGGCAGGGGCTACTCTGGACAATGCGAAGAAATACAACGGTAACCTAATTAAGCTAATTTCTCAAAAGAAGGGGACTCCATTGAGGCCAACCTCTATGTGTTCGCTTTATTTAACGAGAATATGAAGCCTGGACCTATATCTGAGAGAAACTACGGTCTATTTAAGCCCGAGGAAACGCCCGTGTATTCACTAGGAATCTCCTCAACAGATGCCGTGAGTACCAACACGAATTCAACTAGAGGCAGCATCAGTCCCGGAACGCAACCGACGGCGCCGGAGAGCTCTTCCACTGGTTACTTGTCTATTTCTGGTGCAAAGGTCAGTTGTTGAATCTTATTTTATTTTATTTGTGTTTTTTTTAGATATTTCTTTTGTCAAATTTTTTTGGAAGATAACCCTTTGAGCTATGCAAAAATCAATAACCATATACAAATTTACTATTTAATTTTTATGAAAAAATTATTAATTGATTTTTTATTTTAAAAAATTTAAAATATATTAAAATATTTTTAATATTTTAAAAAATTTATTAATTAATCTTTTCATTAAATTAAATTTTCAAATATTATTAAAAATTTAAAATATTTTTAATATGAAAGATTAATTAATAAATTTTTTAAAATATTAAAAATATTTTAATAAATTTTTTAAAATATTAAAAATATTTTAATATATTTTTAAAAATAAAAAAAATTTGTTAATTATTTTTTTTTAATTTTAATCACTGAATATTATTAAAAAATTTCTAATATCTTTAATACAGGGAATTAATTAATAAATTTTTTAAAAATATTAAAAATTAATTAATAAATTTTTTAAAATTATAAAAAGTAAATAATAAAAATTTTAAAATTAAAATTAAAAAATTAACTAATAATTTTTTAAAAATATTAAAAGTATTTAATATATCTTTTAAAATCCAGAACTAATTATTAATTGTTTTGAAAATTTAATAATTTATTATTATATGTTAAAATATAAAAAAGTAAGTTATTTATTTTAAGGAATTTAAATATTTAAATATGAATTTTAATGTAATATATATAATATTTAATCATTTTAAAAATAATTAAAAATTAAGTAAAGGAAATTTTTAATTTAGCAAAGTTAAAATATGATTAAATTATTAAATTACAAAAATAAAATATACATTAATTTTGACGTACTTAATAAAAAACAATTTATTTTCTTTTCTAAATTTAAATTCTGGTGCACGCGCAAGGGTTAGCGTGGATCCATTAAATTGATTTCAGGAGAGTTGTAAAAGCGTGCCACACTGCCATTGGTCTAGTCACTTGATTTTTTTCTTTTCCGGGATTTAGTCACCGACAGATATTCCTATTTCCTTCCTCTGGGTCCTCGTTCGCTTTAAAAATATATATATTTTATTTATTTTGTAGTCTATTGAAAAATGTCATTGTTTATTATTATTATTTTTTCTTCAGCAAACGCATAGGACTGTCATTAGGCAACTGTTTTTCCCGTGGGCGCTGTTGATGATCTGCTGGGCCTTTAGAATTCCGTTTTGAATTATACTACCTTCGCCGCGTCTTCATCAAAACCAAGTGGAAGTTAAAGCCAAGAGCACGAGAGAATAAGAGGTAGCTTCGGACGTAGGGAAGGTGAACTGCTGTTCCTTCACTAGTACGCTACAAAGGGCAAAGCATCCATCTTTTATTTAGTTGAGTGGCAGCCAGAAAGTGCCTGCCTTGCTGGGGACAAATTCCCGATGACCATTTAACCTTCTTAGTTGGGCCCTTTACTACCCACTTTGATGATAATCGCGGCCTTTGTGAGGGGGCAAACATTTCCGCTAATTCTATTAAAAAATTAAGAGTCATTATTGTTACCTTTTGCTGTTTTTAGTCGGCAATAAGTTGCAACTTTTACCCCTTTGTCCTTTCCAGAAGATATATTCCATTATCTTAATTTTTTTCAAAAAAGGAAATAGGTTTCCATGGGGGAGTACTCTAAATCAGCTATATGTGATGATTTTCGAGTTATTGATCTCTGTGTCAGGCTTTTCATGTATAGTGGAGTAAGATTTCCATTCACCCTGATAATCTATCCCGTGACTGAATCTTAATTCGCTCCATATTCCATGTACACTGAATTCCATAATCCAGGGAAAAGAAGGGGTTGACAGCAGCGTTCCAATGAAGGTGAATAGCCATTACAAATGGGGGATGAATGAGAAATCACTTCGTATCCGAAAAGCTTTCAGCTTCTCCTCCCGAAATACGTAGTACAAATAAATACAAATATATTGATGCAGTCGAGGATTGTTGGATACGTGCCTGTCTTTTATCTAAAATCACCTAAATCCCGCCATAGTAAAATACACAACTCTTCCGGTAATGATCCTAAATGAAATTAACATTAACCTTGTGTGTGGTAAATTTGAACCATATCATCCAATTATCACGCAGAAAAGGTAACAAGAAATGGCTAAATCAGAGCATGATTACGCAGGGATCTATAGGCAGCCAAACATTAAGCCAGATTCTCAGAAAAGAATTAATAAATGTTTTAGCTAGCCAATCCTCATCCCACCTGCCATTTTATGCATGTACATACTCCTCGACATCTTTGGTGAGGCTTGAGATCTTCAGAAAGCTAGCTGTGATGACCATCAGCTCAGTCTTCAGTTATTACATCTGAGCTCCCAAGACGCGGAATAGTAGGGATGTAAACATTCATGGCCTTTCAAGAACCCGTATGATCCTGTGATGTCCCTCCTGCTGCCACATTCATTTCAGATTCAATTCTTCCGTAGAACAACACATATGCAGCTGATGTCCTGATATCGGCCTCATTAACAGGAGAAACATAGCTATCATCAAAATTGTACCATCTATTATCGTCAATCAACTGCACAAATAGGTCCAGTAAATGAGTTAGACCTTGGATCAACTGAATATGTATGATAAGCCATCAAGAATAAAAGTGACCTTCGAACAACATACACACACAATCAGTTTCTTTCAGTAATTTTGCAGATCTAAAATTCCTGAACATGGCAACTGCTCATATCAACAACATAGTGCTCAGGAATGGCATACAATGAAAAAACTCTCAACAGTGCCTTCCATTCAAATTCAGCAAATGATTAAAATTGCTGTGTCCATTTACCTTTGCAAAAGCAGTGTAGTGCCCACCACCGAGACCGCCATAATGGTTGCTGATGGCATATAGTTCATATACATATGATCTTCCATCCTTCTGTTTCACAAATTTGCTCAAATCAAGATTGTGAATGGGGAAATCCACAAAAATGTCCAGTTTGTTCTTCAGGTATCTGCTGTATGAAAATCGTTTCAAATGAATAACAAGAATCTGAGGCAATGTCCACAAATCCAGCTTCTTGGTGGCTTGTCTATGTTCTTTACAACCAGGACAATACCTGCATCAAGTAATGCAAACGGGCATAAACATAACTAAAGTGGAACGACACTTGCAAGGTATTCAAAGCAGTATTCTCAAAACAATATGTACAAAAGAAATAGGGAACAAATCTTACCACATGTCATCAGGCCCTAGAGGTTCTTCATTCAAGAATGCCCCTAGGCATGAAAATAAAGAGACAGCTTCCTGTCGGGTTTTCTTCGCACTAAACCCAGATTTATTATAAACCACTGGGAGATCCTTTAGATAGCTGGGATCATATAATTTATGTTCCGTATCAGTCCAATCTAGGAAAATTTTTATACGATCTCTTCCTGATCTTACGACAGAATCCTTAAAAATTGGCTTGCGGCTTGAGTACCGGTCATCAGTTAAAAAGAGCTGTAACGACAAGTTCTGGGTCAATGTATCCTCTGACTCTAATTCTATCTTGTCCATTGACTGGCTCCCAGATTCAGATTGACCATTGCAACTGTTTGATGCTTCACCATTAGCTTCTGAAAGAACACCATTTTCCTTGCCATTATGAGCCACACTGGATAAGCATGCTTTTCTCAACGGTGAGAGAAGTCTAGAAGCAGCCAACTCAATATCAGCTCCACTTGGTGAGTCATCTTCCAAATAAGCAAGCAGAGGCACTCCAAAATTCTTCCATCCACCACCCTTCAGCAAATCTGGAGCAGACCTAAAAACACAAAGAGCTTTTATCCAGATACTTCATCAAAGATGACAAGGAAAAAAAAAAAACAAATGACACAGCCTCACATCCATAGATGCTGTCTGGCACTCACTCCACATGTACCTCACATACTTGTTATTAAAAGTTATGCCACAAGTCAAATAGTATAAATTTTATACCACCAATTATGTGTAGAGCATGTTATATGGCCAAGTAATGAAAATACACAGCGTTATTGCCATGGCTCATTCCATGACACAGCCACTAACAGCAATAGCACAAGATTTAGCTCCCCCCCCCCCCCATTGGATAAAATGAGCAGCTAGAATTCTAAGGCAGTGATCTTACTTTTCCTGATGAACAATTTCCAGTTTCTTTTTTCCTGTTCCTTCCTGAGAAAACCGGTAGGCCACAATGTGTTCCTCATCCTTTATACAAGTCAATGATTCAAAAGGATTTTCAAATAGACGATAAATCCTATGATCATAGACCTGCAAGATACAAATCTATAACTAAAGTATATATAAAATAGCCAAAAAGGAAAAAACTTAGAAACAAGTGAAAACTACTTACTTCTGCCAGCAGAAAGCTTTCATCACTTCTCAAACAGCATGCTGCACTCAGTGCCTGAATAAGATCTCTACAGTGACCATTTTTCAGTACTGACACAGTGTATGGCATTGGAAGACCACTTCCATCACCATAAAACACTGTCACTGTCATTGAACGAGTGACAGTTGAAGGTAGCGGCAGCGACAAATACATAAAGGGATCAAAAGTAATTGAAATTTTGCTGCAAACTGGGCAAACCAATGTTGACTTATATTGACCCTGAACATTTTTTAAAAATGATTAAACTGTCAGTAAAATTTATGAAGCTTTTTGTATTATGCAATAAACAGAACCACTGATGCCCTATACTTGGTGACGCTAAATGTCAATACTTGAGGTATATGCATCCTTATACTGATATGCCATGTGCTCATAAAAATGTGAGATAAATAGCTAAGAATATGTTCAATGGAAAAGCTGAAATAGCAAATATGAAGTGACAAAAGAGAAATGCATCTGTATTTGTTCTTGAAAATCTCCTAATTGTGCTTGATAATTTTATATCAATCAGAAAAATTTGAACTCAAGACCACATCAAGAACAGTGCAACTAAAAGATCAGTAAGGCACAATACTTCAACTGCATTGCAAACCAAATTCCAAAACAAGAAGCTAACGGATTGAACATAAAACTTTATTACATAACATTCTATGGCAATGAACGAACAGATGATATTCAAAGACTTTCTTACTTGGCAAACATCCACAATAATGGAATCATTCCGAGCCTTGTGATTTCTCCAACATTCTTCTGCAACCTCCTTATCTGGACAACCACCCCAATCCTTCATTTCAATGTAAGGTTTGTGCTTGACACGATTCAAATCTTCATGCAGCCCATCCAGTAAAAATGCCAGAAGTTCCTAGAGGAAAATAGCAAGTGGCTCCTCAGTGTTCAACAGAAAAGATACTCAACAATTATAAACAAACAACAAGCAAGGAAAAACGTGAAACTCATCATGTTCACATAAGTTTCCGTCTTAACACATTGGAACCAAACCATTAGAAGAATTATGTCTACATCAGATATTGCATCATACGACAAAATGATAGTTCCAATAAGTTGCTCAATATCTAATACAATGTAGAAAGTAGATGATCAAACTGCCACATTAAGAGCTAGAAGCAACAGCTCATTGTGTTAAATTCCTCATTCTTTAAGAGAGAAAGAGAAAGAGAGAGAGAGAGAGAAGGAACATGAATACGTTTTAACATAAACAAGAGAAGGGAACTTTATCTTGAAGTACTAACTTGAGAATCATGCTGATTATAACCACTGAATTGGGGAGCAAATAGTGCTAGTTTTCCCTTGAATGCACGTGGTGCAATTGTATTGTGTCCCGAGGACCAAAGTTTCCTCAACAACTCACCAAAAGCGAGTGCAAGTTCACCCTACAAAGCTACAACACAAGTTAGCATTTCAACGTCGAGTGCTTAGAAAAATAAGGTATAGTGTAGGACAAAAGTCACAAAACTTCCATATGAATCCCAGTGAACCAAGACCAATAAGAGCAAGACCTACATGCATTCCTAAAGGATTTTCTGTGTTGATCTCATCAGAGTAATCTTGCAAAAAATACTCAACAAGTGGAGGAGTGTGGACCAAGCATTGAAGAGCACTGTTCATAAAGCAAGTATTTCCCATATTTTGCAGTCCTGCCAAACCTCCCCTCTCACCTCTTCTGACAGCACTATAAGCACCAAATCCATCATCAATATCTGTGGGTCCTGAATTTAAAGCACTTCCTGGCCTCGTGTTCAAGCTAGAAGTACCGGGATGACCATTTGACAGAGTTGGTCCACCTGCAATTGAGAGGGAAGTCCTTGAAGGTTCTAAGGCTACCAAAGCCAACTCATTTCCTGTTGAATCCTGGCCAGATAGGGAAGGATAAGACTCATGAACTTGCATCTCCAGCAGAATCTGTACAGAGAAGAGGATGCATCAACACTATTGATGAATAAAAACCAACAACCAGACATAAAACTCAGAGATATTTTTATTATCAAATGCAAAGGGAAAGTCCAATGTGCTGCAACACAAATAACATACAGCATTACACGCAACTGCTAATGTGCACACATGCACAGGATGCAAGATTTATAATAAAATTTAACAATTTATAAAAATTATCAATATCAAGGTGTTGGCAAAACACACAAAAACTTGAGTATTTCATTAATTGCGACCAATATCAAATGACTTCATCTGTATTATTTTCATCACACCTAACTTTGAGCAGGAGGGTTCCAAGAGCGGATTAGTTTTTCACCTAGTCAAATCACTCTGTATTATTCTAAATCAATGTGCATAAAAAAATTGTGATGACTGTATTCTGAAATATTTTTACTCATCACTAGAGTGACTTTAGCAGTTCATTGTTTATTAAAAATGAATTGAAGAAGCAGCTAAATTGAAGTTGCATAAAACCAAAATGATTCACCTCCAGTCAAGCTATCTAATTCAAAACAAATCAGACTTCAAAATGTATATACATTTCTAGACCACACACCTCTTGGTCCATCTGCAAGTTTGATTCCTCCAGGGTACGACTTGAATCAACCAACCGTGATTGCTTGTACTTATTAAAGTAGTCCCATATAACAGCCTGTTAGCAAGCATTAGAACCAAAACAAAGAAAGAACCATACACTAAAGCATCCAAAGAAATATGAAGTAAATACAGCAATTCGGTTTACTCCTGCTTTGCAAAGTGGTTATTTTCACGGCTTGAATCTGTGACCTCAAGGCCAAAAGTGAAGTAACTTCAAAATTACACCAAAGCCACCCTCAAAGAATAGATAGTAATTTTACTAAAATATTCTATTGAGTTGCAATTACAGCCAAATGTCAAGGATAAAAACCAACATATACACACCTTTTCTCGTTCTGTTCCTCTAAGAGCACATACCCTCCCATAAAGTTCATGAAGTGAAGCCTGAAACAAACACAAGTAAAACCTCCATCACCTCCATAGATAACTTTAAAGCAAGTAGAGGTTGTTTCATGTTTGTCTGAACTTATAAGCTGGTCAATTTAGCTTATGAGCTCTAAAAATAAGCTTATATAATTGTTTGCAACATTTTCTGAACTTATAATTTCAGCTTATAAGCTTAAAAAAGGTAAGTTGGGTGTTCAACTATTTATTTTGGTGCTTATAAGTACTAAATCTTTAAGCTGGTTTGACCAGATAAATTATTGTATTACCCTCATTTAATTTGAAAACTTCACCATACACCTTATTTGCTATCTTTTTTAGTAATTTTAATAATAATTATGTTTATATATTACTTGTTATCGAATATGTCTACTATTTATCACCATTTTAACCAAACACATAAATTGTTTAAAATTTTAAATGTTTATAAGGTTTTTTTGTAAGTTAATCTTCATAAGCTAAGCCTACCACTCTTTTAGCAATAACACTCACCTCTTCAATTATTCACATGTACTATATGTGATGCTAAAAAGTTACCATATTATTTCCAAGCTCTTGAAAGTAAATTTGGGTTTCCACAACCCAATTTCTATTATTTTAGCAATCTTATCCCTTAAATCTGCATCATTGACATTAAAGGTACTCATTTGGCACACCAGAATTTTCCAGGCACAAAAAGTCAGCAACCATTGCTCAAGACTAGGGATGATAACAGGTCAAGCTTTTTTGGTTGCCTGATCCAATTAAATCCTATTAAGACACGTTTGGATAGCATGCAATAGAGCTTGCGATAGATATAAATTTATGAAAATAAAAACCATATTAGGTTTGAGCTTTATGTGTTGGATATCGATTTTCTGAACCCATAAATATAAAATATATATTTGATAATAACATTTATAAAAAATTTTATATATTATATTTTTAAATAAATTGAAATTTAAAAATTTTATAGGAGTATAAATTTTTAAAATATAAAATATTAATAAAAATATTTTTTATATCCATTATTAATTAAAATATATAAAGCTAAAGGGGATAAAAGAGTATTTGGGTAATTATAATTGGGTTTGAAATGGTTTGGAGTAGTTTAGGTTGAATTTTAATTGGATTTTGTAATAGGTTATGGTATTAAGGTTTGGGTTCGAATAAGGTGACTTTTGTGTACCTAACCCATAGTCATCCCTAATCTTGACTTTCTACGCAGCTCTTCTCATGCAGCCCAAGGAATTCCTAGGCAAAAGCTCTACTTATCATACCTTAATGATAAACAATCCCCAAATAGCTCATACATATAAGCATTAAGCAGAAACATTGAGCTCCCTATTCTCCATGTCCCCAACCCCCATATAACAGTTTACATTGCATACTCTAGTCTGCCCTATATTAGTTGCTACTATCAAATTATTAGCTTGCACAAACTGCATTTCAGGTACCTTTTTGCTTAACCTTATAGTGAATTCACTGTCATCTCTAGAATCAATTAACTTGAGACGAAGTGGATAAACCTCCACATTGAACTGCTTTTTGTTAAAAACCCCCTGTGAGATCATCTTTCTTGGAAGTGCTGGTCCTCCCGTGTACCTGATAGAATATACAAATACATATAGAACACTAAGTACAATAAAAGCTTAAATTATATGAAATGTTCATCACTAGGTCTAAACTTCATGAATTCCTACTGCAATGGAAAGGGAAAGTTGTTTTGGTGAGAAGCACAACTACTGCCATGGAGGGAGAAAAATTAGAGAATTCATTACCACTGAACAAGCTTTTCCCAAACTTTTTGAGGAACTAAAACATAGTCTCTCCCTTCCAACAATGTTCTAGAGAGCTCTAGATCATCATTCTCGCCATCACTTCCATTTTCAACAATATCAGAGTTATTTATAGGACCAGGTCTATCAGTTATTCTCCCAGGAAGATCAACCAAATCTTGAGAATCAGAAGACTGCATATCAACTACGGGATCATCACTGCCCTGGCCAACGTACCTCTCCCATTTTGTGAACCACCTGATCAGACAGCAGATTATGATAGCAGTTCATAAAATGTTCATTATAAAATTCTAAAGCTAATAATAATAATAATAATAAACTATATAAATTATGATAGAGAGTCCCTATCAGGCGTCAAATCACCGGTTTCATCACAGTTAATTTTGCCTCAGCTGCGTAGTTGTAGCTAAACTTACCAACTACTGTAATAGAAAACTACAATTTGAAAAAAAAAAAAAGTTCTGCAGGTTGATCAAACTGTTGGAAAAGCCAGTTCCTACAGAAGCATCACTTAGTAATGGTTACACAATCAGCCACGACTCATAAGATTTCTATAAAAATGATTTCTCAAAAAAAAAACTCAATAAAATGTGAACAACGTCCAAGTCAAATTGAAATAATGTCAGGAACGCACAAGGCAACAACCGCCCAGCTGCTCTAAATTGGTAAAGCAAATATAGAAGAAATTTTCATAAGAATCTACGAAAGCTTACCAGGCACGACGTGCATACAAAGTCAGAACGCAATGTGCAAACAACAGGCAGCCTAATTGCTATATTTCCAAATCGGTGAAGCTAAGATTAAAAAGAAGGAAAAAGATTTTCCACGCAGATGCGAAGTCAGAAAGTAACATACGAATTCACAAATTCATAGATTAGAACATGCATCCAGAAATCAAAGAGAAATTGAGAATAAAATCCACGATAAATGAGATAGAAAGGCAACTAAAAAAAAACAAGAATGAATAGAAAAAGGACCTGGCGGAAACCACGTAGTACAAGTTGCCTTCTTTCAAATGAAGCTCGGCTTCACCCATCAAGCCCTTGACGATCTGTTTCTCTTCCTGGGGCGTGCACGGCAAGCAACACTCTCCATTCTCCATTGAATACCCGGAATCAGCGATCGTCATGGCAGAACTGAAACTCTAAACGCATTTCAAACCAAATAATGAATCAAGTAAATGCAAGTCGAGCTTCCAAATCCAAAACAATAACTGAAGCAGGGAGGGGGGGATTCAATCACCTTCAGTAACTAAGAATCTGAGATCGAGGTACAAAAAGCCTCGAAAGATGGATAAATAAAATAGCTAGATATTAGAAATATAAATTAAGATTGAAAGAAGCGTGGAACATAGAAAGAGGTAAATTGGAGAGAACCCTAGATTTAAGGGCTCCGATGGCCAGAGACTGAAACGAGAGAGAAAGACAGAGAGAGAGGTATTCAATCAACGACCTCGTTGTCCTTTTTTAACTTGGAGTCGGCACGAACCGTCTTATAGGGTCCAGCTGCAGAAAATAAACCCCAAATCATAACTAACCACTACAGCATGGTACCATGTATCCTTTCTCCTTCTCCTCCAGTTCCTTTCCAACTTTATCATCCTCCTTCCCATGCAACGCAATGTCTTTTTGTTTTTTTTTAACTATGCCCCCCCTCTTCTTTTTATAAAAAAAAAAATAATAATAATTAAAAAGGAAATTGAAGGGGAGGCGGAAGGTGAGGAGGGAGGGAGTCATTTATCATTTATTTTTGTTTTTAAATCTTCCTTTGCTACTCCTTCGGATCCCTCACGTGCTGACTCCTGGTTCAAACTTCCAAGTCAAAAGTCATTTGCTCGGTAAGCTTGATTTTTATAGTAATTTTAAGCCGGAATTAAGAAAGTTTTGATGAAAAGAGAATTAGAGAAATTGAAGGAAAGCGGCCTATTTATCTTGCCATAAATTATTGAAGGGTTTCGTTTTCTTTTTCTATTTCTTTAGTTTTTTTTTAATTTTTTTGCTTTTAGAAAAAATTAACGATCCGTCATCCTTGATTTTTGTTGTTATGATAGATGGTGGAATGGATTATATTTTATTTTTTATTAATTTTTAAATTTTATAAATTTATTTTATTTTTTTCACTAGAAATAATTACTTTATCAAACTTATTAAAGAATAACAACTCGATTTGTATAGTCGAAAAAATTTTTAATTATTGTGACACTGATATTTTAAAATCATTTCGTTACGTTTAAGGTGATAAATTTTTTTCCTCTCAATGTTCTATGATAGATCTGGTTCTTTTCTTGGTCCATCTTACGGGCCCATCAGATGGGTCTCTCAATATTCTATTTGACGAAGGAACTTGCAAAATAGGGAAAAATGGTCAGGGTCTACCAGGGATGTACCCGGTAGAAATCTTTCGACGCCCAAGTTAGATTTTATGAATTAGAGTAGTATATTTAGACAAGAGTTGCAAAGAGAAAGATAAAAAATGAAGTCCAGGAAGGAGAGGGAAGAAGAGAGACTGACCCTCCTCTTTCCCTCTACCCCTGATATATACCTGCCTCTTTGCTACAGTGCTAGCTGTCTCTGTCACCCAGTCCCTTACGTACGGATACTCTATGCGTAGCGGCTATTTAATTCACTCCGGCACGCATGCGAACAGGGTTGGTGAGTGATTGGGCCTACTCCCCTATTGAGTTTGTGCTTGTATCTGATCCGGATCGCTTTGGGTTACTGGCCCAGACTCGTGAAGTCGAGCCGTCTTTCGAGCGTATGATCTGATAGGGGTTTGGACCGGTGGCCTTCTTTTGGATCCGACCTTATCTCTAGACTAGGAAAGGTCTGGAGGTTATCATAAGGGATTACACTTTTATTAATGAATATGTATATAGGTTTTATAGCATCTCTTTTTTGTATTTATTGATTTTAATATAAATTATTTTTTATTATCTTTAATAATTAAAATTTTAGATATGGCTTGAATAACTATTTTTTTTGTGCTATACAGTTATCGTGAGTATAATTAATTTTAGCAGGTTTGTTCATATTATTGTTCAATGATGATTTGGCAAAAATAATAGGGTAATTTATAATTTAGTCCCTGGGTATTGCCATTATTAACAAGTCAGTCCCTGTATTTTCAGAAACATATTAAAACGTCCTTATGTTTTCTCTCCGTCAACGAAATAGTCCTTCCGTCTATTTTTGCCGTTAAAAATATAGTAAAAGACTAAATTACCCCCAATTATTTTTCTCCTCCTCCTTCCTTTTCTTCTTCATTAATTCTTCTTCATTTTGCTTCTTCTTCTTCTACTTCTTCTTCTTCTGCTTCTTCTCCTTTTTCTTCTTCAGCTTCTGTTTTTTCTCCTTCTTCTTCTGCTTCTTCTCCTTTTTCTTCTTTTGCTTCTTTTTCTTCTTTTTCTTCTTTATCTTCTTCTTCTTCTCATTCTTCTCCTTCTTCTTCTTCTTTTTCTTCTTTTTCTTCTTTCTCTCCTTCTTCTTCTTCTTCTCCTTCTTCTTCTTCTTCTTCTTCTTCTTCTCCTTCTTCTTCTTTTTCTTCTTTCTCTTCTTCTTCTTCTTCTTCTTCTTCTTCTCCTTCTTCTTCTTTTTCTTCTTTCTCTTCTTCTTCTTCTTCTTCTTCTTCTTCTTCTTCTTCTTCTTTTTTGGAGGAGGAGGAGGAGGAGGAGGAGGAGGAAGAGGAAAGAAAAGATAGGGACTATTTTGTTGATAAAAAGAAACAATAAGGATGTTTTAATAGATCTGAGAAAAGATAGGGACTATTTCGTTGACAAAAAGAACCAATAAGGACGTTTTAATATATTTCTAAAAATATAGGGAGAGACGATTTCGTTGACAGAAAGAAACGATGAGGAGGGACTATTTCGTTGACTTAAATAAACGATAAGGATGTTTTAATAGATGTGAGAAAAGATAGGGACTATTTCATTGATGGAAAAAAATAATAAGGACGTTTTAATAGATATGAAAAAAGATAAAAATATTTTAATAGATTTTTGAAAATGTAAGGACTAACTTGTTAATAATTACAATATATAAGGACTAAATAAATGGTTTTATTTGAGGGTAAAATTGGATTTTAAAATTTTTCTCTCTCCTCCTTTATCTAATTTTAACGGAAAATAGAACGGAATGACTATTTCGTTGACGAAAATAAAACATAAGGACGTTTTAATAGGTTTCTGAAAATACAAGGACTGACTTATTAATAATAGCAATACTCAGGGACTAAATCGTAAATTACCCAAAATAATATTTGATCTGTTATAGTGATGACCATTATAGTATTTAATTTGTGAGGGTCACAACAACTTCTAGCGGTGCTTTTTTATAAATGGATTGGATTGAATTAAATAGTTTAAATTGAATTGAATTATAAATTTTAAATTGAATTGTGATTGATTTAGTTTATCGTTTTATAATTTAAATTATTTTCTCTGATTTTTTGATATTATACATTGATTTTTTCCTTTTTTATGTATTTTTGACTTACAATCTTAACTTGCATTGATAAAAAAAATGTTTTTATTGTGATTAAAACTTTATTCAAGTAAACTCTGCATTCGAAAATCAAAATAGTTTCAGACCCTACAATATAAAGTTTTAATCGTTAACATATGAATCTTATGATTTAATCAGCCTTTAAATAATTAAAACATTTTTTTCTTGCTTATTTTCGTGTTTAATTCCATCACAAGCATATATAATATTAAACAATCTTTTGTTAAATGATTATATCATATTCTCAAGCGAAAAAGAAAAACTTAAGACTGTATTTCTAAAATTTCTAAAGCTTGCAATCACTTGTCAAAGAGATTTGTTTATCAATCAATCCAACGATTATTTGACGAGATTATGTTTATTTTTTACTTTTATTTTATCCACATTATAGTAATTAATTATTAAAATAAAATAATTATATATACATTTAATTGGTTTTAATGATGAATTCAGAAATTTAAATTGGAGAAACCCAAATTTTTTTTTTTTGTAAAGTCTTCAATTTTATTTATTTAGACAAATTTTTGTAAAATAAAATTATCAAATTAAGTGACCATAGAAAATTAACATTCATAAAATTTTACAGCTCACTTTAGATTTTTTTTTTAATTTAAATAATTTATTTTTTAACTCATATAAGCATAATTTTATTTTATATATATTTAATATTTTTAAAAAATAAATAATTTGACTTATAACTTATTAAACTTATTTTTTATAATTTTATTTTTTTTAAATCTAAATTGTTCATAAAAAATATTAAATATTTTAATCATTTTTCATAGAATTTATTTTTTTATGAATTTAAAATTTATGAAAATAAATTTTAAGAGTCAAACATATAATTTCAATTATATAAATAAATTTAAATAAAAAAATTTATCACTTTTTACCATAAAAAGTTAATATATAAAAATAAATTAAATAGTGCGTAAATACTTTATGAATATTTTAAAAAAATGATTAAAATACTTGAAATTAAAATCTTGAATAGAAATAAAATTTCTGTATTAGAAAATAATAGAGAAGTATGTGGATGTTGTAAAAGTAATATTTGGAGTTGTGATTTTATATATGAGAGAAAATTATTAAATTTTTAAATTTTTAAAAATTTTGCTAATTTGTTTTTATATTAAAATCACTTAATATTTTGTGTTTTATAAAATTAAATTATTTAATAATTTATAAAAATAATTAGTTAATTTAATTTAACTTTAGTAATAGAGATTAATTAATATGAATATTTAAATTGATAGGTATTAAATAATATGTATAGATAAAATTATATAAACTAAATAATGTGAATATTTAAGATAAATTAATAAATTTTTTAAAATAAAAGTAAAGAATTTAATTTCATAAAATATAAAGAGACATTTTAATTATATAATTTTTAAATAGAAATTAATTAATAAATTTTTTAAAATTTTAAGAATTAAATAATAATTTTTATTTTATTTATTTAGAATTAAAGTAAAATTACATAATAATTCTACAAAATTTTAAAAATCTCATAAGGCCATGGGCCCTTGTCTCCAACGTGGCTCCGCTGCTGGTTGGCCTAAATTATTTTTGCAGTTTTGTGACACCACACAACACGAGATGTGGGTTGCTCATAAAAGTAGCTCCTGCCTTCTCTCAAATGGCACTCACCGATCATCAGAATCTATTATTTCCTCCTCGACCGGAGCTTCCAGCACCCTCACGGCCCGGCTCCTCTTCGAATCGGATAAATTGTTGTTAGACTCATTGTTCAGATTTTTTTTTTTGGAAAAAAGACGTTAAATTAATAATTCAATAAAAATAATTAAAACATATGGTTTCCAACATTATGTTACATGATATTATTTCACCCTTAAAAACCAATATCAAGTAGAGCCACAATCACCATAAATCATAGGTTCGGACTCTAAAATTGGAGTTAAAAAAGAGAGAAAAAAAAAAATCAAAAACCTATACTTCAGAAACATTGGGCTTCATCATATACCTTAAAGAGATTCGTAACCACACATAAAGAAAACAAATAATTCATTGCTGCTTTTTATAAAATTTTGCAGAATCTCCTTGGATAACTAATTGCCTCTCCCAGAAAAGGCATCTATAACGCTAACAAAAATTACAGATGTACACACTAGTATTGTCAATCAGCTCCGCACGTATATTCCACATCCCTGCAAGACTATGCTCACCACCAATGACCTTCTGGACGGTCAATGATGACAAGCAACCGATTATATGGGTTCACTGGGCTGGCATAAACACAGTAACAAGTCCACATGGACTCTGGTAACACAAATCATACAACAGTGATTGCCACACCTTACCAACTAGCTAAAATTCTACGAGTTCTCAAAATCAACGGCAGCAGCAGCGATTGATAACTGTGATACCCAGACGAAAGGGAGAAGCTAGGCTTCCTCCTGAATTAACAATGCGGACCAAAAGCTAAAAAAGCCATATATTAAGAATTATGTTGCTCTTCTTTCGTTACCGGACACCTCGTTACTAACTGAACCGACTCCAACCCCTTAAATTTTATTTTCACTAAACAAATTTTCTCCCCTTAAATTTAATGGCGAATGCAAAATTTAAGTCAAAAAAATTCAATTTTATTTTTTCAATAAAAACTCTAATTTCATTTAATTCATAAAAATTCTTAACTACATGTATAAAGTCCTCAAGTTAAAATTTAATTTCAAGTAGATCAATCAAAAAAATTTACATACATAAAGGTTTACAAATTAAATTAATTTACTCATATTAAATATTAAAATAAATTATTAAAATTAAAAAAAAACTACTATAATATCTCTAAATTTTAATAGAATTAACTATTTAATTCTTATAATTATAAATTTTAATTAAAATATCCCTTATATTTTTAAAATACAGCCATTAGGTCCTTCCTTAAATATTTTGTTAGTATATCTATCGGTAAAATCTTTAATTAAAAGACAGAGTATTAGAAAATGACAAAGTCAAATTTATTTACTAAAAACTCTAGCCTCTCCCCTTTTCTTCTCCTTTTGTTTCTCCTCTTTCACTCTCTTCAAGCTCACCCACCTGTCATTCGTCCCGGTCCCGTCTCATCTCATTTCTCGCCGAGTTCTCAATCTCTTCATTTGGTACAGTCGCGTGCGTCCTCCTCCCGCCGATCGTCAATCCTCTGTTCTTCACAGTATCCACATTGTTGTTGCGTCCCAACAGTAATCACCAAAATCTACATGCCATGAGCAACCAAGAGCTTTCTACCAAATAGAGTGATTAAAGTTGCAATGTAACCGGTTAAGGTGATGGTAATGGCGGTTCGTCCAACTGCACTCCATTGACTATTGTAACTCCCATCGTTCTATGCGGCGATGTAGTTAAGGGGCCATGGCCATAACCCCTAAAAATTTCAAATTATATAGGGGTATTTTGGTAGTTTTACATATAAAATTAATCCTTATTGTGTAATTTAATTTTAAACACTATTTTTATTATTAAAAAATAATAATCTCACTTAATTAGTTTTTAATCTATTTATATAATTGAAATTATATGATAAACTATTTAAATTTAGAGAAATAAATTTTAAATTTTTATAAATAAAAGTGTTTTATAAATAATGTTTTATAAATTAATGAGTTTTATAAACTATTTAAATTTAAAAAATAATTTAATTTTTTAAAAATATAAATTTAATGAACAATCGATTAGATAATTTAAATTTAAAAATATTTAAATATAAATAAGTATTATTTTTATAGATAATAAATTAGATTATTTAAATTTAATAAAAATGAAATGGAAATATTTTTTTTAATTAATGGATTAAATAATTTAATTTAAAAAAATAAATTTTATAGTAAATATTATATTAAATTAATATATTACTTTAATAATATTATTTTTATGAGTTTACATATGATAAAAAAATTATAATAAATATTATTAAAAATTGATTTCATTTGGAATAGAGATTATGGGTTGATTGTTGATTTATATTAAAAATAAAATTATTATTAATTTATTTTAATTAATAAAAATAAATTATAATTTAATTATAATATTTTATTAATTTTTGAATATATATTTATTTTATATATTTTATCTTACATATTTTATTTTATTAACAAATCATTAAAATTAGGCCCATAAACAAAATTTCTCCATCCGTTAGTTAGTGGTTGTATGCTACCAAGATTTTGTTGAATGACCCGGGATTGAATCCGTACCATCCAAATCGGAGCAGGAAAGTACCGAGAATCACCGGAGAAGCGCTGTGTCCACGCAGAGCAATGGCCCTGCCAGAATGGTCAAAGCGACCTAATCTTGGACCTTCAATGAGAGCGCCCCATAACCCAGCAATACCACCCACCATCTGCACCACCCCAGATCCAGTGAAATCGATTACTCCATTACCAAACAAGAGATTGTCAGTTCTGAAAGCAGAAGCCCATCCATCAGTAGACCAGAACCAGTGAGACACAACTGGGCAAACAAAGCCAGTTAAAAAGGAAGAGTATATTAAGTAAGCGACAAATTGTGTTCTTTCGGCGATAGAGCCACTAGTAATCCCAGCAGCAGCTATAGCAAACGCCCACTGGTAAAGAAAGTTGCTGTAGTCCAAATCTTCAGATGGGATGGTCTTGAGGCCGAAGTGTTGTTTGCCAATAAAGCCATTCTCTGAGCCACCGGTACCGAAGGCAAAGGCAAAACCGAAGAGGTAATAAAAAAGGCCACCAATAGGCGCGTCAAGGACATTGGTGAGCATAATATTCATGGTGTTTTTGGCACGAACAGAGCCTGCACAAAGCATGGCAAAACCTAGTTGCATGGAGAAGACGAGATAGGCTGAGAATAGGAGATGGGTAGTGTCAACGGCATGTCTAAACTATTACCAGTTAAAAAATAATATTTGATTTTAAAGTTTTATTTATATAGATTTAAGATTTTTTAAATTTTAAATATAGCCATTAGCTATTAAATTTATTTTTTTATTATTTTCTTTTTAAATTTAAATAGTTCATAAAATCCATCAAACAATCTTATTATTACTTGTAATTTTTTTCTTTACAAATTTAAGATTTATTTTCTAATTTTAAATAGTTTAACAAATAATTTGAGATTTGCTAGAGGGTAGACTCAAGATGTATTTAAGTAATCTTAGTTTAATCGGCTCATACTTTCTTTTTTTTATTTATTTATTTTTTAGTGATATATAACCATCGTCGTGCATCTGTACACCCTAATGTTTAGGGGTCTGCTACTCCGTGAATTCATAAAGTAGATTGGGTTGGGTCTCCTTCACTTGGGCCTGAGTCCTGCCCCGTGCCTGGGCTGTGTACTGGAGGACGGACCTGTATATTGGATTTTAATAGGATTACTACCTAACCTTCCAGCGTGGGCTCAGTCATAGCCTGGATGTCCTAGGCCCAATAGTCATCAAGTACCTCTTTACTCGCTCATTTATTATTTCATAATTAATGAAGGGTAAATTTTAAAATTCTAATTATTACTATACGACTCTATGAGTGCTTCTGTCAAAATGTCTTCTATTTGCCTTTACCCATTTTAAATTTACGCTTCTGATTTCACTCGCTACTCTGCCTTTTGCGCTGCTTTTACTATCTTACTCTCCTTCTTCCCTATAATTCTTGCCTTTTTAATTTGAGGTACGTCCCACTCTTTTTATGACTTCCATTAGAATTTCTGATGTTGTGGGTTTGATGTCTTCTGTCACTTCTTCTTCATTTTCTAATTATTTCTCTAGCAACTACGCTGACACCACTATTTATACGATTAAGACTTCTCTTCCTAATAAGAGGATGGTCCTTTTCAACCCTCCTCCGGCGGGTCTAATAGATGCCCAGCAGAGACACAACCTAATATTCTTTATCAAACAACGTGATTTCGGGCTGACCTTCCCTTTTATTCATTTTTTTTTATTAAAGTCTTTCGTCACTTTAGGGTGACTCTCCATATGTTGTCTCCCAATTCCATCCTATTCATGTGTTGCTTTGAGTCTATCTATTTGTGCTGGGGTTTTGCCCTCTCTATTGCCTTGTTCTGTACCTTCTTCCGTCTCGTCATGTCCACCCATGGGTTTTATTAATTTGGTCTCTAGGCAGGGTTGTCTGTCTTCGTCGAGTATAACGGCTCAATAAAAGGTTGAGCCGATGCCTTTATGGTAGTTGAGCTAAAAAGAGCTCAGGAATCAATAAGTGCATGTTTATGTCCAGTCTTCGGGACTGCCGTGAAGCTAGTATTGTTATTTTTCTATTTTTCTTTCTTGTTATATTTCCCTCTTGTTGCTTTAAGTTTTAACCGGATTGGTATTTTCTTTTCAGTTTTTGTTGTTCCTATGGATACCATCAAGTTTTCAAAGAACTTATCTCTGTCTTAGAAAAGCATGAAGGCGGCAACCTTCAAGGCCAACAAGACGGTGGCTGACGTAACCCGGGTGGTCTTCCATGCTATGGACCCTGCAACTGTGACTCATCGCGCTGCCCTTGACTCTATGCCTTCTCTAGCTTTGATGCCTGCGATAGGGTGTTCTTGCTCCACGGCCTCAAGGACGTCTGTTCCTGCTAAGGCGCTGGCTTTAGCCAATACTCCACCTGCTTCTAAACAGATTCCTAAAAAGCCCATCACGCTTAGCAAGTTCACTGAAAGAGGAGAGCACTGGGGTTGCTCCTCTGGATGTCCCACCCCTTCAGGTTGTGAGGGCTATTGTTATTAAAGGCGGGAGTAGCAAGCGGGCCCGGACTTCGGAGCCAGCTACTAAGAGCAGAACCACCAAATGGGCTCGCACTACAGAGCCTGCAAGGTTAGCCCCTCCCCCCTCAGCCAAAAAGGGGAAGAAAATGGTGGAGCAGCTGTCGTCTACCCCAGATAATGAACTTTTGAATGCTGTTGAGGTGACCCCGGAGTCCACACCAGCCTCGACAGCCAAAATGCTGTGTGAGAAGATGTTTGGGGGGATCCCAAATGCCTTTGATCCTCGTTTCTTAACCCTTATCAGCCATCTCGCCTACTCTACCAAGCAATAGGCGGTTTTCAACTCTCGCTCTTTGGATGACCTCGGGATAGCTTGAGAGATATGTTCATCGTGGTAAATGATATGCTCTCTCAAGGATATTTTTGATTTTTTTAAACTTTTTTAACCTTGTTTTGTTTGTGTGTGGCAGGCCTTTGGGGTATTCATAGAGATTGATATTCAGAACTGATCATTTCAAAACTCGGTGGAGTAACGCATTACCGAGGAGTACCGGGATGAAAATATCATTGCTACTGGTAAGATCCGTAGACATATCATTAGGTTCTAATGGCAAATTGAGGACCTCATTAAATAATTGGGGGAGATGAGTTCGGACTTTTCAATGAGCTTTTGCAACTAAGTATTAACGAGATGAGGTCTTAGCATAAGAACTCTATAGAGCTGAACTTCATAATAGTTGACATTGACATCCACTATCAATTTACATTTACAACACAATTTTATTATAAACATATAATTAGTCTAATCTCAATAATATAAGTAAATATAAGAATAAATTAAATTAATTTGAATAAATTTTTTATATAATATTTTGTCATTTAATGAAATCGCGATGAGAATACATAATCTCTCTGTTTTTAAGGGGTATATTCCTTAGCTGCCTGAAACAAATACAAGAGAAGCAGAAAAATCAAAACAATGAAAAGGGTAAAGAGAAGAAGAGGAAACACATAGAAACATAAAAGGGCGTGCACTGCTAATGTAAGACAAATTGTCGTTTACTACTCGTCAGCATTCAGCAGCACGCAGTAATTTGTTACAGACCAGCTTGTACACCGATAAGTGTGCGTTAAATGACCATAAATGCCCTTGTAGCAGCTACCCTCCCCCATCCCTATCTTGCAACTCCATTGTTTTTGTCCCTCTCTGAACCCGTACTCAGTACGGGAGTCGCGGCAGCCAGCAAGTAAAAAGTAAAAGCCGAGCACCCATACCATGCGATGGTCGATTGTTAAACGCCACGGGGTATTGGAAATGCAAGTATAGGCTTTGAATACAAGATAGGCATTCGGCCGGGAAACAGAGGAAACGAAGAATGTGAGTTGAACTAACATTCCTTTAGGCCATCTCCAACCTATGCACTATTTTTTGCACTATTTTGATGCTTTGCATTAAAATGGTACAATATTTACTCTAATTTTTTGCACCAATTTTAACACCAAAAAAAATATTTTATTTATATTTTTCTCTCTCTTTAATATTATATTATTTATTTTATTTTAATTTTATTTATATATTTTACTTAAAAAATTCATATAATTTTATATTATTCTATGTAATATATTATAAATAAATTAATTTATTATAAATATTATTTATAATTGTGAATATATTAATTTAAATTAAATTTTAATAATATAAAAATATAAAATAAATTAAAAATATAATAAATTATAAGAGTGAAAAAAAATAAATTTAATTAAAAATATATATAAATTTTGAATTATATTATAATTAAAAAAAATAAATTTTAAATTATATTATAAATTTAAAAAAAAAAAAAACAAACAAACAGAAATAGCGCTGCTACAGTGTCACGCCAAAATATGGCGTGACACTGTAGCGATTGCTAAAATGGCGTTGAATATTGGCGCAGCGTTGGAGGGCCATCTCCAACGCCAAAATGAAGAATGGTGCAGCGTTGGAGATGGCCTTACGCCGTTTTTTAGGAGAGGATGTGAAGCACAGATCCAACGAGAAGCCTGTTTCTGTTTGGTCTTCTTACGAATCCACTATCCAAACAGGTGTTTTTATTTTTATTTTTATTTTTATTTGCTGTGTTAAACACCGAAACACACGCAACAAGAAAAAAAAAACACACGATCCTGTAAGGTCCCCCCCCCCCCCCACCCCCACCCCTATCTCCGCTTTGTTTTCTGTGTTATTTAGTTTATGTATTTATTTTATTTTATTTTTCGTTTTCTCCGGAGTGATCTCGAGGTCGTTTGGTTATCGTCAATGGAGACGATTTTGGCTTAGCTTTGGCTCTTTAGATATCTGATTTTTATACTGCAAATGACAAACATTTCTTGCTGTGATTTTTAATTTTTAATTTCTTTGAGATGATTAACAGAGAGCAGAGCTGTTTTTTGAGAATTCAGGAAGCAAAATCATGGCCGTTGTGGAGAATGCTGGTGCGGATTTGGGGATGACTCTGGGGTTGAGCTCATCATCCAGTCTACATTCGAGCGTGTCATTGTCTGCCAGTGATCAGGACCAGCTCAACCCCAATCACAACCATCACGTACGCTTGCGCATCGACAACGGTGTCTCGAATCAGCCTCACTACATGAAGGTCCAGGTTCAACCGCCGCCAAACGGCAAGCCCCAGCAGCCGCTGCATCATTATCCTTCTCATTATCAGGTGTCTAACTGCAGCGGCGGTGATTTACAGAGGGATGAGGATGTGGAAGAGAGCTATAAGAGGGATATAGTAGAGCTACGGGGAGTTATTCTCTAAGCTCAACCCCATGGCCTAGGAGTTTGTGCCTCCTTCTCTTGCTAACAGGAATGGCAATCATCACGGACTTAATGGACTCAATGTGGGTTTATTTACTAACAACAACAGCGACTCGTTTATGCATAGCAACGGCACTACAAATGGGCAAGATACTGGAAATGCTAGTCGAAGAGTATAAATTTCTCTTTGATTCTTTTGCTTAGAAGAATGCGTTCTAGACCTTTGGAAGAGAAAAACCATAGTATGTTGAACTTTGGGTAGGCTGTTTAGGTTTAAGGAACTCCACTAAGTCTAAGACCAAATTGTTTATTAGATTAGTTTCAAAAGGGCGAAACTTTAGATTAAAAACTTTATATTGCTTGGTAAATTTTTATTTATATATACATATTTTTGAGTTCGGGTCATTTTTGTGGTCGATCCGGATCCATAGAAGTTTTTACAAGACAACAGAAGAAGAGGATTTTTTCCCTTAAATTCCAGAGAAATTTAATCAGTTGTTGAATATATTTTTGGTGAAAATATTTTTCTTCAAGAATACTAGCTAGTGAAACAAACATGGTGGATAGGATATTTGCATGCCATGTATTTTGGTTTTTGTGCAATATGACTTATTTATTGCTGGGAAAATCAAGGAATAAAGAAGGAGAGCACGTGGAATTTGAATAATGTATTTTGTGGTGCTCGGGCTTTGCAAAGCATGGAAAAAAAAGGAAAAGAAAAAACAAAACCAGGTTTTGTTATGTCTCAAATGGTGAAAATTTGAGTTTTTGGAATTTTAATGGGCTCTTTGCATTCATTGGCTTGACTATTCAACGAGGTATAGGATCATGAGATCATGATACACAGTATTTATGGGTATGTTTGTTGCTTCCAGAAGAAAAACAATAATCAAGAGAAACGGAGGATGAACAGCAGGACAAGTATGGTTCAAAGGGAGGAGATAATTCGCAGGACTGTGTATGTGTCTGACATTGATCAACAGGTAATAAATATAAGCCCTGACATTAGTTATTGCCATCATTCTTCTGATTTCTTTTGTGGCGGTTGTCTATACGATTTTTGTATACTGATGGATTGGTCTTTTTCTTTTTTCCTTTAATTGGTAATTAGGTCACTGAAGAGCAGCTTGCGGCTTTATTTGTTGGCTGTGGACAGGTAATACTGTTTTACCTGCTTATCCAAGGGGCTTGCATCATAGCGGTATGTTTGAACAAGTTCCTTTCTTGTGCAAAGGTGGTTGACTGCCGTATATGTGGTGATCCCAATTCTGTACTTTGTTTTGCCTTTATAGAGTTCAATGATGAAGGTAATGTCAATTTCTTATTGTGATTATTGGACTTATGTTTCATGATTTTACTGTGCACATGTGTGTCCATGCCATAAACAAATGTGCTTGTATGGTCCTCCATGGTTTGGACATGCAGAAGGTGCACAGGCTGCCGTTAATCTAGCTGGGACGATGCTTGGGTACTATCCTGTGAGAGTGCTGCCCTCAAAAACAGCTATTGCACCAGTCAATCCAACCTTTTTGCCTAGGGTGAGAAATCCTTGCCATGTGACCATTGAAAATTTGGAATGATACCCAAGTTAAAGTTAGGTAACTGCAGGCTTTGTCATTATACTTTGTTTTTATTAAATTGCTGATCCAATTGTACACTTTATTTCAGAATGATGATGAACGTGAAATGTGCACAAGGACTATCTACTGTACAAACATTGATAAGAAGGTGTTTATCTTGGTCCTTCATCATAAAAAAGATTCGCGTTTGGAGACTGTAATACACTACACGTGCATCATTTTGTTTGTTCTGCAGGTTACTCAAGCAGATATCAAACTCTTTTTTGAATCAGTCTGTGGAGAGGTTTGTGAATATACCTGTTGTAAACTCGAAAATGACATACTTTTGGATGGTACAACATGGAAATGAGAAATTTTATCATCAGAGACATCCTGATTAATGCAGGTTTATCGCCTGAGGCTTCTAGGAGACTATCATCATTCTACTCGTATTGCTTTTGTGGAGTTCGTTATGGTAGTTGCCTTTTTTCCTCTTTATTCATCTTCTGTAGTCTTCATGTCAAACATAGAGAAGTTCAGGAAAAGGATTAAGTGAGATAATGAAGGGTAGGCTTTGTCAGCACTTGCTAGATGTGCACATGCCCAACATGTGTTTAAGATGTGTTAGACACAGTTAAATGTGTCCAAGGAAAAAAATATATAATATCCAAGCACTTGTCCCTCACACATAAGATGCTTGATAGGTGTTCTTTGTAACAAATAAGAGGACCTGCACGAAAGGCTAGATAGTTTATTGAAACTTGAGGTTTTTGCTACATTTTGGATACTTTTCTAGGGGGGCATTTGAAACCCTATTCTTAGCAATTTCCTTTGGAAGATGAGTAGATGACCTGCATGAGAGGCTAGAGAGTTTATTAAAATGGGTCCTTTAGCTTTCGACTCACTTATCTAGTTCAATATGCGGAGGCCAATGTTTTATCAATATTAGTATTTATTGCCTATGAAAGATCGACAGCTTTGAGTAGGATAAGAATTGAAAAAAGTTAGGAGAAAATGATTTGCATGAGGTTCTGGTGGAATTTGATCATTAAGAAGTGCTCTTTTGACATTTACTTAACCAACTTTTCACTAATATGTATTGTTTCTTATGTGATATCTGTAGAAAGATAATATTTGTTATATATCACAATAGAGATTACAACCTATTTATACATGAGAGACGGTATCTAAACAGGAAGGGAAATCAATCTTATGATTATACAATCTCTGAAATTAAGTAACTAACCCATCTATCAATATTTACTTCCTATATTAACATATTTACTTCCTATAACCTATAACACTCCCCCTCAAGTTGGAGCATAAATGTTAATCATGCCCAACTTGTTACATATATAATCAACTCGAATTTCATTTAGAGATTTAGTGAAAATATCTCCTAATTGTTCTCCAGTTTAGATATGTCCTGTTGATATTATCTTTTGTTGGACATTTTCACGAACAAAATGACAATCAATCTCGATGTGTTTAGTCCTCTCGTGCAATACTGGATTGGATGCAATGTGGATAGCTGCTTGATTATCACACAACTTAGCAGACACCGAATTTGTGAACCCAACTTCTTCTAATAGTTGACGTACCCGCAAGACTTTACAAACGGCTTGTGCCATGGCTCGATATTCAGATTCAGCACTAGAATGGGAGACCACATTTTGCTTCTTACTTTTCCATGAGACCAAGTTACCTCCCACAAAAATACAATACCCAGTAGTTGACCTCCTATCAACCTTCGAGCCTGCCCAATCAGCATCAGAAAAGCATTCAATATTTGAGTGTCCATGGCTGCCATAGAATACCCCTCGCCTTGGGGCCCTTTTAAGGTAACAAAGAATATGTCCCAAAGCATCCCACTGGGCAACAGTATGAGAGGACATAAACTGACTTACCACACTAACTGAATATGCAATATCAGGACAAGTCACCGTCAAATAATTTAGTTTGCCAACTAATCTTCTATACCTTTCAGGATCTGCAAATGGCTCACTGTCTTCTGTGGTAAGTTGAAAGTTAGGGGTCATTGAGGCACTATAAGGCTTAGCACCCCTGCTAACAAATCAAGAACATATTTTATTTGAGACAAGAAGATGCCTTTCTTACACCGCATAACTTCGATTCCCAAGAAATATTTCAATGAACCAAAATCCTTTATATGAAACTGTGTTTTAAGAAATTTTTTTAGGGATGTGATGCCAACAATGTCACTTCCTGTCATAACGATATCATCCACATATACCACAAGCAGAATTACTCCACTAATACAATTTCTATAAAACACTGAGTGATCACACTTATTCATCTTCATTCTAAACTGTTGGACCACCTCACTAAACCTGCCAAACCATGCCCGAGGACTCTGTTTCAAGCCATAAAGGGATTTTCAAAGTTTGCAAACCTTGCCTTACTCCCACTGAGCAACAAAACCAGGTGGTTGCTCAATATAAACCTCCTCCTGAAGATCACCATGAAGAAAAGCATTTTTAATATCCAGTTGATGCAAAGGCCAATCATGTGTAGCTGCCAAGGAAATAAACAATCGAACAGATGCGAGCTTGACAACTGGGGAAAATGTATTAGAATAGTCAACTCCATAAGTTTGTGCATAACCTTTAGCCACTAAACGGGCCTTGAGGCGAGCAACAGATCCATCAGGATTTACTTTCACTGCAAACACCCATTTGCACCCAATAGCCCGCTTTCCTGGGGGCAAGGACATCAACTCCCAAGTACCATCAGTGTCAAGAGCCATCATTTCCTCTTCCATTGCAGCACGCCAACCAGGATGGGACAAAGCCTCAATAACAGTTTTGGGAACTGAAATAGAATCTAAAGCAGTGGCAAAACAACGAGAAGAAGAGGATACTTGATCATAAGAGACACAAGCTGAAATAGGATAAGTGCAAGTACGTTTACCTTTGCGAAGAGCAATGGGCAAATCCAAATCAGACAGTGAAGGATCAGTGGGAGCAAGATCTGTCAACAAAGAAGCGGGTAGTGGAGCGGAGTCAGAGTCCTCTAAGTGTCTAGAATACACATGAAAGATGGGAGGGCGACCTGGCACATGAGCGAAAGGTGTAGGAGTAGTCTGAGGAGACAGAGAGCGAACAGTGTATACCAAGAGGTCATCTTCCTCCCCTTGAGTGTTATAAACAGATGATGGCGGAAAAAACGGAGTGGACTCAAAGAATGTTACATCTGCAGACACAAGATACCGATTCAGATCAGGAGAAAAACAACGATACCCTTTCTGACGTCGAGAGTAGCCAAGGAAGACACCTTTGAGTGATTTGGGATCCAATTTAGTAACTAGTGGACGAACATCACGAACAAAACAAGTACACCCAAAGATACGTAGCTGACTCGCGGTTGTCGAAGCCGGTCAAAAATAACCTTTCCAGTTATCAACAATTTTACAACTGCAGATAGTGGTAAAGGATCGAATCCACAGAAAATTGAATACTTATCTATTTTTCCCAACAAGATCAAGAGAATCAACTGGAAGCACAACTGAAAGCAGAATGAAAGTAAAGTGCAATAAAGTAAAAAGGAGGGTTTCGAGATTGATTTGACTAACAACTATTGAAAGCAATTAAATCAGCAAGTAATTAAAATAAAATAGGAAATCAATATGAGAAAGGTCTAGTTGAAGATATGGATCCACCTTGGTTGCTTGGATTGATCATTGAAACTTATGTTCTCTTGATTGGTTCAATAGATTAGTTATGGGGATGGAAAACGCTTCTCACCACCATGTCTCTCCTTATGATTAAATCAATTAGGGAACGTCCTCTAATCAATTACTAATTAACAAATTGCCAAGGAACGTCCTTGGACCTTAGGCATCAAAACAATTGTCAATTGCATGAAGAAAGAGAGAGATCCAATCCTAGCTGCTCAAAGGCATGAGATGTTGCTAGATCATACAATTCCTTAATTTTACACCAAGTGTTCTTAGGTCAGAATATTTCCAGCAATTACGGACTAAAAAATATCCCAACTAACAATCAATTAACTTTGCAATCAAGAATCAAGTGGCCAATTTGATCAAAACAACAAAGCAATCTTAGATTCAAGCACACAATTGTATGAATATTGAACTAATCAAAGACAAATAGTTTATGTTCAGATCTTACAATCCATAAAACAACCTTAGTTTCAACCAATCTTCAACTAGAATTAAGGGTTTCAGCCACTCATGGCTGAACCAAAACAGAAAATAGAAGAGAAAAGGGAAGAAGAATCGGCGGTGGAGGAGAAGAAGGTGGAGCGGCGGCCGAACTTCCTTGGCCGAATGGGGGTGATCAATTCTGCCCTTCTTGTCTTCTTAAGGCCTTTAAATATGTCTTGAGAGGCTGCCTAGGGTTCCTTGGCTGTCCATGCATCTTTTAGAGGCTGCCCAAAGTGCCCTTGGTCCAATATGTGCCTTCTATGTGCATGTGTGAAGGGAAAAACGTGGAGCATGTATCAAATTGCAAGGGATGGGCTCTTTGGTCTTTTAATTGCTGCCCAAGGTCTTCAAGATGCTGCCCAAGTGTGTTCAAGTTGCTGCCCAAGGTGCCTCTTCACATCCCCTTGCCGCCCATTCACAATTAAGGAAGGTGGAGCCTCTTTTGCAATTTGAATTTTGAATGTGCAAGGCATGAAGTGGGAAACATGTGATATTTGGATTTGGCTTCCTTAATAAGCTGGATCTTGAAATCCAAAATCTGAATATGAATCTTGGGGATTTGAATTTCAAAATACTTTCCTCATTTGGCTCTCCATATATGGCAGCTTGAGATATGACTTCTTGAATAAGGAAAAGGCTACTTGGAGATTTGAAATTTGAATTTCAAATTGCCTTGGCTGAATGTTCTTTCCATATTTACCACTTTCCTTATTTAGAACTTTCCTTATTTAGCTTGACTTGATTTCAACTTGGCAGACTTGCTCCTTTTTGCTCCAAATAAGGCAGTTTTAGGGGGATTTTCTCCAAAATGTTCTTTTACACCATTTTCTACAAAACAATGTCAAGAGCACTAAATTAAGTAGAAATCATGTAAATAATCATCAATAATATCAAGATAAAAAGGACTAAAATATATTCTATTAGTAGCTCAATAGGAAACAAAGATTTAGTGGGAAACAAAATATTATATGAAATATCACCATGAAGGATGGAGGAAGGCATACGATTGATAAAAAAACAAGCCGTGGATACATCATCAGCCCAAAAACATTTAGGTACTTTCATTTGGAATAAGAGGGCTCTGGCTACTTCAAGAAGATGTCGATTTTTTCTTTCGGCAACTCCATTTTGTGAAGGAGTGTCAACACAAGAGGACTGAAGAAGAATCTCTTTTTGTAACAAATAAGATTGAAATTCCCTAGAGAGATACTCTTTAGCATCATCACTTTGCAATATACGAATGGGAATATTGAATTGGGTTTGGATTTCAGCATGAAACGCACAAAAGATAGAAAATAATTCTGAACGACTCTTCACTAAAAATAACCAAGTAGTACGAGAGAAGTCATCAATAAAAGTAATAAAGTACTTAAAGCTAGACTTAGACACAGTAGGACAAGGACTCCAAACATCTGAATGTACTAACTCAAAGGGGGGACGAAGTCCGTTTATTGACTCGAGACACTGAAGGTAAACGATGAAGTTTGGCAAATTGACAAGACTCACAATCTAAAACAGGCAAAGAATAAAGCTGTGGATATAACTTCTTCAAAGCCGAGAGAGAAGGATGCCCCAAACGACAATGAACATCAAAAGGTGTTAAAAGCGTGGAACATGCAAGAGATCTAGGTAGTTGCTGATCCAAGATGTAGAGACCCTCTGACTCACGCCCTCTACCAATAATGTGCTTCGTCGAAAAATTCTGAAAAATACAGTGATCAGGAAAGAATGAGACACAACAATTCAATGCATGAGTGAGTTTACTAACAGAAAACAAATTAAATGCGAAATTAGGGAGACATAACACAGAGGATACAGAAAGAGAAGGGGTTAAGTTGACATAACCAGAACCCATGACAAAAAATTTAGTACCATCAACAAGAGTAACGTAAGAAGACGATGCATGAGACTCAAGATTGGACAAAAGGGTAGAATTACCTGACTTATGATCGGTAGCACCAGAATTAATAACCCATTTGGAGGATGAAGACACAAGACATGCAGTAGAGTTACCTGATTCGGCAATTGCAGTGATAGAGGGGGAATTAGAGGATTTCAGAGATGCCTGGTATTGGATGAATTGTGCATACTCATTTGCAGATATCAAAATCTCCTGATCTGAAGGGGCCTCAACTGCCATATGCGCTGATTCTTATTCTGTAGAACAGTACCCGTGAACAATACCGATGAACAGTACTGATGAATAGTGTCGAAAAAAAAAACCTCCACTCAACACCCGAACGGCAAACAAACCTTAGATCTGACAAGGGGACGGTGTGACAACTCCAGTGACGATGAGATCCAAATGTTACCCTTTATGGGTAACCCAAATGAACAGAGTCCTAAGTCTCCAAAAAAAAAATTTAAAACTTGACGAGGGAGAAAAAATTAAATCTCTATGAGAAAGGCTCTGATACCATGTAGAAAGATAATATTTGTTATATATCACAATAGAGATTACAACCTATTTATATATGAGAGACGATATCTAAACAGGAAGGAAAATCAAGCCTATGATTATACAATCCCTAAGATTAAGTAATTAACCTACCTATCAATATTTACTTTCTATATTAACATATTTATTTCCTTTAACCTATAACAATATCCTTTTCTTCATAACTTCCTGATGGTCAGTTCCTATGGATATGCCATTCCTATTGCTTGACAAAGACAAGTATGAGTTGTAAGATTGTAAGGAGAAAAACTCCTCAACTATGTTTAGATTTTTCTCCTCAACTATGTTTATATGCATGTGGAAAATAATTGGTCAGGCTGAATAGATTCTACAATGAGTTAAAAATGAGTTATTTCGCTTAATTCAAAATAGAATCACAATCTTATCAAGGAGCTCCTAAAATGGAAAATTGAAGAAAGGTAAAAGGAGATAACCTTTAGAGTTTCAGTTTCCTCATTGGTGCATCCAAGGACTACCTTAATGATCAAATCAGTTTGGAATTCTGCAAATATCCGTCAACTTGTTTTATTCTCCACTAGATTCGGGGTTATGGTAGTGGAAGTCATCTGCAGCAACCTAGGATTATCAAATGCCTAAATATCATATCAATACTGTCCATCTGTGTACAAGAGTAAAGTGCAGAAGAGGATACTCAGAATGGTCTCTGGAAATGTCCTTGATTTAATTGGTCAAGGATTATCAAGGGAGTTTTTTACAATTAAGTTTCATCTTGGCTCACAAGGAAACATGTCCACCCTCTTATTTACATTTTTCACGTTGCACGCTATCAAATATCTTATGGTCTTGCTATTGGATAACACATTTAGATTGAATGCTGTCATGTGTTTTATATTTTTGTTGATCTGAACTTGCAATTGGTTCTAATACTCCTTTAATTAGTTTAAATTATAACTGACGAGGAGAATTTGCTTTGTGTTGATGGTCTCACTTAAAATCTACATCCCATATAGAACTGCGGAATGGTGCTTATTCTGATCAAGTAGTTTGTACAGTTGTATCCCTGCTAAACTACGCTGCATTCGATGGCAACTCATGCTGCGTGGTTGACTCTTTTCTTTTATGCAGCTGTTATGAATCTATATCTTATTTGCATAGGCAGCTAAGGTGTGAACCCGTTGAGGTTTTCTCCCATTTTTCTTTCTCCCCTTACTTTTATATTCTTGTTTACTTCCACAGTGAATTAGGCTTCTAAACCCCTTCTATAGGTCTCAATGTAACCCAACAAGAAATTTATGTGCAAGCCATAAACTTCCAACTGTTCTTATTGCCATAAAAAGGCATTATATAGCAACATCTCTAGCCACTAAACTATATAATTGTATAGCAATTTTCTGTTTGCATTTTTAGCCGAGACATGTTAAGCTAGGCTGCTTCCCAAACCTTACAAATCTATAATTGGTCGACTTCATTAAGAATTTTGCTGTTACTTTAGCTATTCTGCTGTCCTAATAGGGCTTTTTGGGTTTTTAGTGCTTAAAAAAATATTTGACTTTTTAGATTTGATTAAAATTTATTTGCTAAATAGAGTTTGAACGAGTGTGACAGTTAATAGGTGCTTAAAGAAAAGAAATATTTAGAGGTATGAAATAGTATTATTCTGCTATTGATATCACTGTTGATATGAAATAATATTATTTGCGATTAAACGTGTAAATGATATCACTGTTGATCATGCTGCGATTGGACGTGTAAAAATATTTAATGATATTTTATTAAATTTATTATAAAAATATATAATAAATATATTTTATTATAAAAATATTTAATTATATTATAATAATGAAGTTTAATTTGTTAATTTTAAAAATATATAATAATCTTTATTAATTTTAATTTTTATATATAAAAAAATAAATACGAGTTGGTTGGTAATATCATTTTCTAAATATTTTTTGTTTAATTCTTATTATTATCGACTTTTGGATATTTTTATAAACGATTTCAAGTTAATTTGACAAAATATTTATAATATATTTTTTTAATGAATAATATTTTATTATATTTTATATTTTAGTTTTACAGCACTAAGATTACATAGTAATTGGGACATGCTTAATGATAAATACTTAAAATAATTTTTTATAGTTACTATATATTTTTTTAATAATTATTTATATAATATAAATAAAATTTTGTAAAAAAATATAATAAATATTTACAATAAACTTATAATTGATATTATTTAATTACAATATTACTACACTAATATGTTAAAAATAATAAAATTTATTATAAAAAATAATTAAAAACATTTATCACCAATAGACTTATACGATATCACTTGCTGGATTCCTTATGAGCTAATTGTATTATATAATTACAGTATTTTATAAAATATATTACTCTGCGATTAGACTGGTAGGATATTATAGAGTTATTTGTAATTCATAAAAATAAATAAATAAATTAATTAATTAATATGAATATTTAAAATTATAAAAATTAAATTTAAATTTTATTGAGATGCTTTCGTGTAGCGTTGCACGTCTAATCGCAACACAATATTAGTACGATTTAATTATAGTATTATTATACTAATATGTTAAAAAAATAAAATATATTATAAAAATAATTAAAAATATTTATTATTATAAAAATTATATTATAAATAATACTATTAAATTAATATAATATAAATTCTTAAAGCCGGCGTTGATTTAGAAAAAAAAAAAAATAGACAGGCGCCCCTTATGGGATTTGACTGCCAACCTCTTTGTCAAATAATTTTTGAGTCAAACCCAAAAAATCAAATTTTTTTAAGCATCAAAACCCCAAAAAGCCCGAGCTAATACCTAGTTGTGTATCAGGGTACATTGTATTCTTTTATGTATTTTTCCATTTATTATGTTTCCTGAGCCATCTTTGCATCCCACTTGTGGTCTAGTGGCATGATGCTTTAGCTTAACTGCTTTATGGTAATGGGGAAAGATAGTTGCAAACTATTTTTGGAGAATCACAGGTTCTTTGAGAAGTATAGATAACACTGTTGTGTATATCTTTGATTCAATAGAATGAGAAAGAAATAACTAACAATAATGAAAGGAAGTACTAACTTCTGCTGTTTTTACAATTCTATTGAAATCTATTGTTAAGAATAGCAAAAAGGCGATTATCCAGTTTATGGTTCAAGTCAAGAACCAAAATGGGCTCCAGAAGGTAGAAACTTTTACCTTTCAATATCTGAGCATTAAGTGGCTGCTCTCAAGTCTTGGTGTATAACTGGTATCCTAGTCATCTATAGGATGCAAATTAGAGTCTTGAGGAGTTTGATATTTACTCAATATTTGTAGAATATCAGTTTTAACTTTGAATTTCAGTGCCAGATAGTATCTAAAAAGCAGGGTCATCATACAGGTTTCTGAGCTTTAAGTTTGACATACTAATGATGTTTATGATTTGATTTTCTAAGTTGAATTATGATATAATAGTATTTAGCAGTAACTGGATATGTGCTGAGCATTTGAAGTTGTTATTAGTTGATGAAGCTCCTGTTCTGGTAATTTTTGGATGGTTGTGGTCATGGAAAGTCCCAAGTATACCTTGGTTCAGCTTACGGTGCATGAAAGGGGTTTTTGACGCTATGCTTTGTCTTTGTTTTAACTAGTGTGCACATCGATAGGCGTGCATGGTGATTGCAGTTTGATAAGTGGGTACAATTCCTTGTTGATTTATTGTCTATTATAGATGACAGGTTTAGTTGCATTATGCTCAGCAAATAAAAATAAATATGTTGATTTTTTTTTTCTTCTTCCCCAGTTTGTGTTTTTTTGTTTTAAATAAGAATTAATCTATATTGCATCTATTGTTATCAGGCTGAAAGTGCAATAGCTGCTCTCAACTGTAGTGGTGTTGTTCTTGGATCGTTACCAATAAGGTTAGATTGGCAGCTGAGCTCGGAATTTTGATGCTCTGATTCAGAGACGGACTGATGAATGCCTTTTCTAACCTTTGTTGTCTTTAAATCTTCAGGGTAAGCCCATCAAAGGCACCAGTGAGGCCACGTGCTCCTCGTCTTCCCATGCACTGAGGTGTCCTGGTGGCTTGGCTCAACTCGGCTTTTAGTACCAGTTTATATATATTTAAATATATACACACCCATGTTAAGATGTTCCTACATCCCTGATTACCTATATGATCAAAAGAGAAAAAGAGCCACATTCTCTCATTGTGCTTACGCATGTGGAACATTTTATAGAGAGATTGATTTGCTATATACTTGCTCAAGTATCTTTAGTTATTACCATTATTGTCTCAATTTTTCTGATAAAAGAAATGCATATACTTGCAAGTAATTTTAGGATTCTTTATATATAAATGGAGCAAAATTAAAATTGTCAAATATCAAGATTAAGGTGAAGGGATGTAGTAAACGAGTATATTTTTGTTGATATTTGATGGAGTTTATTTGAAATGTGGATTTTGATTGGATGTTTCTTTTGTTCATGGAAATTTAAATTTGAGATTTCAAGATCATGGAATTAAAATGTTTAGTTATAAAAATACTATGTAGTTGAAAAAATTAGAGGATTACACATAATAAAGTTGTATTATACTAATAATACAATTAAATCGTTCAGCGCGCTGATTTTCTTATTGACAAATGAAATTCTAAAGTGAAGTATGAGAATTCATTTCATTTGTAAATAAAAATATGTATTTTTTATTATTATAATTAATTGAAACACAACAGTAACTCGCACGGAAAATAATCAGAGAAGTAGAAGACATCTCAAGGCCTTGCCATCCGTTAGAAGCCCAAAGGCTTCGTTGATCTTGTGGAAGGGAAGCTCGTGGGTTATAAACCCGTCCAGATTTAAAACCTGCAAGCAAAGTCCATAATGGGAAACGAGTATGAGATTAGAGAGTGGAGAATAGATTACTAAAACTAAAAGTGCTGCATTTACTGACCCCTTGCATGCAATCTCTAGCAAGATCAGGCAGCTGGGTCCTCCCTTTGATGTCACCGAAAATTGTTCCGGTGATGGTCCGACCATCAAACAACTCCATTGGATGGATAGGCAACGATTTTGGAGTTGGATAAATACCTATTAACACCGTCTTTCCCCACCCCTAAACGATTCATTTAAAACTATTCATTTATAACCTGTGGCTGTGAGCATGTTAGAATTAATAGACCAATACAATGTGGTGTTTCACTTACATCGTGAGTGGACATGAAAGCTTCTCGAAGAACCTCCAAGCTTCCTGTGCATTCGAAACTGTAGTCTACGCCTCCCCCACTCATTTCCCTGATTGTCTGTGGCATTGATCATCTCTTATTATTTGGATTTTAGCCTATATAACTCAGTAGCATCTATTTAGTTGGTGGAGAGTTTTAATAATTCTAACCTCATGCACCAGCTTTGAGCTATCCTTAGGGTTTACAAAATTTGTAATCCCAAATATTCTGCCTGCATCCATTACAAAGAGGTGCATAATATATAATACTATATGACTTACTAGTGCATATTGTTCAACTAGAAATACAAATATCAAATACCTTTGTCGAATTTTTCTGGGTTGACATCAACACCTATGATTTTGGATGCTCCTCTGGCTCCAGCTCCTTCAGCTACCTGCAGGTTTCGATTTTCATAATGAATCAAGATTTATCATTTCTACTTAAGTAATATATTGCAGTTTTGTTATGAGCTTACTCTGAAGAAAGCACACGATTAATTGAAGCTGTGGTCATTAAAAGAACTTTTTTTTTTTTTTTTTTTTTCATGTTTAATGAACTGAGCAAATTCTATCATGATAGATGGTTATAAGGAAATCATTATTTATATAATAATTTTATTGTAAAAATTCTCTATTAAAAGGCATTTAAAGTGTTCTCAGAACTTGTCTCCATGTGATAAGGGCAGGTGGATCTGAGACAGCTCATTTGGAAGTTGACAAATGAAGTTTGAGTGATAAAATTCATAACTCTTCTACATTATGTGCACAGCACAGGGGAAACAATCCCTCTATCCTTACCTAACAGTAACAGTGCTCACTACTCACACATCATAATAAAGCAGGACATGGCCCGTGCAATAACAACCATATGATGTTTATAGAATCTAGCTCTCGACGTGTGGCGTGTTTTTTCAGAATAAATATAAAGGTAATATATATTTAAAGAGAGTGGTTTTCAGAGGTTTTAAAACATAAAAAAAAAAAAACTTTCACTTTTTAATCATCAAATTGGTGGATTAGAAGGTTTTATTTCCATTTACTTAACTTTATTGTATTTTAAAAAATTTCCCTCCATCCATGTTAATATTTTATTAATAATGTCTTTTAAGTTAATTTTTATTTCTGTAAAATCAGTATATATAAAATATATTCTTTTAATACACTTAATGAAGCCAAATATATTTTGAATGCGATTCCAACATCCTCCAAAGGCAGATTGTTGGAAGTTTGAATTTTGTTTTGTTTTGGGTTGTTCTGAGTTTATCCTCCGAAGCTTTTGTATTGAATCTACACTTGGGTTTTCATGATATGTGCTTTTCTCTTTATCCGCAATCGGAAAGAATGTATTTAATTCTTAAACGTCAGAAAAAAAATTATTAGTTGAAGTTTAAATTTTAAAAATATATTAATATATTTTTAAAATTAATTTTTATATAAATTTTAATTATTCAATATTGAAAAAAAAAAGTCTATAATACTATAAGAGATTTTTTAAGGTCTCATGAATATTTTTAATAATTTTTTAAAATTAAAAAGACAAACTATTATTAATTTCTGTATATCAAAACACTTAATTATTAAAATTAATAACTGATTAGTAAATTTTTTTAAAGATTTTATAGATATTTTAATATATTTTTTAAAATTAAAAAATTAAAAAATAAATTTTTTAAAATTATAAAAATTAAATAATAATCTTTCTTAAAATTGAATCATTTAATATTTAAATTAGAAACATTAAAAATAATTTAATAAGTTGTGATTAATTTATGCTTAATTAAAAAATTTTGGAGTAATTAGAAGAAAAAAAAAATCATTTTTTGAGCTTATTTGACCGAAGATAACGGGCATATTTGTATTATTGTTATTATTATTTATTTGGTCAAATCAAGTTAACTGACTGTATGAACTCTAGATCGGAAAGAAGAAGAAGAGAAGCCAAGAACTGAATTGAAGTAAACTTACGGCAAGGCCCACGGCACCCAATCCGAAAATTGCGACACTTGATCCAGCCTGCACATTGGCAACCTTCCACGCAGCTCCCACCCCTTCATCATTTTCACATGCATGTCCAAATTAATTAATATACTCTCAAAATTTCTTGCATGAACCAAGGCCGGCCATACCTGTAGAAACACCACAACTTAACAAACTCATTTTCTTGAGTGGAGATTTAGGATCTATCTTCACAACACAAGCCGAGTCAAGCACCGAGTACTCTGTGAAAGTGGAGGTGTTGAGAAAATGATATATGGGTTTCCCATCCTCGCTTGAAAACCTACACTTTCCATCATTTGTCATTACGCTCTTGAATGGGTTTATTCTAAATTTTCCGCACAGATTAGTCGTCCCTTTGCGGCAGTATATGCAATCACCACATTCTCCATTGAAGATTGGAATCACATAATCTCCTTCTTTCACATCAGTAACTCCATCTCCGACGCTCTCGACCACTCTGCATCCATAAATCCAAGGAGCTACATAACATATATATAGATATATATAAAAGAAGCTTTATGGAAATTATTCTACACAAATATATGCCTTACCCGACCGCTTCATGGCCTAGTATTCGCGGAAATGCTCGCTGAGCTTCGTTCTTTGAAAGTAATTAAATGTATCATTAACATGGTGCAGAAAAGATGGAAGGAAATTAATATTGAAGAAAAAGGAGTGGAGAATTGCCTCGCCTTTCCAAAAGCTGAGATCAGTGTGACAGACAGAAGTGTAGAGGATCTTGATTCGGAGCTCCATCTTCTGTGGGGGATGAACCTGAATCTTTTCTAGGACAAAAGGTTGTTTTGGAGCCCTCAAGACGGCAGCTTCACCACACACAACCTCACTTTGATTATCATACAAATTAATTAAGACATTGACAGAGTATAAGATGAATTCTTACCATTGCAAGTGATAGCCTTCCCTGCAGTCTCTCTTGGGTTGAAGGAAGTGTGGTTATTCATGACCCCAGCTAACAAATTAAATGCGTGATGTGAGATGGATTAGAACTGGTTCTAGTGAATGGTAGGGGCAGAAGACACACAGGTTTATACAGTAGCTAGCATGTGGGACTGTCTGTTTGTGTCTAAGTTCGTTATTTATTATGCTAAACGCTAGCTCAGGCCTAAGCTAAAAGAAACGACGCGATTCATTTTATTTTGTTTATGGAGAAATTGTAGTTGATCCCCAAATTCAATCACCCCATTTTTTATAAAAGACGACAAAATCTCTCACACTGATATATATTAATTGATTCGCTACTTTCAAGTAATAAGTATTTTATACGGGTTTTCCTGCAGAATGGATTTTCTACAAAAGTTAATTGAATAATAATAAAAATAGATATTATAATTTAAATAAAGTATATAAACAAGTATTGCAAATAAGAAGGATGTGTTAATAAATAACTTGAATATTCATACATGTTATTGGAAAAATTAAATATCTTGTTTCAATATTTTCCATAGAATTAATCAATTTTTTCACATACATTGGCTATTTTTTATTTGATTAATCATTTTTTTTATATGAAATAGTGATATCTTTAGCACGAATATCATATTTAAATCCTAATCACATCCTTATAATATTTCTAATACTCAAACTCACTTCAATTCTAGTCTTGTTTTTATTATTTAAAAGTTGTATTTGTTTGATTTTATATATTTAATTTCCATGAAATAAGTAATTTATATTTTAAAATTTAATATTGAATTTTGTATTTTTAATAGGATTAAATAATATATTTAAAACAAAGGAACATAAAGAAAGAAAAAATATTTTTATGGAGGAGATAATAGTATATTACAGAATCAGGGGAAAATGAGTGGAACAAAGTGGTTAACTTTGTGAGGTATCCGGTCCACACGCAATCGGAGATGAACTTTGAGCTTGGACTCGGCGGAATCCACAACACCACAGTTTTAAATTGGCTGTCACAGACAACGCGCTCAGTTCGATGGATTAATGACACGTGACTATCATCCAATGCCCCTCACTTTAAAGTCACTTCAATGCCATGATTCATACTGGTCACATGATCTAACTTCAGTCTCTATCTCTTTTTCTCAGTTTTCTCCTTTTTTTTTTTTTTTTAAAAAAAAATCAAATCTTAATGATTTAAATATATAATATTTTAAAAATTATATTGAATTTAAGCAATTAATCATTTAGCGGAAAAACTTTGGAAATTCAACTATGGCCTGCAATGCAAAGTTAAAATTAATTAACATTGCATCCTTTTTTTATAATGAATAAACCTAAAGGTCGTGGAGAAAGAGAACAAATTGTATAATACAATAAAATTTTACATATTCACATTCTTACATTAATTAATTTATGTTTTGCCAATAAAAAAATTATGGGTATTTTATATTAGTTATCCCTTTAATTTTAGAAATTCTTATTTCAATATCTCATCTTCAATTTGTTACCGTAAAATTCTATAAAAAAAATCATCTATAAAATTCATATTTAAAAAAAAAATTAGTTTGATTATTTTTATTTATTTATATGATAAAACTTATACATAATAATATAAACAATAAAAAATAAAAAGTGCCACAGAAAATATTCATAATATTCTCTTTTTTGACACACTATTTTATATGACAATTTTTTAAAAAATTTTTACTTTATGATACTACTAATTAAATATTAAATCTACTAGAAAAAATGAATTTAAAAAAAGAGAAGTGTAGAAGAATATATAATTAATTTACATAGAATAGAATAATGTGTATCGTGATATGAGATGGAAATAGTTTGATTTTATAAAATGCGGGTCATGGGTGCCAATTCATTTCCCTTTCCACTCCAAAGTTGTATTATTATTTATTTATTGGTCAATTACAATGCCAAAGCCAAATGGTGATGCGGTTGACATATTAAATTAATTATTTGAACGCATATATGAGGGCGGTCCTTATGGCTTTTAAGGCATAATTAATATTTATAATTGGATTGAATTGAATTAAATTGAATAAATTAAAAATTAAAATTTTAATATTTATAATTAAATTAAATTCATTTTAAATATAAATCTATTTAAATTAAATTGGTTTGATTTAATTATTAAGATTTTTTTTTATATTTTTAATATTTTAAAATTTAATTAAAATATTTTAATTATAATCTAATTAATCTCTTTATATATATAAAAAATAATATTAGCACTAATTAATTTAATTCAGCTTTACTAATTTTTTTATTAAAACTTTAAAAATAAAAATTAAATTAAATTAAAATAAATAAAAAATTAAATTAAAATTTTAAATTATTTTAATTTAATTATTTTTTTAATTTAAACTAAATATCAGTCTCTCCTAATTAATAATCAATAATAATCATTCAAAATCATATCACATAGCTTGTTTAAAAAAAAAAAAAATCATATCACATATTTTATTAAAAAAAATAATATTATTATTTAAAAATGAATAATCTTTAATTCAAAAAACTTTAATATCGTTGAGTTAAAGGTAAAGTCTATATATATTTTACTTATCCAAAGTTAATATTTTTTCTTTTTCTTTTACGCTTCTCCCTAAATGGCTAATACCTTAGAGTCGGGCTTTGCATAATCATCTATATATATATATTATTTAATAGTACATTTAGTTTACCGTAATATAATGAAATTCATTTAAAATTTTACCCAAGTTTAATATAAAATTTGATTATATTTTATTATATTATATTATATTTTATACGTGTTAAATGATTTGATTACATAGGAAAAAAGTGCTCCATTTATTTTATAATTTTTGTTTATATTTTTTTAATTGTGTTAAAATTATTTTTTTATTTTTTTAAATTATAATAAATTATTATAATTTTATTTAAATTTAAAGAAATTTTTTCAAATATTTTTTAATATTTAATAAAATTTAATATATTTAAAATAAATATAAGTTAAAAGTTAATAAAAAAAATATATTTTTTAATATATATAAAAATTATGAAATAAAGGGAATATATTTTAATAAAATTTTTTTGAGAAGATGGGATATTGGCTTCATAAAGCATAGAAATATAAGAAAAAAGAAAAAAAGAAAAAGGAAATGGAAATGCAGGAGTGTTTGACATGCTGTTTGTGTTTCTCTGAACCATTAGCCAAAATATTTTTAGAGATACATTAACTTGCAAGCTCAAAAAATACAAAAAAACTACATTAATTAATTAAGCCAAAGCCCATCTAAATCGCGAAATGCCAAAGTCCATTTATGATTAAAAAATAAAAAAAAGGGCCCAAACAGAAATTTTATATAGTTGATCCATGTCTGATTTCAAGAAACTAAAATATAAATGAATAGATTTACCTATAAATTTAAAGATTTTATATGAGATAATAAGGTGTTTAATTACCAGTTTGGAATAGTGGATTATTTGGTAAACTTTCTGAAGAGTTTTCAATCTGTTGTTGTAAGCTAAAAGATTATTTAATCTATCTATAGAGAACACATATACTAATTCTTAATATATATATACATATATTTATTTATTTATTCTCATTAGCCATTTTATATATCAATAACAATAATTACAAACTTAATATCAATAACAAGAATTTGAACAAAAACAGCAACAATCTTCTTCTGTCTTTATATCAACCTACGGATGGAAGGAAATCAACAAGTAAAGTGATCCCTTCCCTTCAATCACACTCAAAATTAACCAGATCTGTTTATTTCAGTTGAACCCTGGCCAGGGCATCTTCTTAGTATTTGCCCCTTCAAACTAATCAACTTCTCATCTTCACTCAATTAAATTGATAAATTTTGGTTGAAATCATTCATGATATATCATGAAAATCATATCATCAGTAGCAGCAGCAGCAGAGAGCAAAAGGCTGAATGAGGATCACCTGGTGGCTGGTGAACACCCACCATTTTTCAACATCAACGGACATGGGTGGGGCTCCCTTGCTCTTATAATTTCAACGATTTCTGCTCCTCTGTAACTTCTCAATAAAGTGTCAGCGAATACATCAAATTCACCAACCACCTATATATATATATATATTTACTCCTCAAAATCAACACGTGCCAAACCACCCCCTTGCTTTCTAAATTTTATATTGCCCCCATTTACATATATATTGGTGATCAAATTCTTTGTGTGAATTAATTTGGTTAATTAAAATTTATTTACACCTATAAATCCAAGAAACTAATGGACATCTTGCATCATTCTCAATTCATTATTTTCTAAAAATTCAAGTAAACAGAAGACGTTGAAACTATTCAATCCATCCCCTTCTTCCTAAAAAGAAAAAAAAATGCTATAATTGATATAAAAGAATATTTTAAGATGAAGAAAATCTATTTCTAGTTGGTAGCGACAAAGAAAAACCCAGTGAAAGGTACACACTCATGAGTTGTCTAAGGAAAGACAAATCGTGCACAACGTTGCCAAGCAGAAAATTTCTTGGCTTATAAGGAGCTAGAATATCAGGCAGCTGCAGCTTCATTGATAATAATCTCCCTTTCTTAATTTTCTTTATGGGCTGTGGTCCTTTTCTTTTATTTCGCCTCATTAATGCTAATTACAATGGATAGTAACATTGAAGCTGGCCAATATTAGTCCTAGCTTTATAAGCTTCATAATTTTTGCACCTCCAGTTTTCTTATTATAAACAATATGAATCAAAATTAGCATAGAATTTTAGGTCCTTGAGTTCGGGTGCCAACTCTATAAATGCCAGATCAGACCACCCAACTCTATTTCCATACCTAGTTCAGTCGTGATTGAACTAAAAATCAAACTAATTGGTAATTACCACGATCTTCTAATAATAACATATGCACCCTTTACGAAATTGCTTCAATTGGTCACTAAATCTAAATTACTTTACCTAATTAATTTCTGCAATTGGTGAGTGCTGAAAGAGGAAAAACATGTAATTAATTATAAATAAAGATAATCATATATACGTATATGTAATTCTCAATGATTGAAGTAAATGCATGACAACATGACTTTAAATTGAAAAAGTATATATATCAGCAACAATATGAAGTGCATGGTTTACACTTTTGAAAATGGTTCATCATTATCGATGAATATCAAAAGCCAATTATTGTTTCCCGTGTGCAAGTTGATGGGGCAGCTTTGGGATTTGGAGAGGATCGAGCAATTAGACATAATGTATCTTCTAATTAAATTGATTAAATTATATAAATATTTTCTCTCTCAATTGAGACAGGGCAACCTTTTTTATGTTAGTCAATACAGCTCGAAATGGACATTAAAAAGAAAAAAAAGCTATGTTTGTGAATATTAATCCCAGCCACAAGAAGAGTAGATCCATGGGTGGTGCTAAGCTACGAATTAAGATAGATGAAGGTTGTGTGATTAAGGGTCCATGGGATCTGGATATATATAATAAATCCTAGAGAAATCATTCAGTAATAATTGAAATATGATGTGCACTTTTTATAAAGCAGCTTAATTGCATTAGATTCTACAGAGAGGAGGCTCTCCTTCCTCAATCATAGAAGGTTCATGAAATCTGGCGGTGGTTGTTGCTGTTAAATCATCTTTAATCGCCTCTTTTTGCTGGAAAAATGGGGCCTTTTTTTGGCATCCTTTCCCTGCTATGCCTATGGTGTTATTATTAGAATGAAGAGGATGAGCTCAACAAAAAAGAAGATCTTCTTTATATATGTATCTGTTAACTTTTATTTTTTTTTTTTTTAAATTTTTTTCCTAATGTCAATGGAGAAAAAAGCCAACTTCAAATCCAAATCTCAATGTATGATCTAACATCAATTTCCCATTACCATTATTATTATTAATGGGAAGGCCGAAAGCAAGGATCAAATCAGGAAACGTATATATATTGGTGCAGTAAAAGGATAGAGCAGTGCGTAATTAGAAGGCCGGCCCTTGAGTTATATACTTTAATTTGTTGTATAATTTATTAATATTGTGTTTTTGCCTTGTTACCGGCAAGTGCCGACCATATGGTGATGTGACACACACACAACTTGGAACTTAGTGTGTGTGTATATATATATAGACTACATGTTGTCGTCACCATGACATGTACAACCCATCCATCCACATATACATAACAATATGGTCCTCAACATATCAACATCCTTTAATTAATAATTTAATTAAAATGGTTAGCTTATAATTTTTTATGGACGATTCTTATCAAAATTCAGTCTAATATAAATAAAAAATGCAATTTAATTCCATTTAATTAGGTTTTATATTATACGGGTTAAAAAAAAAAAAGTAAATAAAGGTCAAAAATGGTCGAAGGATACAGCAGCCCATGTGAAGAATTTCAGAGGTTAAAACAAAAGATGCATGACTAATAATAAAAAGGGAAAAACAACTATATATATTATTAGTTGTAAATTCTTTGGGAGAATAATTAAATTAATTGAATATTATGAGATAGAGATAGTTTATTATAAATTAGAATAACATTATTAATTAAAATAATTGTATAATATTAATATTATGTTAAAAGACATATATGCCATGTTCCTAATTGGGAACAAATAAAGTGTTATCGTCATATCCCACGTCATTTTAACGAAGAAGAAGAGGATATGAATTAATTAAATAAGTTTGAGTTTAGGGCAAGAATTAGAAGAAATGGTTTATAAAAGGAAAAAGAAAAAGATTTGAAGTAGAAGCAACAAGAGAAGAAGATAGATATAATGTCCAAGTGCAGGTGAGTAAGAAGTGGTTGGTCCGTCAATTGTTGGGCACAAATCATGATTAGGTATAGAATTTAGAGAAATAACGATCATGATTAAAGATGAGACACTCTCATAACGGAATGTGATTTCAAGTGGTACCGTTATATATATATATACACACCACACCACTTAAGTGTTTGCTCACTGGCCAAGCCCATGTCGGTAAAAAACATTAGTCTATGCTTCTACTCGATGCCATGACCAAACCCCTTCTCTCCTTAATTTCTACTCACTAATTGAGGTTGTTATATGCCATTTGCATTACACTTTTATTACGTTTCTAACATTCTATTATTATTTTAGCATTCATGTAAATTATTCCCACATCCCTCAATTCTTCAAAACTCAACCATTTATATATATAGCTATTATCATTATATGTGAATGGATGAATGATAATTTTGGGTAAATTTTGTTATATATAGATATTTTCAAAATTTCAACAATCAAGGGTCATTCCTCCACGCCTTAATCCGCCCTTATTTTTTAGCATATTAAATATAACTAGCAATATGTTTACAAAATGATAAAATTATTTTTTAATTCGAGTAATTTTTTCAAAAAGTAATTATTAAAAATTCAATAATATATATATATATATATATGTTTCTTGGTTTATGATGTATATTTACCCATATATGTAATAAGGATGACATCAGGCTTGGTCATGGTTCATGCCTATTCCTATCACAGAAGAAATATTTCCTTTCATAAAAAATTTAATATTACCTTCTTTTATCTGTTGGTCCTACAGAAATGACAAATTTTACATGGTTGATTTTGATGTTTTTAGGTACAAACACATCCATCCTTGGATACGCCTCTATATATTTTATTCACACTTGCACGCACGTTTAGACACTGCGCTTAATTAATTACTTTTTTAATTATAAGTGTGTACGTTTAGATTACTCAGTTTATTTCAATTACATATCCTTTTCAACTCACCTTAAATTGCTAGCCATCGACTCTTGCTCAATTCTGCCACAAAACTAAATCTATTGATCAATTTCTTTGAGATCAAGGTTAGAATATATAGAGTAACGCAAAGGATAACATATATATATAGGGAGAGAGAGGTTATTATTTAGAAAAAACAAACAAAAATAAAAGTTAATGGGATGCTGGTTATAATTAAGCGATGCAAGTAAAAGAATTGGGTGGTAACAACCAGAGATGGGAATTATGAGGCGGCCGGAACTTTTAAGTTTTAACCTTTGTTCCTGGAAGGCAAAACACATTTATTACGATACAAAACCATGCATATATCTTTAGGATTGATAGTAGATTTCTATAAATGGCATATAAATAATAATGAGGAAGTCTCCTTCAACTGTAGAGTTAATGTTTGCCTTTTTTCCTTCCATACCATTTGTTCTCTTCAATGTGCAATTACGTCATATAAAGTTTGAGCTTTAATTTCGTATGCTTATACACATGCTGATAATGGGACCCCCTCACTGCACTCACCACACGAACCCTGCAACATATAACCTCACATGTGGTATCGTAGATTATAGCTAGGAAGGGCCAAGTTTAATATCTTCCCTTAACAAATTAAATAAGATTAAGATTGGGAAATTTTCAACTGGGCTGCTCTTTTTGCTGCTTTCTCCTGAATTCTAAGTTAGTGATTGCCGATACACGCTTTTTTTTTTTTTGGAGAAATATAGTCATTGACTTGAATTTTTTGGAGATCTGTATTTTATTTTATCAAAATGAAAGGTTCAACAGTATATTGATTTAGTCTCTAAACAATTATGTCTCAATTTTTGCAGTATAGTGTCAATTTTAAAATATGAAAGCTAATTCGACAGAAGAAATTATTTAGAAATAATATGCTAAAGTTAATTGGGGTAATTGAAATTTTCTTTTTCCTTATTGTCGTCATTTTTTGGGTACTTCATGTAGGGCTCCTCAGACACTATAAAGGAGCTCGTAGATAATGTTAGGGCACGTGCTCAAGTCCAGTTTCATGTAAAGCATGCAGAAATTTGGTGATATAAATAGCTAGAAGCGCAGAGGGATATGGTTTGTAGCTACAGTTAGTGTTTATATTTGGGATAGTATGAGGCAAGGTCTTGTAGGTTAGGGAGAGGGACTTTGTGGGTGTTCAATTCATGATGCGGTGCCCTACAGTTGGTGAGTAGAATGATAAATGTGTAAAATAAATAAATAAAGGGATGGAAGGGATGCACAAATTAAAATGAAAAATTAAACTGATAAGTCTCCACAGAGTCCATCATGATCTATCTGTGGAAGGGCCATGAAAGCTCAGTGCCTCCGACCCCATCATCTCTCCCTTGGGCTATTGTCGTTGAGGTGGTTGCACAGGTAAAATGAGTGATGAGAGATTCTTTTAGGATAGTGGTGGTTTTAGAGGTGCTTTTCAAATAGATATTAAGGTCATGGGTCGTAGTTGAGATGGGGGCGTGCCCCCCGCTCTTACAAATATATATTGTTGCCTCTAACGCATTTTCGGAAAATTTTGGACCCCACTGTTAGCACCTATATTGTGGGACCTACATGCCCTACCTCTTTCTCTGTTTGGTCCCCTAGTTTTAGGTGGTTGGCTCTTCTCGAAGGCTTAGACCCCACACTAAGTACACTAATACCCATGATTCCATAACTTTTCATGCATATTTGGACCCTTCCCATATGTCCTACAACCATTATAAATTATCATGACTGCATTACCCTTTACGCACACCTCCCCCACCTTAACACTTTGTCAATATTATCTCTCATTTCTTGCTTCTCTTTCCTCTATTCCCTTACCAGCTTTTCTAATTTCCTCTTTCATTCTATATCTTGTTTCACTTGCAATGCCGGAGGACATGAATCTTTCAATAAATGGTCAGTCTCAGGTCCCCCCCGGCTTTAGATTTCATCCCACTGAAGAGGAGCTTCTTCATTACTACCTCAGGAAGAAGGTAGCATATGAGAAGATAGATCTCGATGTCATTCGCGAGGTTGATCTTAACAAGCTTGAGCCCTGGGATATTCAAGGTACTCTTTTAATTTCTCTTTTACATATTCCTTATCATTTATACTTGAACATGTGTGAACTTGATGATCAATCAAATTAATAATTGCCTTGTTGCATAAATGGCCCGGACTATGCAGAGAAATGCAAAATAGGATCCACTCCGCAGAATGATTGGTACTTTTTCAGTCACAAGGACAAGAAATACCCCACTGGGACCCGAACTAACCGAGCAACGGCAGCCGGATTCTGGAAAGCCACTGGCCGTGACAAGATCATCTACAGCGGCTTTAGAAGAATTGGGTTGAGGAAGACTCTAGTGTTCTATAAGGGTCGTGCTCCACATGGACAGAAATCTGATTGGATCATGCATGAGTATAGACTGGATGATAGCACTCATGACACCACTGTAAGCCACCTTGCTCATGTATGCAACTCTTGATCCAAAGCTTTTCCGTTTTCTTGTTAGTCTTCTCTTGAAAATTATATTGAATACTGTTTCTGAATTCAGGGTTCCAATACGATTGGAGAAGCAATCCCTGAGGAGGGCTGGGTGGTTTGCCGTGTATTTAGAAAGAAGAACTATCAGAAAACCCTAGAGAGTCCTAAAGGTTCATCAAGCTCGATGGACTCAAAGACCCAGATTCTCAGTGCTGGCAACGATGGCGTTCTTGACCAAATACTTCTCTATATGGGAAGGACTTGCAAGATGGAGAATGAAACATTTAGCCACATGAATCTCTCCAACAACAGCAACAATAACAGCATTAGATTTCTCTCAGCCAACAACACAGGCATCAGCGAAGGGCTCCATGAGAGATTTATGCATCTTCCAAGGCTAGATAGCCCAACTCTTCCTACGGTTACAATCAATAGCCCCTCCTTCGATCAAGAGAGCAATTTCAAATCTTGTTATCAGTCATATGATGAAATGCTCTCAGAGAATAATGAACCTTCCTCCACCACCACTACCACCAACCACCACCACCACCACCACCACCACCCCCACCCCCAAGGCAATGGCTTTGACATGACCTCAATTCACGAACAAAACAAATCCGGGTTTAATGACTGGGCTACCTTTGATCGTCTGGTGGCATCACAGCTGAATGGTCAGGTAGAGGCATCCAAACAATTATCCTGCTTTAGTGAGCCAAATGGGTGTTTTGGTCTGTCTCCTGATGATGACATGCATTTATCACAGCTACATGTGCACTCGAATAGATCAAATCAAACAAATTCTCAGGTCTACAGTAGCGAGAATGATCTATGGAGCTTCACCAAATCATCGTCCCCATCATCATCGGACCCATTATGCCACTTGTCAGTATAGCACAAGTGTCCAAGTATACTATAACAAACGTAGAATCTCCTAAAGTCTTTTTAGGTATGTATCAGTATACGTTATATATCATATATATAGTCTTTGTCCATAATATCGATCTATATATATGTATTTGCGTAAATAATAATAATAATAATAATAATAATAATAATAATAAATCAAGTGATATTTGAGATAGGTTGGAATCACATTGTCAAACATTATCATGTTATTTTCCTTAACTACTATGTCGTCCATGCACCAATATTTATACAAGAAATGAATATACTGCAAGTCTTTGGTGCTGTGAGTTGAACTTTTTCTATCTGTAATTATATCGAAATGGCTAAGGTCTTACCCGAATTGTTAACCATATTGAAAAAGGTTGACAAGTTAATTATGGCTCTATGTTGACTTTAATGTGGGAATGGGGGGTCACAAATTATAATACCCACTGGCATGTTGATACCGGGAACGCGTCAATCCAAAAGGACTCGTGGGTGGTGCCCAATATGACTCGGCCTTTCCCACGACTCACCTAATCATCGTTCGTACTATTATTATTTTATTAAAGGAGAGAGACTACATGAACGGGACTCAATCTTGGATCGAAATTAATGCCCCAATTAAGATATGGCAATAGGAGAAAGGTGAATATCTTCCATCTCACACAACATGTATTGCATAATACTATATTATATACATACACACATGCATGGATGAGTATGCTAGTTGCATTTGTCTTTTTCCCTATTGGTGCTTTCTTTTCCTTAATTTTCTTTTTATTGGGTACTAAATCACTTTGAAATATATATCTGGATAATCATGGATTTTTGGCATCATATGAGATTATCTTTCTCATGAATCTTGGCAGCTAATGAGTGATGAATTCTTGGTGTGTAATTAATTAATTAAGGAGACAAGATATCTGCCTAATGAAAATTATATTCGTGTGCAGATCAAGTTCAATGGACTGGTAAGTATGTCAACTTTGAATCACTCAAACACAATTCTATCCCTTGAAGATTTGATTAAAATTTTCAAAATTAATTCAATTAAATAGATGCTGGCATTAATCTAATGATACGTTAAACATTTAGTTATCTACAAATTGGGGTAATCCTAATAATTAAGAACTCAAACATTTAAGTTCTATTAGTCAAATATGGTTTAAAAGTTGACCTTATAAGGATGAAGCTAAGAGATGCATGTCTTAAACTAAAGATAAATCTATGAATACACACATAAAATATTAATGATTGAGCAGTGACCAAAATGACTAAATCATCTCTAATCTATTCCGTTGACTATTATTATCTACAAATTTTAGATTTAAAATATTGTAACTATAAAAACAACCCACAATTCTCTCTAATAATTAATGTATTAAAAAAAAAAAAAAACAAAGAAGAGAAAAAGAAACGTTAAAAATATGACATTAATTCTCATCACATGTGTTCGCCCTTAAGAAGTTTAAAGCTTAGCTTCAATGAATTTAGTTTTATTCAACTGAAACTTAAACTTGTCAGCTTTCATATATATATGGTACATACATGACGATGGCGAGCAAGGAAAGTTCCTACTGCTTAACTTTTATTTATTTGTACAGTATCAGAAAGAGAAATGACAAAAATGAATAATTTCTGCGGTTAAATGCATTAGCATCTGATTGGGACAAATCATTAACCCATCTAATGAATTAATGGTTTTAATTAGTTGTATTGTCCAATGTTCACTAGTAATTCATGGTAGGTTCCAACAACTATTCACTTAACTGATGAGCCACGCATGACTTTCAGAAAGTCGATTTTATTTTGGTTGATTAATTTAAATTCAGATTTGTAATTCATATGATATAGTTAACCGCTTCATTCAAAAATTATATACTAGTTAAAAGGTTGGAGTTATAATAATGACATAGGTGAACACAAGGGATTTGGGATAAGCATAATGCAAGAAGCTTTGGTAGGATTAAACTGTCATGTAGGGCTTGGCTTAATGGGTATTATGCATTGAATTTGAAGTGGGTTTGGAATTCTGCACCATACTCATTGCCAAAATGACAGTTACCACTCCATAGTACAATTATGCACAAATGTAATCAAAACACTTATCTTACAGCTCACCTTATAGTCTTACTTACATGCCTTTTTTTTTTTTTTTTTTTTAAAAAAAATTCTTAATTTAATTAGGAGTTTGGAGTCCTCATAGTTAATTGAGGAGGTAGGATTAAGGGGTAATTAAAGAATTAATTAATAAGAAGGGGGGTGATGTGATGAATTTTTAGTTGGAAAAAGGAGTGTCACCAAAGAGCCTATGTGCCTAGTGCTTCTAATCTATGTATGCAGCGTTGAGAATTATGTCTCCCCTCACTTCATTCATTTCAATCAATTTTCTATTTTAGTAATCCCACTGCAAAATTAAATCAACACCTATTCCTTTTTTTTTTTTTTAAATTATTCTTTCTAAGTGATCTGTTTACATCAATGGTCGGTGAGTGAAACAACAATTTATATTTTCTTTTTCTTTTTTTTCTCAATTTTTTAATTAGTAACATAATATAACTAATTAACCATGATTATATATATATATATTGAAAACACATAATTAATTTCTTAAAATCAATAAGGTGCAAAAGAAATTAATTTTACATTTAATTTATTCTCAAAATCTAGTTTAAGAAGAAAAAGTGTCCAAAATTTTATAAAAACCTTAATATAAAAATTTAACACATCCTTGTAAAAAAATATATATATATATATTTGAGATGAAATAAATCTTATCTATTTTTGTAAAATAAATATATAAAAAATTTTACATGAAGAGAATTATGATATGTGAAACAAGTTGATGCATACACAAAGAAAGTTGAAAAAGCACCCATGATTGGTGTGACTTTATTCAACTTGCCTTTGTGGTCTATATTGCAGGGATGTAGGGTGATTCTTCAAAGTATTTTATTCTCTAATGGATGATCTCATATCTGTTAGAACTGAACTATCAATGAATGAAACACAACATAAACCCATTTTTGAATTAGTTAGCTTCATATTACTTTCAAATTGAATGTACCACCACTGTATGATTAGATTTCTTCTGTTTCAATATTTTATTTGCTAATATTAACGTCTATGCTCAATTTCATAATTTTGTCATTGAAACTATTTGTATTTAGGCCATACATATATTAACTCTTCTTATGCAAAAATACAAAAATCATTATTTACTAAATATGAAAATTAATTTTATTTTATTTTATTTTTTTTTATCAAAAGTAAAATGTACTAAATTGAGAACAAGACCTGAAATACACCACATATCCAACATCACAAGCCCCCAAAGAAAAATGGAGCAAGATCCAGGGAGCCTCTAATGCTGCACCACCGTCAGGCTGAAACAAGAGCCAAACCAATATTCGACCACAAAAAATAAGTAGAGAAAAAAAGCTTACATCATTCAATGGCAAAAACATATTGCACATACTTTTTCTTTCTTTTATATAAATATATATAAAATTATAAACGAATAATAGAATACAAAATTTTCAAAATTCACCTCACCCGGCCCCCATATTAAGGATAAGTGCATTATATATACTATTTATTGATTATTCACATTATTTAACCATTATAATCAAAATTAAATTAAATAAATTAACAATTATTTGACATAATTTTAACAAATTATGTGAATATTTTAATTAGATTTAGAAAAAAAATATCAATATTTAATTTCATAAAAATATATAGGAGATAATAATAAAATAATTCACCCAATTATATATACGTATTTCATGTGAAATAATCTAAAAATTTACAAAGTAATAAAATGATAAATATGTTTATGCATATATTTTTAAAAAGTGTAACTATTAATTAGTTTTTTAAATAATAATAATGCTTTAATTTTTATTAACTTATATATCTGATAGTGGGTGTTTATTATTATTATTGCTTATAATTTAATTTAACCTTTTTATAATTAAATGAAATTTACTAATTTAGAAGTAAATATTGATAAATTTTATTTTACCTTATGAAAAATAAATTTATGATGGAGATTTCCATAATCGTATCATGACAAAATTTTGAGGACAAGACGGGGGGAGGGCATACCGCATAAGCAGACAACTGCAACTAGTGGGCCCAAATTTCCATTATGTAGAGTGTACTGCTTTAATTTTTATTAATTATAACTAAGTAAATGGTAAATACACACAAAAAGAAAAAGCTTTGGTGAAATAATTGATAGAGAAAATTGTGTAATTAAAATTTTAATGTCGGTAGAAAATAATTTATTAGCTTTAATAATGATTATATGGACACTTACTCGCTACAAAAGTATTTGATTGAGCATTTTAATCATTTCTGTCAAGAAAAACCATCCGGACCTTAATTTCTTTTATATATGTATACCATCTTCTCTTCTGTATACGTATATTTTCTTTTCATATCATTATTTAATACTATGTATTAAAACTCAAACTTCAGTTTTTTTATTTTTTATTTTTTGGCTACTACAAGGACAGTTCAACAAAGAAATTAATATAGTTAGGTGGTGTGGGGCCAGGTTACAGGGAGAAGGTTAACATCTAGGGAATTGAAATGGACACACCACACTGTAATCATGAAAAATTTGTAAGATAAATTCCTTCCATGTTTACATTTTACAGCTACTCATTCCCTTCAAGTCATTGTAGATATGTAAATTATTATTATTATTATTTTTTTCTTATACAAAAGAAAGAAAGAAGCTATCATTATCTACGAATAATTACTGTTTTACTAAATTAATATTATAAACCCAATGCTCTGATTGAATTACTGGTTTATGTCAGTTATTTAATTGAATTAAGAATCAATGTGATCAAACTTCTTTTGAAATGCATGCACAAAGAAATCAATTCAATTAATCTATTCATCTACAGGACGTTTCTTTTGTCATCCACTTGCAGAAAGCCCAATTGGGCAAGAGTGACTATATATTCCCTTCACAAACATATTTGAGGGTATCATTGTCTCTTTCTCCTTCCCTTTCACTGAATCCATCTATACATCTCTCTCACACCATTCAATTGCTGCGCAAATAACATTGCATGCTTGAATATCTTTCTCTCAATATTATCGTATATATTAAAATTTTGTTTATACCATTTGACGAACACAATTTCTCTATTAAGAGAATGAGTTTCATATAAGATGGATCGAAAAATAAAATTAACAAAAAAAGTTATTCTTCAAGAACTTTAAGACATTAGGTCAAAAGTAGGAATAAATTTTAAAATTTTTTTTGTTTAGTAAATTAGGCTGATGTTTCTTGATAATAGAAGGGGGATAGATATTATTATCAATACTATAGACAGGAGTTATAAAAATTGATGGTTTCAGAGCAATTAGAATGGAGAGACTTAGGGCTGGAACTAAGAGAATTGGGCTCGCAAAGTGGGGTAGGAAAGATGGAACCGAGAGTGAGACGAATGACAGAGGAGGTGGGTCAAGATTGAGGAGACCATAGATGATGGAGGTAAGGGAGACAATGTGGTGAATAATAAGCGTGGAGCAGGCGTGTTGAGTGATGTCCTCAATGTTGTTTAGCAAAGTGGTAGATACGCATCCTATGAGAAGAGATATTAAAATTTGAAGAGTAAAGGGGCAACATGGAAGAAAGAAAGAGAAAAGAAAACTTCAGTTTCATGAGGGGTTGGGGTTGGGCCCAGCCCAATATTCCCCTAATTGCTAATTAAATTAATGGCTCTTTGTGATCAATCATAACTTTTTTCCATATAATTTTAAATGTGTACTTTTTTAAATATCAATTTATTATATATATATTTTTTCTAGTGAACTAAATTTTAGTGGAATTAATTTAATTTCACATTATTACATAATTTGTAGAATAAAAATGCTACGGTTATTAAGTCCCAGAATAAGATTTCCGGTTGCCATAATAGGTAATACCATCAAAACAACTCCCCACCCAATTTAAATCCTTCCAATCAAAACAACCCATTTTAAGAATTTCAATTTCTTTGCTCTCCATATATCCAACTGTTGCAGATAAAGCTACCCATCGGTGACCAAGTCAAGTCATTTGCATCAAACTCCGTTGACTGGCGACTTCAGTCAAAATCCGTCTAATTTCTAATAGTATTATAACACTGCAGTGTCCAGTTGGTTAGTTCCATAGGCTCAAGGCCCAAATCAGTTTCCCTAACTATTGTTTCAAAAAAGAAAAGGGCCATCCTAAGGAAGAAAAGCCCAATCCAAGAGTCTGGTCTCGGTTCACTAGTAAACAGTAATGTCCCATCCGACTGGAAGAAAAGCCGATGCCTCCAGGTCCATCCTTACACGAATACATAAATTTCAAAGCCCTGCTATTTATTTAGAGAATTACAATAAGAGTTGCCCAGACCTAAAGCAACACTTTCTGACTTGAGGATTCAACCAAACACATCAATGTACATTAATTTTTATTGCCATTTGCAAACCCAAAACGTGCTTACTCTGTCCTTACAACAAAAAAGAAGAGGTATGTACTTGGCTACTAACCCCTTGTAACTACGCAAATCAACATCTTGATTAATACATCTTCAATAGAAGCAAAATTAAAAGAATCAAACACAGAAACACAAGCCAAGAAGAAATATTCTCTCTTTTAACTGATAATAAGATTATTGGATCGGATGGCGTTCTTTGTTCTCAACAGAATCCTTAGCTGAGCTTTTTGACACTCCAGCTTTGTTCCCCAATGCCTACTTTTGGATCCGATTGCTCGAACCACTCGAGGGAATTCCACGAACCCTTTTATCCCTCTCTTTATATGTGGATTCTCAACTGTCACGGATGAAACACTGCTAACATTATCATTACATGATGATTTTTCACTGAGAACTGCCCTTGTTAAATCTGCTCCACAGTTATAGTAACAGGACTTCTCCCCCACCATCAGTCTGCTAAACTTTCTAGGTAAATTAATAGCAGTTGCCTCATCTTCTTGTTCCTTCTTCAATGTTGGATTCTCATCAGGTTCTGATGTTTTACTTCCCTCCAATTCTAAGAGCTTTTCTTCAAAGAGAACCTTTGCCTCCGCCAGCTTCATTTGAACCCTTTCTTCTCTTAACACCTCAGCCACTCTTAGCATCTTTCTTTCCTCCTCAATTTCCTTTTTTATGCGATCAATCTCTGCTTTATCCGATGAAATTTCTCTAGCAAGTTGTTCACATACTCTCCCAAGAGCCTCTCTTCCCCTTCTCTCCTCAGCCAGTTCTTTAGCCAATATTTTGTTCATAGTCTCCCCTTTCTTTCGTGCCTTTCTTTCATGTTCGAGCTCAGCCTTCAATTCAATGATCTGGGCGCGAGCGATGTCCAGTTCAGTCTCCATGATAGGCCTGAAAAAGGTCAGATCCCAGAAGGAGGCAGCGATCTTACGAGCAGAGGGAGGATGAAAATGCTTTTTACTTTGATAATGCTTGTGGTGTCGATGCTGATGATGATGGTGAGAATTATAAAAAGGATTCTCGTACAATTTCCAGGTTGGGCAAGTGGTGGTGGTGATGGGGTATTCAGGAATGGATTCATTGGTGGAATTTTCTACGCTACCGATCATCATCACCTTCACGTCCTCCATATCTTCTCGTATTGATTTATTTGCAAATGAGCTTTTCTTTTCTCTTTTCTGCGTTGCTTCTCTTGCTTTCTATCTTCCTTTGCTTTTTGTAATGGGGATTTGCACTGTCAAGAAAGCAATATGGGGGTAGGCCCTTAATAAAACTTTGCTTTCTTTTGATGTGAATTGCAAAAGGGAAAGATGAGTCACATGCTCCTCTTCTTAATTATAACTACCTACACAAGAGCTGCTCTTGCCTCTCAATCATGTCTTGATGAGTCTCCATCTCGCTCCACAATGTTACTCATGGAAACAACAGTTGTAATTTCTCCCCCCAATTATAGTTGAAGGGAAATCATTTCGTCCTAAAGTTACTATATATCTCAAGCTGTATCACAGAAGAACTCACTTTCTCTAAATGTTTAGTCTAATGAATGAGTTGGGTCCACCATTCCCACAAAGCTCCATGTATTTTCTGAGAATGGGGACACAGAGCTGGAAAATTTACACTTTGTGGAGCTGGAAAAGTTGGGTTATCTGATCAGGTTTTGGAACCCACACATATTCGTGTCAAGTTCAAGAACTAATCCCTCCCTAAACTACGTTATGGAGTAGTAAATTTGGTAAGACAAGAATGCCAAGAACAGTGACCCATCTACTAATACCAGAGACCCACATGTATAATTGGGGGGCTAGCAAGCAAGCAAGCAAGCATCTTTTAATTAATGCATCCCAGAAGCAACAAACTAGTCATTCTCTTCATAGAAAACCAAATGAAATGCTGTTTCTTTCAAATTCAAAGGAGGAAATATATGTGTCTCATAGAAATTGCTTTGTTAGGCATAATTGATGAGATGAGACCCCATCCATTTTAATCATTTTTGTTATCCTAGACCTTAGAAAATTAATCAAAAAGGACACAATAGATTAACAAGGGTCCCTGTAATTATCAATTGGTTCCACATGGATGTCTTCCATTATGTTCTCTCCACTCAGCCTCTGGTTGAAGTTGCAAAATCAATCTCCCAATCACATTAAACTCTCAGCTCAAAGGAAAAGACTTTTATTGAAACCGTTTGTCCAATGTCATTAACTAGTTCTCCAATTTACTTTTAGGGGTAAAAATTGTTTTTTATCAACTGTCTCTTCAAACTTTGGCAAGATGTTCCTTGTTATTCATAGATTATTTTGTGTTGTTTGACCAAAAGAGGCTTCCACTCTGAGTTTTATTAGGCTTTATTATGGAAAAGAGACATGTGCTTACACATGCAAAACTGAAGCATCCTAGATTTGTCATTCGAGAACGCAATTATGGACTTTTAGTCGCATTTTTTTATAATTAATAAGCTTTGTCTTGTACATATATTTATTCTCATCATAACTTGATGTTTGTCTGAGTCTTGTAATTATGTATATTCTGCATTTTTATTCAGATATTGATCCAATGAGATACAGCGCTGATGTGTAAACTGCTACTCTTTGGAGATTCAAACTTCTCTTGAGTGCGTTAATTAATAGATCAATTTTTAACATATACCTCTCTACACAACATGATGTATAGTTAAAGCCGATTTGAATTTACCTTGAGTTTAACAAACTTAAGTTAATGATTAGTGGTATATTTTTTTTATGGAGAACCTCTAATAATATCTAATTTAGTATAATAAAATGAGAGAATTTAAAAAAAAGTTAAAATTTAAAATCAATTATGATTAAATAAGTTAAACTATTATCTCATAATATATAATTCTCCTTTTTAACCCATACTAAACGGAACAGCTTCAGATTACACAGATGAGCCGTTTATAATAGAGAAAAACGAATGTAATTACACATGCAATACTCCCTTTATTTAAATGGATTGTAACAAAGCTAATATGTTCTATTAAGCCTGTTTAATTGGTGTAGTAGGTTAAGCTGTTCAATTTTAATGCACTTAAATTCATTTATAGATAATTATTCATATTTTAATATGATTCAACTTTTTATAAATTTAACTATTGATCAAGCATAAATTACCCACATTTTTATTATCTTTTTTTATTGTTTATTTACACATTTTTTAGTCTAATTTATGGTTTCTATCTTGTTTTTACAGAAAAGGAAAGAATTGGAAAATTGGAGAAAAAGTGAAGAAAATTGACAGAAAAGTGATTGGGTCAGTGATTTGCCCAGTGATCTGCCCAGATCAAGTTGAAGCAGAAACCTGGAGGCAACAGGCAGAAGTAATATGGGCAGTGATTTACCCAGGACACTCGAGGACACTGGCCAAATCACTCGCAGAAGACAGAGAGAACTGACTGGCAGAAACATGATCAGGTCTGTGATTTGCCCAATCCCTTGAAGAAACTGGTCAAATCGCCGGGCAAATCACTTCGACAGCAGAAAATACAGTAGAGCGGAAAATTGTTCAGGAAACCGAATTTCAAGTTTTCAGAAGTCCAAATCCAACTCAATCACTACCAAAACAATTCCAAGAGCCACGAAAGAGTTTCTCACCTAAGGAATTCCAGTTGCAATTAAATTCAACATCAAAAGAGGAGTCACAAGCCAAATTAAAAAGGGAATTCAAAACCCTAGAAGGATGGAACTCTTCAACTATAAAAAGGCAACCTCCAAACCAGCAAAGGCATCTTCGGCGGAGGAATTGAACTCGCCAGAAACTCTCCAGCATCTTCCTTTTTCTTTTCCTTTCATCTTTTTGTGTATTTAGTCCACCATGAGTGGCTAAACTCTTTTCTTTTCTAGTTGAAGTTGAGAATATTCAGATTTGTGATGAATTGGGAGGTTTAATACTCCATTGTTGAACTCTTGTTTATTTCAATATTTATGCAAACTGATCTTTTCCATAATTATTACTTTGCTTTTAGAATCAATAAGGGCCCATTGCTTTTAAATTGCTTAAGTAATATTATTTGAATGATTTAGGTCCGTAATTGCTTAGGTTGTTCAAATACACATTTAATCAAGTTGCATAATCTAAACTTGACCACGCGGTTGGCAAGGATAGAATTGGGTTTTTCTAAGTTTTAATGCAGTCAACAGTTGTTCGATGCTACAATGCCCCAAGGACGTTCCTTGGCAACTTGTTGATTAGTGTTTGATTAGCGAACGTTTCCTAATCAAACTAGAACTAAGGAAGAATTTGAATTGTGAGAAGCGTCTTCCACAACCAAAACTGATTTATTGAAATCAAATAGGAGTCTTTAATAATCAATGATCAATTCTGAACAAACTGAATTAGACTCACACTTCAGCTAGAATCTCTTTCTCATTGAAATTCTCATCTATTTAAATTATTGCTTTTTTTTATATTTAATTTTAATCATCAAATCAAAACCCCCCTCTTTTAATTATTTGTTATTTACTCATCTTGGTTATTATTAGGAAGATCTTTAGTGTCAATTCCCTGTGGTTCGACCCTATTGCCACTATCTACAAGTTTATTGTTGATTGTTTAATAGGTTTATTTTTGACGGCTTCGACAACCGCTTATCAAAAATTGGCGCCGTTGCCGGGGAATTGATCTAACTAACGTATTTTCCCTTTATGACCAGGTCTGGCCGTAAAGACAATCTTCTTTACGACCCAGAGATTGAAAAAACCGCCAAGAGCTTAAGGAAGCAAGCAAATTTGAGGAACCAAGCCTCAAGACCATCTTCATCAACAACACCATCTCACAGACCACCTACTGCCCCTGCTGAAGAAATTTCTGCACCAGCAGAAACTTCCACCACCGCACCTGCTACAGCAGAATTTTTACCAGAAACTGAATTTCTGGTCATGGCAGAAAATCCAGCAATGGCAGCACCACCTGCTGCATATGTAGAAGCTGAAAATCAAGCAAGAAACGTGCCCATCCAAGCACCACAACAAAGGGAAAGAACTCTCGGAGAGTTAGCTGAACCAACAGGAGATCAAGCACCCTTATGCATTGAATATCCCCTATTGACAGCACCATTCGAGCTAAGGACAGGTCTGATTCATCTCCTTCCTAAATTCAGAGGCCTAGAGAATGAAGATCCTCACAAGCATTTGAAGGCATTCCACGTTGTGTGCTCAACCATGAGACCCCAAGGCATTCCAGAAGACGATATCAAGCTTAGAGCCTTCCCTTTTTCCCTTGAAGACTATGCCAAAGAATGGTTATTCTACTTGGCACCAGGATCCATCACATCATGGGCTGATATGGTAAGAGCATTCTTGAGAAAATTCTTTCCAACCTCAAAAGCCATAGGCATCCGTCGAGAAATAAGTGGCATAAAGCAAAAGCACTCTGAAGGCTTGTATGAGTACTGTGAGAGGTTCAAAAAGTTGTGCACAAGCTGCCCTCGGCATGATATTTCTGACCAATCTCTCATTGAGTACTTCTATGGAGGTTTGCTACCCTCAGAGAGAAAATTTATTGACGCAGCCTGTGGAGGAACAATTGAAAAAAAATCACCTCGAGAGATGAGGCACTTAATTTCCTCCATGGCTGCAGCTTCTCAACAATTTGGAGACCAAGAGCTGCCAACAAGGAATGTAAATGAGGTGAGTAATTCCATTTTATCATCCCAACTTTCTGAACTCACCAATGCTGTCCGAAGCCTTGTTGTGAGTCAAACCCAACAAGTCCAGCAGATTCAGCAGCCCAAGACATGTGGAATATGTGCCAACAACCACCCAACTGATCTATGTCCTTCCCTTCAAGAGGAGGACCAGCAAGTCAATGCTGTTGGAGGCTTCAATGGGCAAAGAAGGTATGATCCCTATTCTAATACTTATAATCCAGGTTGGAGGGACCATCCAAATTTCAGTTATGCAAGGGGAAATCAATATCCAAGCTACCAGCAAAGGAATCAAGCTCAAGCTCCACCTCAGAATCCCAATGCATCTCTTGAAGAGATTGTGAAAAATTTGGCAAATACTGTGCAGAATCTTGAGAAACAAATGGGGCAAATGGCTTCATCCTTGAACAAAATTGAATCTCAAGGAAAACTACCTTCCCAAACTGAGATAAATCCAAGGCAAAATGCTAGTGCCATCACATTGAGGAGTGGAAAGGAGTTGTAAGACAATAGGGCTGAAAAATTGCAAAAACAGACCATGGAAGAAATTCTGCCAGAAAGTGATCAGGGCAGTGATTTGCCCAGTTCACTGATAGGAACTGACCCGATCGTTGGGCAAACTAAGCTGTCCAGCAGTGATTTGACCAATTCTCCAGAGAAGGCAGGAAGTGATTTGCCCAAATCAACAGACCAGGCAGAATCAAGTCAAAGGCAGAAACAGCAACCAATGGAGAAATTCAAGGTACCACCTCCCTTCCCAAAGAGATTTGCAAGATCCCAAAAGGAGAAAGAGGAAAAAGAGATATTGGAGACACTTCGCAAAGTGGAAATTAACATTCCCCTACTTGATGCCGTAAAGCAAATTCCAAGGTATGCCAAATTTCTCAAAGAGCTATGCACCAACCGAAGGAAACTTGCTGAACGTGAAAAGGTAAGTGTGGGGGAGTGTGTTTCAGCTGTCATCCAAAGAAAACTACCAGTCAAATGCAAGGATAGAGGAATGTTCGCGGTTTCATGCAAGATAGGCAATGTGGGAATAAAGAAGGCCATGTGTGACCTTGGAGCTTCAATAAATGTCATGCCACTTTCTATTTTTAACTTGTTGAATGCAGGTACACTCAAGGGCACCAGCATTGTGATCCAATTAGCTGACCGGTCCATTGTCTACCCCAAAGGAGTGCTAGAAGATGTGTTGGTGCAAGTGGACCAATTAGTCTTTCCAGCGGATTTTTATGTTATTGACATGGAGGAAGACAAGAGCAACACCACCTCTGATATCTTACTTGGGAGACCATTCTTGAGCACAACAAGAACAAAAATTGATGTGCATGATGGCACATTGACTATGGAGTTTGAAGGGGAAGTTATCAAATTTAATGTTTATGATGTCATGAAATTCCCCAATGATGTTTCTCCTGTTTATGGCCTTGATGTTATTGATAATTTAAGCCAAGAAGTTTTTGATTTTGATCAAGAAAACTTACTTTATGAAGGTCTTTGCAGGAGAGAAGAAGTGGACAGCAACATCACTGAAACAAAGAAAACAGCAGACTGCTGTAAACTGCTGGATGTGGGTAGTTTGCCCAGTGATTTGCCCAGAATACCAGAAAATTTGCTCAAATCACAGACCAAATCAGATAGTATGCAGACAGAAAACCAGCAGACAGAAAATGCACCAGATCTGAAACCCTTGCCTAACCACCTCAAATATGCCTACTTGGGAGCTGAAAATACACTTCCAGTAATCATCTCCAACCAGCTCAGCCAAGAAGAAGAGGAAAAGCTCCTGGATGTGTTGAGGAAGCACAAGAAGGCAATTGGGTGGACATTGGAGGACATAAAGGGTATCTCACCCTCAACGTGCATGCATCGGATACTTATGGAGGATGAGTGCAAACCTGTTCGTGAGGCACAAAGAAGGCTGAATCCACCTATGATGGAGGTTGTAAAGAAGGAGATTGTGAAGCTCCTAGACATTGGGGTAATCTACCCCATTTCTGACAGTAAGTGGGTGAGTCCCATCCATGTGGTACCAAAGAAGACTGGGATTACCATTGTCCCTAATTCTGAAGGAGAGCTAGTACCCACTCGTGTGCAAAATGGGTGGAGAGTTTGCATGGACTACAGGAAGCTCAACACAGCCACAAGGAAGGACCATTTTCCCTTGCCCTTCATGGACCAAATGCTTGAGAGACTTGCTGGAAAAAGCCATTACTGCCTCCTTGATGGATATTCTCGATTTTATCAAATTCCCGTTGCACCAGAAGACCAAGAGAAGACCACTTTCACATGCCCATTTGGCACATTCGCATTTAGGAGGATGCCCTTCGGTCTTTGTAATGCACCAGCCACTTTCCAAAGGTGCATGATGAGCATTTTTTCTGACTATGTGGAGAGGATCATTGAAGTCTTCATGGATGACTTTACGGTGTATGGCAACTCATTCCATGAATGCCTAGCCAACTTGGAGAAGATACTTCAAAGGTGCTTGGAGACAAACTTGGTTCTCAACTATGAGAAGTGTCACTTCATGGTCAGCCATGGCTTAATCTTAGGCCATATTGTTTCAGCAAAAGGGATTGAGGTGGACAAAGCCAAAATTGACACCATAAAAAATCTGCCCTACCCAACCAGCATTAGGGAGATTCGATCATTCCTTGGACATGCTGGTTTTTACAGGAGGTTTATCAAGGATTTTTCTAAAATAACTCAGCCTCTTTGCAGATTGTTACAGCAGGATGTACCCTTCAACTTTGATGACAGCTGCAAATCAGCCTTTGATTTGATCAAATCACTCCTAATTTCTGCCCCAGTCATCCAGCCACCTGATTGGACCCTTCCATTTGAGATCATGTGTGATGCCAGCAACTTTGCTATAGGTGCAGTATTGGGACAGCGCATAGGTAACTCTCCTCATGTCATTCACTATGCCTCACGCACCCTAGATGCTGCACAATGCAATTATTCCACCACGGAAAAAGAGTTGCTGGCTGTTGTGTTTGCATTGGAGAAGTTTAGACCCTACCTACTTGGTACAAAGGTGATTATATACTCAGATCATGCTGCACTAAGGTATTTAATCAAGAAAAAGGAGTCCAAACCTAGGCTGGTGAGATGGATATTGCTGTTACAAGAGTTTGACTTGGAGATCCGTGACAAGAAAGGCAAGGAGAACCTTGTGGCTGATCACCTCAGCAGAATTCTGACCGAGATAGAGACATGCCCCATCAATGAGAACTTCCCTGATGAGCACCTCTTTTCTGTCCAAGAAGAGGAACCATGGTATGCTGATATTGTTAATTTCCTTGCCATAGGTGATTTGCCCACTGATTTGCCCAAACACATAAGAGACAAGTTCAAGAAAGAGGCAAGGTATTATGTGTGGGATGAGCCTTACCTATGGAAGCATTGTGCAGACCAAGTCATAAGGAGATGCATCCCAAACCATGAGATCACATCTGTCCTAACCTTCTGCCACTCTTACAGCTGTGGAGGTCACTTTGGGCCATGCAAGACAGCCTTGAAAGTCCTTGACAGTGGATTATTTTGGCCTAACATATTTAGAGATGCTTATTTATTTTGTAGGTCATGTGCAAGATGCCAACAAACAGGAAACCTTGGCAAAAGAAGTGAAATGCCACAAGCACCCATTATGGTGTGTGAAATCTTTGACATATGGGGCATTGACTTCATGGGACCATTCCCACCTTCCTTTGGCAACACCTACATACTTCTTGCTGTGGATTATGTGTCCAAGTGGATTGAGGCCAAGGCAACAAGGGCTGATGATGCAAAAACAGTATGTGATTTTGTAAAGTCCCACATTTTCTCAAGATTTGGACTGCCCAAGGCCATAATCAGTGACCGAGGCACCCATTTTTGCAACAAGGTAGTAGAAACTCTCCTCAAGAAGCACCATGTCATCCATAGAACCTCTACTGCCTATCACCCTCAAACAAATGGGCTGGCTGAATTGTCAAATAGGGAGATCAAGTCCATCTTGGAGAAAACGGTCTGCCCAAATCGCAAGGACTGGAGTACACGCCTCAATGATGCCTTATGGGCATATAGAACAGCATATAAAACTCCAATTGGGATGTCTCCATATAGGCTGATTTATGGAAAAGCATGCCATCTTCCTGTGGAACTTGAACACAAAGCCTATTGGGCTGTGAAGAGCTGTAATCTCGATGAAAAAGAAGCTGGAGTTAACAGAAAATTACAGATTCAAGAGCTTGAGGAGATTAGGCGTGATGCCTATGAAGCTTCATGGGATTACAAAGCAAAGACTAAAGCCTTCCATGATAAGACTATCTCCAGAAAACACTTCCAGGTTGGTGATAAAGTCTTGCTTTTTGATTCCAGGTTCAAATTATTCCCTGGGAAGCTTCGGTCTAGGTGGATTGGACCATTCTTGGTTGAACATATCTATCCACATGGAGCTGTTGACATTAGGAGCCCACAAACAAGCAAGGTTTTCAAAGTTAATGGGCATCGTTTGAAGAGATTCTATGAAGGTTTTACTGTCCATGTTGTGGAGGAGGTTCCCTTGGATCCCCCTTCCCAAGACTGCTGAGCAAGACACTGAAGTCCAGCCCAAGACAGAAAACAGGGCGCTACTGGGAGGCAGCCCAGAGGCAGTGATTTGCCCACTGCTTGCCCAAATCGCAGGGCAAATCGACTGAATGTACCATAGTCACAAGTGATCGGGGCAGTGATTTACCCAATTGCCCAGATAATTTGATGAAGATCACCGGTCCAATCGCAAAATCAAGCACATCATCAGAAAAGGGCGTGAACAGTACCAGCCCAGCAACTGCAAAGGAGCAGCGATCTGGCCAAGTGATTTGCCCACTGCTTACCCAAATCACTGGTCAAATCACCCTGTCAAGAATCCAGAGGGCCAGCATTAAATGATCAGGGCAGATTCACATACCCAAATCACTTTAAGTAGTTCTTTTCTTATTCTTTTACTTTTTACGCTAAACTACTGTTTTTTTATCTCTTCTTCTTCTTCAAGCTTTCTCCTCTCCGACCACCACTCACCCACCGGCAAACTCAAGACCACCATGGTCCGAATTAAGATGAAGGCCACTGGCGGACCATTCATGTGGAAGAAACTAGGGCTACCGAAACCCATCCCCTATGACAGTGACGATGAAGCGTGGGATACCCCTCCATCAACCACCACCAACATCGAAATACCACCGGCTACAAACACAGCAACAGGACGCACCGACTTACCGGCCGTCCAGACATATCACCGGCAATAGAAACGGCCAAGAACGCCGCCACCACCGTCCACAATAGCCCCGAAGGCAAACCCTGCGGGCGAAATGCTACCTGAAGCCACCACTTCCTCCGGCCACGGCCAAAAACGGCCAAGACCACAGTCGCCACCGAGATCAGAGCCAGAGCCAGCCATGCATCCCGCAGGACACAAAGAGAACACTACGCCCCCTGATCCCACCAGCGCTGTGCCCACTGATGCGCCTAGCAATATGCCAAGCGCTATGCCTAGCGATGTGCCCACTGATGCGCCCACGGACCTGCCTAGCGATGTGCCCAGCGACACACTCAGCAATATGCCCAGCAATTTGCCCAGCGATTTGCCCAGGCCAGCATACCCAGATCACATCGTCAAAGCACTGACATTCAACAAAATTTCTGAGCGCACCAGGCTGCTTAAAGTTTCATCCCTACCATATCACCCAGGTAAGTATATCCACCATGCCACCCTTGGAGCACTGAGACTCCATTCCCAGGTACATTCTCTCATCTCTACTATTGGCTGGGACACCTTTTTCTTCCTGCGCATGCCCTCCTTCCTTGAACTCACACATGAGTTCTTCACCACATTCTATTTTGACAAACCTGCCATGCACAACATACACACACCAGGCACTATTGGATTCAGGTTATTGGGGAAGCGATTTCGCTTATCCCTGCAGGAATTCGGCATAGCCATGGGCTGTGAATGCCCTCAGTCCACCTGGGACTTCCCTGCTGAGTTTGATCCAAGCTCTGTGTACTTGGAATTAAGTGATAATCCACCAGACACCTACTCACCAACAAGGTCCAAGGACCTTTACCTCAAAAACCCCAGCCTGAAATACCTCCACAGATTCCTGGCTTATACATTTTCTGGGAGGAAGGATGCCTCCAACATCCTGACCAGAACTGAGTTATATATTCTTTGGTGCATGCACACACATAGGAAAATACATCTGGGATACTGGGTTGCCACCCAACTATCTAGCATCATTCAGTATAACAGGCCACTGATTTTTGGGCCCTTGATCACTGCCATTGCAGTAAATCTCAAATTATTGCACCCAGCATATACTGACCTTTCCCCCACTTCCAAGACAACCCCCTTGGACCTACGCACATTAGATGACATGGGGTTGCTTTGCAAGGTGGGGGATGTTTTTTCCATTGCACCTGCAGGTCCAGTAACGCCATGCCATGAGCGTGTTTTCAGAAGGAAGAAAGCCACCATAAGCACCACCACCCAGCAGCCAGCCACTATAGCAGCCCCTGCAGATGAGACAACACAAGCAATAGGGCAGGCACCAGCAAATGAGCCACCTCCAGCAGCCGCCCAGCAGGATGCTCCTCAGCCACCTGAAGACGAAGCACCCAACCAGACAGTAGAGGCTCGTCTCAGTAGGATTGAGGATCGAATGCAAAGGATGGAGCACTTGTTGGACCTGCTGATGGACCATTTTCTGCCCCAGCACCGTGACAGATAGCGATCTGCCCAGTGATTTGCCCAGTGCTTGCCCAAGTCACTGGTCAAATCACTCACATGCCAGGAAGTCACTTTCCCTTCTCTCCTTCATTTTTCTATACATTTATTCAAACATTGAGGACAATATTTGGGTTAGGTGTGGGGGTACTGGAGAGTATTTATTCATTGATTATACCATCTTTTTGCTTCTTGTTGTTTCTTTTTGTTTCTTTTTGCATTGTTCTTACCCCTTTTTGCACACACCAGAATTTTTTTTCACACTCCTAGCGCACACACACAGAATTTTGTAGCTAATTGCTTTACTCAACATAGATAACAAGGCTGAAAGAGTTTCCTTATCTCATGACCCCATTGATTTGCCATCCCTTTAAGCTTAAATTGAATCATTCACAGTATGTTACCTTCACTTAGGGAGTTTTTCTCTTGAATTGAATCCTCAAATTTGCTAAGATCAAGGGAAATAAAAATACAAATACATGCAAACACAAAGTCAGTGTAACTCCCTAAGAGCTGATTTGCCCAAAATATCATGAAAAACCAGCACAAAGCACAAATCACAAACTTGTTCCAATGGTCTAAGACTATGAACTAAGCCTAATAGCCACTTGGAGAAGTAACTGACTGAGTAACCGGGGGTGTATCACCCATGTACACAATCGCGTAAAAAGGTCAGTAACTTTTTCAAGCAAATAAGTTTCGATGGTCTAGACTATGAACAGAGCTAGTAGCCACTTGAACAAGTGACTAACTGAGTAACCGGGGGTGTATCACCCATGTACACAATCGCGTAAAAAGGTTAGTGACTTTTTCAGGCAAGGATAAGAATAAGTGCTGCTAAAAATAAAAATAAAAATAAAAGAAAAAGAGAAGAAAATGGGCAAATCACTCCTAGGGGTTGCATTAAAACTAACATAAAGGAATAAGCATGATTGAGCCAAAAACCTTTCTCTTGACCATGGTAGGTGAAAGGAAACAAGGAAAGGAGAAGATGACCTTAGTACATGTACTCTATACTGTGACGATTCAGTTTAGGAATCTAGGGGAGGCTGATTAAGTGGTACTTAGGCTCTAAGGAAAAAGGGGACTTGATTGGCTAAGTTATTTGTTGCTTGAGGACAAGCAAAAAGCTAGGTGTGGGGGTATTTGATCAAGCATAAATTAGCCACATTTTTATTATCTTTTTTGATTGTTTATTTACACATTTTTTAGTCTAATTTATGGTTTCTATCTTGTTTTTACAAAAAAGGAAAGAATTGGAAAATTGGAGAAAAAGTGCAGAAAATTGACAGAAAAGTGATTGGGTCAGTGATTTGCCCAGTGATCTGCCCAGATCAAGCTGAAGCAGAAACCTGGAGGCAACAGGCAGAAGTAATATGGGCAGTGATTTGCCCAGGACACTTGAGGACACTGGCCAAATCACTCGCAGAAGACAGAGAGAACTGACTGGCAGAAACGTGATCAGGTCTGTGATTTGCCCAATCCCTTGAAGAAACTGGTCAAATCGCCGGGCAAATCACTTCGACAGCAGAAAATACAGCAGAGCGGGAAATTGTTCAGGAAACCGAATTTCAAATTTTCAGAAGTCCAAATCCAACTCAATCACTACCAAAACAATTCCAAGAGCCACGAAAGAGTTTCTCACCTAAGGAATTCCAGTTGCAATTAAATTCAACATCAAAAGAGGAGTTACAAGCCAAATTAAAAAGGGAATTCAAAACCCTAGAAGGATGGAACTCTTCAACTATAAAAAGGCAACCTCCAAACCAGCAAAGACATCTTCGGCGGAGGAATTGAACTCGCCAGAAACTCTCCAGCATCTTCCTTTTTCTTTTCCTTTCATCTTTTTGTGTATTTAGTCCACCATGAGTGGCTAAACTCTTTTCTTTTCTAGTTGAAGTTGAGAATATTCAGATTTGTGATGAATTGGGAGGTTTAATACTCCATTGTTGAACTCTTGTTTGTTTCAATATTTATGCAAACTGATCTTTTCCATAATTATTACTTTGCTTTTAGAATCAATAAGGGCCCATTGCTTTTAAATTGCTTAAGTAATATTGTTTGAATGATTTAGGTCCGTAATTGCTTAGGTTGTTCAAATACACATTTAATCAAGTTGCATAATCTAAACTTGACCACGCGGTTGGCAAGGATAGAATTGGGTTTTTCTAAGTCTTAATGCAGTCAACAGTTGTTCGATGCTACAATGCCCCAAGGACGTTCCTTGGCAACTTGTTGATTAGTGTTTGATTAGCGAACGTTTCCTAATCAAACTAGAACTAAGAAAGAATTTGAATTGTGAGAAGCGTCTTCCACAACCAAAACTGATTTATTGAAATCAAATAGGAGTCTTTAATAATCAATGATCAATTCTGAACAAACTGAATTAGACTCACACTTCAGCTAGAATCTCTTTCTCATTGAAATTCTCATCTATTTAAATTATTACTTTTTTTTGATATTTAATTTTAATCATCAAATCAAAACCCCCTCTTTTAATTATTTGTTATTTACTCATCTTGGTTATTATTAGGAAGATCTTTAGTGTCAATTCCCTGTGGTTCGACCCTATTGCCACTATTTACAAGTTTATTATTGATTGTTTAATAGGTTTATTTTTGACGGCTTCGACAACCGCCTATCAACTATATCAAATTACAAAAATATTTTATAAATTTAAAACTAATATTTTATTCAACATTTCTCAGTTTTGTGGTTGAATATGATGAATATTTTTTTTGTCAAAAGTAGATTTTTATTGATTAGAAAAAAAAAAAAAGAATACATCTTCATCCAAAGGACTTAAAAATGACTAACAAGGATATTAGGCCTAAAATAGAAATAAATTACTATCAAATTAAAAGTCCAACAAGCAGAAAAACCACTCAAATCCTAAAAGAACCGGGTCAAACCCGAAAAGTAAGACAACCCAGCTTCACAAAACAGAGGAATGCAGAGGGCGCTGTCGGTGACGGTGAGGGTATGTTCACAAACTGAAAACTTCCCGAAGCCAAACCGAGAGGGAGAGCCTCCCTTCCAACAAACAACAACCTCTGGTTTGAAAATTTAGAAAAATCTCAAAAAAAAAAAAACAAGTGGAAGCCAACAAAGAAAATGCAAGGACCAGTATTGTGGTTCAGCCGAAAATGGAATCTAAACAACAGAGGCCTAGAGAAAAGCCAGCTTGCATGTGGTGATAGGAAAGTGCTCATAAGGGACCGGAGCAATCCATCAGCGGTTGCCATGAGCATCCTGGAGATAGCTATACCACCCGACGCCGAAAAAGAAAGTAGATTCCTTGATAAAACGGTCATTCGAGCGTCATGGATAAACCTGCAGAAAACATGCAAACTAAGAGCAACGCTCACCACAGCAATAAGAAGCAGATCAAAGATTCCTCTCCTATAAAAATGCAAATTTGCTGAGAAAAATTAAAGAAGAACAAAAGAAACAAAAGAACCTCCCACCCAGTAGTGGAGAGAGAAAAATCCATTATCGAAAGGGAAAGTAAAGCTTCTCCGCTCGAAATGGGCAGGGGAAGCCGACGCACAGTAGTGACAAGGAGTTTAGTCCATGAGAGAAAAGAAAAAGACAGAGAGGTGGTGGAACACATATGATGAATTAAACAGATCAAGTTCGGGTTTGCTATACCATGATATAGTTGGGTAAGTATCAGCCATATTTTAAATGGAATTGAGACCAGACCAGGCGGATTGATCCGATTTCAAACTAAAATCTATTTTTCTTAAAAACAGGAAATTTGTAAAAGAAAAACTAGCGGTTGAATTTGATTAAAATCTTAACTAACTAAAATTACAAGTTGAAACTGAAATGGAAAGAAAACTTTTAGTTATTTCTTAAAAATCACAAAGCGTTGCTACCATCCCAATTCCAGACCGTAACCTGATATGCACGACCCACTTGCGTGCATAACTTGCTCTGAAACTTTTGCTTGCTGCTAAATTGGGAGTTGCTTTTCGAGGCACATAAATCTTTTACCAAGTTTGACTTCAATGGCTATTCGGGATCTTTCTTTCCTTCGTAATCCCCTAAAGCAAGAAATCTCTTAGGGCCTATTATGATATCTTACCTTTGAGGGGGAAAAATTACCTAATGATACACGTAAAGAGGTGGGAAAATAGAACTATTCTTCTTGATGGCGAGGTTTAGTCACTACAAACTACAGAATTTTGTAACAATTTGCAGAGTCGGACCCAAGCTTTACAGGCTAGGATGCTGCGAATTAGATCCTAGAAAACGTATTGTCTGATAAACATTGCCAATTGAATTTGAAGAACCAAATTTTTCTATATGCCTCGCAATTGTATGTTTTTAATTTCACAATACTTGCTCATATCATACATTTCGCGTATAGAATGAATAAAAAAAAAATGAAAAGCAATATCTTACACAATCCATTGTGCAGATATGTTAACCTGAGAGAGAAATTCAAAGTTTGAATTTCAAACCACTACTCCCCCCATTAGCTTCAGCTCATGATAAACTGCTCCAGTAGCATTCAAATGCAATTTGACACCCAGATTTTCCAACCATGTGTTGGACCAATCTCTAATTCCATAAAATGCAAGCGACAAGGTCAAACAAAACAATACATTAAACACCAATCACTAGAGCTGGAGCAAACCAGACTTGCATTTATATTTTATAAGCAAATCAACCCAGTAGAGATATTAAGGAATATGCCCTAACGGATTGGCTTGAATATACACTTTGAAAAATGCTACTAATACTTCTGTTCTGGATTTGCTAATATAAACTTCTGTTATTGCACTTCCACAATTAATTCTTCTACAGCATGTTTGAGATTGTGGTCGAAAATACTTGTTTAAAAGAAATTAGAAATTAAAAAAAAATAAAGCAGTTTGAAACATCTGTTAAAATACAATGGATATTCAGAGTTCAGCCAAACAATAAAATCATAATTAATTGAAATCCATAAATATCAATTATAATATAGATGATCAGAAATGAAACTTGATAACATCGATGAGGCAAACTAGAATCATAATGAAATGAGAGAAATTAGCACAAAATAACCCCACGAACGTTGTCATGAATGATACAATGCTGAAGAAATTTGGAGCTCATGTTTATGTTTCTCAAGATTTATCATTCTTATTTAATGATAAGCAAAAGGCTCAGCTATGACATTGTAGAGAAAAGGAAAATCTGCACACCAGATTAAATAAAGATGCTTCTGATTCTACATCGTTACTCTGATAAAGTTGTGCAACACTTCAGTTTCATAAAACGACATTGCGCCTAAATTCAGAAAGAAAAATAAGAAAGATGATTTCGATGGTTAGTTATGTGCTTTAAGAAAGAAAAAGAAAAAGGATCATGTGGCAAGTAAATTCATGTTCGCAAACTGTGAATCTTACTGGAGTATGCACTCCTATGAAGAACTTTTAAAGTAAAGAACACATGATCATTTCAAGAGTGACAGCCATATCCTTACGAATGGAGATGCCCACAAATTGATATCAAAATCACTATATGGAAATCATTCTTAATTAATTGTAGAATTTGTCTACAGCCGCTGCATGTAATCCCGCCTTAAATGCAATGCAAGTGAATAAATTGGTTGAATACAATATTGTGGTAACAATCAGAAAACAATTTTGCCCAAAAAACTTCTTGAAAATATTTAAGTTTGAGAACTTTTACACGCTATCCAATATCCAGTATAACAGAGAGAGAACATTTATGAACCTATACTATCTTATAGAAGCACAAGAACATAGTCCATCAACCAAAAAAAAACAAAGAGAATATATAATGGACAGTCACATTTACCCCATAACAGTCAAAATGTTCATAGAGACCCAAGCATTGTAGCAACGATCAGGTTTCTACCTTAATCATCCCAATTTGCTGGAAAGGCATCTTGTTCAATCGATATCTAAAGGAATTACAACTCAAACTCATCTTCCAGCTTCAATTGCTCTGCTGCAGCTTCCTCCTCCTCATCATCGATCACAAAATATGGATTATGCGCCTCAGGCTTAAACTTATATCCAGTAAACACATAAAAGGCCAATGTGGCCAGCTCTCCAGCCACCACGCTGGTCCATAGGTACTTGTATGAAGTAATAGTCTCCAATGCGTATACTACCACTCGGGTAAAGTAAATATAGCAAATAACCACGATGTAATACTGCCTAAAAAGTGTCAGCTTCATCAAATTCACCGCGGCCTTCCCGTCTGTCCTGGCGGCCTCGCGCAGGTTCTTAATGGACCAAACAATGGGGAACAAAACGGCGCAGCAGCACACAACGTCAACCAGCAAAAACACCTGCTTCCAGGTGATCCAGTCCTGACCGTATGGTCCTGTTTCATCGATGACCACCTGAGCCATATTTGCCACCACCTGGAGAGGAATCACAATAATCAAAACCTTCTTCTCCTTGTCCTGCAAGTAGGGCTTCAAAAACGACCATCCCGTTCCAATCAACACAATCAAAGTAAACAGAGTAATCCCCTTCAAAAAGCTGAACATATAAAATAGCACATCCCATCCATGAGCACTACCAGTCCTCTTGATATAAGACTTATCCTCTGCTTCACATAATAAATTCAAGGCCTTCAAAACAACCACGGCCAGCATGAAGAAATGGATTGTGAAAATGGTGAGTCGTTTCTTATACAGGACGTGAATCCATAATCCGGCGAGACCAAAATAAATAAGTGAGAACAAGAAATAAACTCGAGGGAGAATGGTCTTGCCTGCAGAGAGATAATCGCGGTTACCGTTCCTCTCGAGATTATACATGGCCGAGTTGACGTCCATGGAGACCTTGAGCGAATTCAAGCAATTGGCAAAAACAAGAGTGTACTGATCGGCGTCGTTTTCGGGAAAGATAACGGAGAAGTTGGTCTGGCCGTTTTGGAGCTTGTTGAAGGTGAAGACGTGCTTGATGAGGTCGGATTGGAGAGCACAAGTGATCTCGCCGTCCTCGATCTGCTGGAGGACGTGGAGCCAGGAATCTCTGGTGCAGAGGAAGAATCCGACCTTGGAGAGGTCGAGATCAGGGTTTTGGTTAGAAAGGTGGATGTTAGAGACGCTGAGCTCGAGTTGACCCTTGTGGGTAAACCCAAACTCGTCGAAGGGGATAATAGGACGGTCATCGGATCGGACATCAGAAGATCGGATCTCAGCGAAACAAAGAGAAAATAGAAGAGAAGCAATTACTGAGAAGAGAAAAAAGCGAGCCATGGATCTTAGAGACAGAGAGAGGGGGTTCTCAGATCTGTGAGGTTTTCCTTTCTCCTTATTTGTTTATATTTGCGATTGAGAAATGGAAAGAAAGAATATAACAGCACAACAACCGGAGGTTAAGTTTCAATGGGAAGACGGTGTCGGTCGAGGGGAGAAGTTTTTTTATTTTTTATTTTATTAGAAATAAACTATAATTTAACCCTTATTGTAATGAAACTATAAATTATTAGAAGTTGATTGTTTTATTTTAGGATAAATAAATAGATTTTAATGTTATTAATGTATTCTCTCTATCTATAAGTTGTCTGATTTCTTTTTTTGTCTTAAAAGTATTGTTTATTTTTTTTATATGAACATATAAATTTACTATTATAAAAATGTTTAACTTTATTTTATTTTTAAAATATTTTTTAATATTTAATAAATTTTAATACTTTTAAAATGAATATAATAAAAAATTTTTTAATATGTATAAAAAAATAGTGTGAATAAAAATTATAATACGTATTAATTTTTTACATTTTTAAAATTGATAATTTTTTTATTTCAATTTATTCATGTTTAATTTAAAAGTTTTTCTATTAATAAAATTTAACAGTAAGAGTTTTTTTATATCTAAACTCTCTTTTTAGGAGATTTTTTAAGGTAATGTAAGATTTTTTTTAAATTTAAAAATTTTTCAAACATGTATTAAAGAGGAATTGATAATTTTTGAAATAAAGTTTTTAAAAATTAAAATTATAAAAAAAAATTCTTTAATTTCAACTTACGGAGAAATTTTTCAAGAGAAAATTTTGAAATATCTTAAAAAAATTTATTTTCTTCAAAAATAATAAATTATTAAAATTTAAAAATCAAACCATATCTTAAAAAAAAAAAAAATTTAACTTTTATCCCTTTCCAAAGAGATTGAAAATGTCTACTTCTCCTACTTTGGATCTTGAAATTTGCTTAAGAATAGTCCACTGAAATTTCTCCAATCTCACTTGCCGTTTCAATATGATGAAACCCAACCGTTCTTGTTTTCCAAGAACCTCACAATGCCTTTCTAGCCTTCATGGCTGATAAATGCTTCTCCACTTGCTCTTGGAACCTAGCATAAGCATCAACAAGCTCTTCTGGTTATTGATCACTAATACGTCTTAAAGAGAGGAAATCACCTGTAGTGAGCATTATATGTCAATTCCAATGCTTTTCCAAGAACCCCATAAACTCTTGAATCAATTCATCTGCCCAAGTTGCTAGATTTGGAATTCAAACTTGAACCCATTACTCTACTTTAGCTTTTTAAAAACATGACTTAAAATTTTCACACCCAATTTATACCTATTCATTTCCCGTGCATTTCTCAATTCCTTTTGTCCAAGATATTTTTCCCTTACTTTGATTACCTTTTTCGGGCATAAGAGGATGCAAGACTGATGGTTGGATAGCCTGTACTTCCATCTCCAAAAATCAATCTTGTTGGAAACTGCACTATTGTAGATGTCTTTATTCTATCTACCTCCAACCCCAAATTCTTTTCTAATAGTTACAAAAACCTTATTCTTCACATCCACGGTCATTATTTTCAAGCCTGAAATAATTACTGATTTCTCATCCAAGTATCTAACTGCATGTGACAAGGAGCTTCGCTATGGGTTTTGTAGTAACACTATAATCTCAACTGATGTAAAATCAATGGGTGCCAAAAAGAGAAGTGGAGTGAGAGTATGCATTTTTTTTATAAAATATTTTAAAGAAAAATTGAATAATACATATTTATTGTATAAAAATTTAAGAATTTAAGTGACTATTAATCACATTAAAATTTATAGATTAAAATATAAGTTATCTTTAATTTATAATTTAAAAATAATAAATTTTTTTCATTCATTTACAATTTAATTTATATAATTTTATACATTTTAATAAATTAATTTTAATGTTAAATGCACACAATAAATTTCTTTAAAAATAACATAATTTTAATTATATTTTTATAATAGTGATTAATTTATTAATTTTTAACTTATAAAACTAAATAAATAATGCCCAAATGAACATAATCACGCTACAAGAAGGAAAACCTCTCTCTCTAAATATTGCGATATAACATTTGTTATGAAATGTCTTCTTTATATAACATTTTGTATTAAAATAATAATACTCTAATTCTTTGGGGTGAAATTGCAATTCATGAGGAAGGCAATAGGATCGAGCGTAGTTTGATAAAACTGAGTGAAGATCGATGAGTCTAAAAATACAGGCGTTTTGAGCTTTTTATGCACTTCTGCAATTTGCTCTTTATTTCACTAACTCATCAGTATTCAACTTTAACATTTGCAATTTTAATTCTCTTAGTCAAACCAAGCATTGGATTGTATTCTGATTTCTAAATGGATTGTGTACTCATAGATTTTAGAAATTTTTCTATTTTTTATATTCATGATGATAAATTGAAAAATATGATAAAATCCATCACATGCTTCCACGCAATCTGCCTCTGCGTATGCACCAGGCTCGGATAGTATTTAAGAATAAAAAACAAAAATAAATTTATATCTTAAGGATGGAGGCATATATTTTGGGACCACTAAATAAACTCTCAATAAACGTAGCGTATTAGTTCTGCCTGAGCTTACGGGATTGGAGGGTATTTTTTGGTTTATCTGCCAATTTACCATAAGAACCGCTCTTCACATAGCAATGTCTTTAGAAAAGGTCTTTCCCCCAAAGGCAAATAAAATGATTTAGGATAAAGACAAGCTCAGCTAAATTTAATGATCGAATTTTTATTTATTTATTGTTAATTGAGCATTTTTATTTTTATTTTATTATCAATTTTTATGTTTGTGCCTATTAATATTATTTATTTATCTATTAGAAGCGATGCAATGCACAGAAAGATTTTGTAGGAGAGCTTTTGTCCAGAAGTTGACATGACTTGTTTACTTGCATATGCTACCTCAAATGAAAGAAAAGTTTAGGAAATTCAACGTCGTTTAGAGTATTATGGGTGAATGGCCCACTATAATTTATTCCTGCCGTTAGGCGTATGCAGATAAGCTTAGAATTTGTGCATAGACTTGGCAGTAACTACACTCATCTCATCTCTCACCTCTGCGTACACTGAAACTATCTTTCCGTGCCAATTTATGTCCAATTGCTTTGATGTATTCTACAGTAATAGGAACTCTATTCTTTTACGAACGTGAATTGCACTAACCAACTTTCCGCTCTTAATTTTATTTACCGGCTATAGAAACTTTCTATTCTAATTATTCATATTAATTTTTAATTATTTACGAAACAGTACGAATTGAAAAATTATGAAAAAATTAAAAAAAATAAAATTATATATAATAAATAATACGAAACTACTATATAACTTGAGTTAATTATTTTAGGTCATTTGAAAAATAGATTTAAAAGTTATTTATATAAGTTTGGATTGGACTGTTTCAATCTGTATTAGAGCCACCTAATGAGAAATTATATAAAATTAGTGAATCTGTGAGAAAAGGATTACTCATATAAGACGAAGTGGAGCCGCTCAAATACTAGCGAACCACGGTATCCGAGAATTCAATACTAACTTAACAATTGTATTCAAATCAGCACAATAAAATTACGATGGGAGGTCGTAAAATTGAGTGGAGAGAGTGAAATATAACACATCGAGAAATTACAGAAAAATACAATTGTATATAATAATTAGTATGTAATTACTAAATAAATAATTTAAATTAACTATTTTGAATCGAATGAAAAATAAATCCAAAAATTATTTGGATCGCACAAAAATTGAACCGTTACATTATGATTTTAATTTATTATAACTAAAGGTTAATTTTGTTTTAATTCCGGACTCTTGCCCAATCTTGTGCAGAATATGTTTGTATATGTGACTATAGATTACAGATTACATGATTGGGAAAAAGAAGGAACGAAGTTTGAGAATTTTTCAGCACTTATCTGAGAAATAAATAAGATAGTTTGTATCAGTAGAGCGAGAGTATGTATAACAATCCATTAGTTTTTGCCGGAGAAAAATGCAAGTGCACCAACAAATGGTGCATTGATATACGTAGCAGGTTCCGATTGCTGGTAGTTATTTCGGTCATCTGCAAAGTTGTCTCTATTATCAGGACCACCTACAATGGCTCCAATCAGGACATTTGGATTGGGTGAACTAGAGTAGAGGTATTGGAACCCGTCGTTGCAGGAGATGTGATCTGGGTGTGCATGTATGGATGGTACAGAGGAGCCCCTGTGGTGCACATGTTGGGGATACCTTTTTCCGAAACCCACCATGTACGACGTTTTTGCTGGATTATCACCTAATATGTAGTCCACCTGTTTCTTGGCCTGTGATATCAGTGATTCAACCGTCACCGTTGAACCTCCACACGTGATAATTCCTCCATTTGAACTGAGATATTTAGCATATGTCAAGAGGAGGAAAGATGTCGAAGTCACATACTGTAGATTGCTTTCACTTGCTTTGTAGAGAAGGCCCCCTGCAGAGAGCATAGATATTAATTTCAATCTCACCAGACAATCGACAGGAACACAGAATGGGAGGAGAAAATTGCTTACCTGGGGTATATTGGGCCTGGAAACGAGAAGTTCCTGGAATTAGAGAGCAAATGTAGTTGTCTGAATGCGCTTTAAATAACTGAAACTCTTCTACGCGTTTGTCCAAGAATCCCTGTTGAAAGTCCCAAGAGTTAAAAGCTTTCATCTGGCATCGTACGATTATTATTAATAATTTTTTTTGGCAGGTAAAGCGGGAGTTTTGTTCAGAGTAGAACCTTGGAAAGAAGAATCTTTGTCCCAGCTCTCTTGTCATCCCAACTAAAGGAGTAGTCATCGTTATCAGCACCCATTAAGTGACCATTTGACTTGATGTAGGCCAAGTATGAGCCGTTCTGTGAGGCTCTATGAATCCAGGATGCACCCTAAAGAAGCTCATCCTAAGTAGAAAAGCTACGTCAAGACGAGTTGATATCAGAAAACCAATAAGAAGCAAATGATTGATTATCTTACCTGATATCCCGAGTAAGAGCAATAAAATGGGCAGACTGCTGAACTGAGAGAATCACTGTAAGAACCTCTGAACCTATCTGCAAAATCGAATACTTGTACAATCACAACAAGCTTTCTCGTAAACGGAAATGGTAGAACCAGACGAATATCTGGCAAGAGATTAGTCTCTGGGGAGGCTTACTTCCATTGCAGTCTGAAGCAATTTGGAAGAATAAGACGGGTCAGAATTTTTGAAAACGATTGAAGCAGAAGCCAGCGCAGCAGCGGTCTCTGCAGCTAAGTCGGATCCTGGATTCTTAGTGGTCACTTTGTACACATTGCGTGGTGTGTCCATGTCTTCAGGCCTCTCCCAGCATTTATGATCCAGGTTCGGATCTCCAACCTGCACAATCCAGTAAATTGACTTCATTTTGAAATTATTCAGTGATGCCAGCCTATTGCCTTTTTACTGTCCTGTAACTCGATCATTCAAGATTATCTCTCTCTTCTCTCTTTCTGTCTCTTATTCTCTCTTTATTTTAATTTCTTCTTATTCTGTATAGGAACGTTTGAAACCCAGCTGGAGACAAATCAATAAAAATAATAATAAAGTGCTCACTTGAACATAGAGGGTGCCGGGGGTGGCAGTTGCCGCTTTTAAAAGGTAATCGGCGCTCCAACGGATGGCAGCTTTGGCATTCTCAATCTGATTCTGCATTGAGGCGCCAAATTCAATGACACTCCATGCCAACAATGTAGTAGAAAAGGCCATAGGAAGACCAAATTTGACATTATCTCCTGCGTCATAGTATCCACCAACTAGGTTCACCTGGAATTCGACCCGCAATCAAATTAAAAATTAAAACCATTGTTATCTTCATTATATGATTTACCAAAAAAGAATTTGTAGTAGAATATGAAATACGTGATAACTAGAGCCATCAGACAACCCAGAGTTGCCCCTCCAGTTTAGCCTCTGATTAGGCGGCAATACTCCTGACCGCTGACCCTCAAAAAAGAGGATGGATTTTTCAAGAGCATCAGTATAATCTTGAGCATTGCAAAACAGGCTAAATGAACAGCAAGTTATAAGAATTATCTGCACAAATGATGAAATTTTAGCAGCATCAGCCATTCTCTGTCTTGTAGTGCCCTAATAGACTAGCAGTTGGGCGAGAGACAAGGGCTTGTGAATATGAGTAGGGCAGAGAAATGGTTGCCATTTATAGACAAAGAGATGTATGTTGTGAGAAGTTGGGTATTTAGTTGCTGGTCGTTAACTGTGAGGGATTCATGCTGCTCACGGGACAAGATCAACTGCGTAATTTTGGACCTTTTTCTGTGGGGACAAACGACATTCAAGCTACTTTATCCAAAATTAGAAGATATAGCACTCTGAAAATCGTTGATGGACAAAGAAAAGGACACGAGAAGAAAGACCAAAATTGATACACCATCAACAGATAATTAATTCGCGTTCGTTAATGTATCAGTTAACATCAGCAGGACAGGAGGAAAGAAAAGAGGGTAACTGGTAGGTGTTAGACATGTCAAAGGCTTAAAAGCTGCGGAAATTAAGTCAGGACAAAGATTAAAAAGGCAATGGTTAGGCAGATTCTGGAACTTTGGATGCCGTAATTAATGGCAGAGTATGGAGTGCGGTATTGGATTATGTAGACTCAGAAATTTGTCTTCTTGCAACCAAGTCACGGATACGTATAGAACAAAAAGGTAAATCACATGAACGTCAAAACTAACTTTGAGGCTATCAGCCTATCACGTACAAGGAGACTACCGTTAACAATTTGCATCAACAGTTTTATTAGTTACTGCCATTATTCCAAATCCAAGCATGATTCCTTGAGTCATGTGACAGAAACATAAAAGGTCAGGCTTTGAGTATGACATGGTTGGTCAAGGATTTAGAATTTTGCGGTGAGGAACAATCAATTTCTTTGCATTAATGCGGCTTGATTTTGGGATTTCGCGAGGATTTGTGATGTCTTTGACAATTAGCTACGCATAAGATTGGTCTTATTCTAAGTAAGAATTGTTTGCAAAAATGTTTTTTGTTTTTTTGTTTTTTTTAATTTTCAAGAAATTTTCTATTCTAATTTGTTTATATATTATTAAGCAATTCAGTTGAATAATATTTATATCTTATACATGTAAATTTCCATTAGATATATACACACACAATATAATTACTTTTTTGGTATATCTACATAAACTAATCAGATATTATAATTATACACTCCCAAATACATTGTTGTATTCCTCAAAGAAATTATCAAATTATTGTATTCTAGACTTAGGTGATATTAATTATATTAGAAAAATTATCCTTGATGAAAATATTAAATTTTGGGCATCAAATGTCTTGAAAGGTACCAAATGACATATAAATTAAGATTAATTAATTCAAAATTCTCTGCAATGAATATCTCAGTTAGGAAGAACAAAATGACAATTCACTGGATTAATTTGAACAAGAAATCTGAATTATTTTTCTACAATATTGAGCATTTCTTTTGCTTTTGAAACCAAATGTGCAAGCAGATGAAGAAAAAATGCGAAAACCATTTCAGAAAGAAGCTATAACTTTCTTCATCTGCTGCTTTGATTATCTAATTATGAGAATGGATCAATTAATCTTGAAAAAGTATTAAGTGGTATTGCAATTTTGACATCATCCATTAGCTAAGTAGTTTACTATATTCAATTTTTATCTTTATTAAATTAGAGTTCAAATCCTTTGTAGGGATTATAAAATAATGAACTACCATTTCATTGAGATTACAACTCCTGCCTAGAATTGATCTTCTGTGAGAAAGTGAATATATCATCCTTTGTACGAAAGCAAAGGTCCGTGCCTGATAGCGATACATCAAATTCTTGTTTCTGGTACAGCAACTAGAAGCAAACATCTTTTCAAGCCTGTAGCTTAGGACAAATATTGGAGTTGGGATTCGAAATGGAGCCTGCACATGATAATTATAGTAAGAGTGCAGGGCAGTGGCCATGCATTAACCAAGTAATACAGGACTAAACTTACAAATATCTGCAAAACAGGGCTGTTTGGATGCTGGATCCTCTTCAAATGGAGGTGGGACTTGTCCATACACCATTTCGCAGCTCATATCTTCAAAATCTGAGAGTGACTACAGATTACGATACATCCAAATATGGTACTAACTTTGAATTTGACTGCAACTATGTTAATCCACCAACACTTACTAGGAGTCATGGTCAAGGGAAGTCCAAATTCATTGTTGAAGAAATCTTGAGTAGGAATTTTGCACATATTAACGCACATCCCTACACACCCGCTATTCTCAAGGTACCTTGTAGATGAACCATTTGTTAAAATTTCTATTACTGTATAAAACACAAGTACTATTTTTAATTTCTTGCTTAGCATGAAATGTGGCAGATTGATGTTACCCACGAGAAGAAAGGCTGCAAGAGAGGGGGAGAGAGAGAGAGAGAGAGTTCTTACCTGCACTTCTTTATATGAACTCCACTTCTTTGCTTCACCCCGTTCACCTCCACTTCCACAACCTAATTCAATTATAACATATAAAATGCAGCAAACTTGTAAGCACTCTAACATATCTAGCTTTGTTACTAAAATAACTTGAAGCAAACGCACATAAGGCTCCTATTGATTGGAGAAGCTATAGTATTGTCAGTTTTACCTCAGAAGGACCAACCAACCATTGAAAGAAAGGCACTGTTAATGCAGCATTGAACTCTGCAGCCCACCTTGTTGGTGGAAACAATTTCCTGAACTGCAGCACCAAGACATGCGTATCATTTGTTCAAATTGTGAGACTAATCAAAAGCATAAAACTTGAACAAATTGCTCACAGGCCCAATCTTTTCATTAGTAAGCTGTTCAGTAATAATCAACCCTAAATTCAGAAGCAAGGAAATGAAAATTGCACATATAATTTCTTATCAGATTGGAACTTCTTCTCTTTACCATTTAATTGATCTGTTTTTTCTTATAGACAAGAGAAAAAGCAGGCCTAGTATAAGTTCAATATCAATTCTTAGTACGATTATACTTTAGTTACACAAAAATTTCCTTAAAAAATACTTCATATTTACTTTGACCAAATTTACATTAGCTAAAGTAGAAATATAGAAGCATGGCCAAGAAAGACAAAGAAAACAGTAATCCCAGCTTAACATGTCTACAAGGAAAATCTCATTCCCCTAACATCAACAAACTGATAATTTTGTAGGACTATCAGCTTGCTAGGAGCTAATTATTGATCCGCACTTCCATTGCTTAACCATTCAAATAATAAATAACAATAAAAGAAAAAACAGAATCAAGTAATCAAGAACTGAGAAAATTCCACCTGCTCCGGTGCACCCGGAGGGAGCATGGACAAGAGCACCTCACGAACTACTTGCTGTTGCTGCAAGCGATTTCTTCCCTGCATTACCCTCCTGGAAACATCTACAAAACTCTCATAGTCTGAATCGAACCACCTTTTGTTCTTACTCTCAGTCCCATCCTTGACTGGAGCCGCGAACTTCTCCATCTTCCTAGCAAAGAGAGCCATGAATGCCTTCTCAAAAAATCCATCGTTGTATTTCGTTTTCTGTCCCAAAGGAGCTGGCTTTCCGGTGGGCTCTGCAATCCTACATCTTATAAAATTTCTGGGTCTCCATGTCTGTAAAGAAGGATTTTGTTGAGCTGGTCTAAAATGGACAGATTGGAGGCTTAGAGCCACCATGAAGTATTCTGTATCGAGCTTCAATACGAAGAGGTTCACCTATGTTGGGGTTCTGTTATTGGGTTTTTCACCTGGCTTATGTTCATGTTGTTTTGAGGGAATTCCAGAAGCAGAAAAAATATTCTGTGACGGATAAACGAAACATATGGTGGGAGAAGGCTGTATTGCTACCTTGGGAAAATTATGGCCATACGTTGCATTTGTGGAAGGATTTTCACAATCAATTTATATTAAGTGCTATTATGATTTTAAATAAAATGTGATTTGTAAATAAATTGAGTGTGCACGGCAAGATTTGAGAATATAAACACACATAACATCGAAGAATGGGGATTTTTTTTTTTTTTTTTTTTTTTTTTGAGGCTAAGATAGATGCCACGCTTGGATTCTGTTGTGGAGTCGTCAAACCTCTTTGTGGGTCGGTTCTAGTTTCAGGCCTAAGGGTGAAGAAATATATATATATTAATGGTCATCTGAGGTTGGGCCTATTTCTGTGTGAATATATGTAAGTGCTGCTGGTCTGCGTTCCTTCCCGGACCCTGCGGCCTACTATTATCCACACTAATGATTGGGCCAATGATCCATGGCTCACCAAAACCGTTGACTTCCTTGGGCATTGAAGTTGATTATAAATTAATGCAAGCTAGCCAAGTACCCCATGATGTTCATAGAAGGCATGCACTCTTCATTTACTTGTCCATGTTTCTGCTTTCAGTTTCACTGCAAGTCAACTGCTTGCTCTAATGCCATACTGAGAGCACATTGAGACTCGAGATAATTGACAATCCAAGGCAGCATCCAAATTTATGTTTAGTGATCCAAAACTCGCCCTATTTTATTTATTATTGAAGTGCTTAAAAAATTTGATATGCTGCTCCGACATGTTGAGTTAAGAGGGCAGTAGTCAACCTTGTTTCTCATAGAGAAGTAATGGGTAGGCTAGTCTAGGAGAGCGAATACATTTATGATGAATGGAATTTAGCAAGAGAAGCAAATCATTCAAGGCAAGAGCGTCAAGAGGGTTGTTGATAGCTGTATTAGAAACGGTTGTAGGAGCTGAGCTCATAAATGCTTGGAAATTTATCTAAGATGATGATTTCTTTTGTTCAATTATAAAAAGCGCTAGTTTCTCTGATAAATTTCTATATACAAACTAGAACTAAATCATATATAATCTTATAAACATTCATGTAATAAATAAATAAAAATTACAATGTATACAAGGCATTAACAATATTTTAAGAAAATGAGCCGAGATTCGCATCTAAAAACTAATTCCTGATGATAGGTAACGGCTTGAAGACTAGTGTATAGAATGTGCTTAACATGAGAAGCTTGGCCGCCATATAATATCTAGTTTCCTCAAAATAGCATACTTTTGCTCCAGAGGAACCCTTCCAATCTGGTAAAAAATAATAATTTAAACTTAATTACATAGCTCCAACTTCCTGACCTCATTTATAATCAGCAATGTAAAAAGAAAATGCCCATAACATTTTTGATCTTATTCTTAATTCAGAGTAGACATATCACAGTGCAAGGCGCGCGTTATATATGTGCAAGGGCTATTGCTAAATTGATGAACCTAACTTACTTCAAATCTTCAGATATCTTTTAATTTGTGGATATGTAGGCGGTGAATTACATGAGCAGATATTTGTTGAAATTGATACAATCAATCCTTAATTCAAGTGATGGAAACCGTAGGAGGGCATGAATCTCCCGCATCCACCAAGGAGTCGCTAAATACAAAAAGAAGCGAAAGACAAGACATAATTAATTTGCAACTATAAATAAACGTACATAGTTAAGGAAGAATGTTAAAAAGTTTCATTTCAAAGAATCAAATAAAATGGCATGACCAGATGATCTGATCAACGCAGCTACCATCTTTCATTATAAAGTTTCATTTCAAAGAAAACTTTTGCAATCAACTTATTCAAAAACCAAGCAGAATTATACTTGGCAGGTATAAGACAGGAGGACGGTGGTGGAAAGTCACTACTGAGATACAAGTCATGTGACCAAGACAGTACGCAATAAATAGATGAGGTTTAAAGACCTGTTCAATTTTGAAAATACTAATGCTTACAAAAATGAATCAAGCCAGTAACGAGTTAAGGATGAGTTGTACATATTAATTAATCTAATGAATGAGAAATTAAATTGGTGACCAGGTAGTATTTCTTAAGTGCAAGAAAGTGTTTCTTTTTCTTCGTTAAGTTTTGGAAATAAGAAAACTTGAGGAGTATTTCATAAGATGGTAGAATTTATTTGAAAAGTTATTTGCAGGGGAAACTTAAATGTTGGCTGAGGAAGAATAGTTTCTTCGCCTCGGGGGGTTCAACCACTACCTACCATTTATCTTGGCCAACAAACGATGTTAAATGAAACAATGAATTCTGCTACAGCCTATGCCCCTCTCTCTCGCTAATAAATTCTCAACAGAAGCAATTCCACACGCTTTCATAAATTAGCTAGTGAGACACATTTGGTATATATAGGGGTCAAGACTCCAGAATTTTAACTAGTGTAATATTTTTCACGTCCTTCTTTAGCAAGGCCTTACATCAAGAATCATGACCATGATCCTTTTAGTGTGCAGTTTCCTCTATTGGCAATATAGGATTTGCATATCAAGATAATAAAAGAGCTAATTACGTGCACTGAGCCATCAGTAATGGCTCTTAGTCTTATGTTTTGAACTTGTTTAGCTAAATGCGTAGTTAATATTGCCTTTATAGCTCTCTCTTCCTCTCTCCTTCTCATTCTCCTCATTTCAATTCTCTATTAGCTTCTTTGGCATATTCAGTAGTGAGATGGGCGTAATGGGCAAAACCAGAATGGTTTTGACGTTAACAGGCAGAGCCTTACATGAGGCTGTGAGCTTCATTGTCTTCACTTTTCTTGATCTTCTTGATTTATTTCTATGTTTCGCTTACAAAGTCGCAGATTTCTTCATTGAAGCAGAATGGAAACCTTGTTACTGCACCTCAGCTAAAGAAGCCATCACTAGCAGTGGCAAGATCTTGGTCTCGGAGCAAGGCGAGTCCAAGATTGTTTGCCTTAGTTCTAGCAAATTAGAGCTAGAGGAGATCTCGGACACCCTCTATACCCGACCTTCGCTACTTTCTGAGGTTTCAAAATTGACTGTTAATGAGCTAAAACGAATCAAGGTGGAGAAGACCCTTGTACAATCCTGCGAGAAGACGAAGAAAGGAACGATGAGATCCACATTCACGATTAACTCCACCATTGTTGAAATGCTTCAAGAAAAGATTGAAGGCCAGAAAGCACATCCTATCCCAAGATGGTCTGACTGTGATTGTAAACTTTGCACTAGTTGGACCACCTCTAGCACCGAAACTCTATTTGTTAAGGCTGAAGGCGCAAAAGGTAATGACATAAAATCTTTCTTTCTTTCTTTCTTTTCTTTTTTTTTATAAGTTCGTTTAATTATCCATAGTTAATTAAGCTTCAAGTAACATTTACATTGGATTTGTATGCTGGGCCAGACAAGGCAAAAGAAGATGTCCTCTTCATCCATGGATTCATTTCATCTTCAGCATTTTGGACAGAAACTGTATTTCCAAACTTGTCGGAGGCTGCTAAATCCAGCTACAGATTTTTTGCTGTGGATTTGCTAGGTTTTGGGAGAAGTCCAAAGCCAACAGACTCGCTTTACACACTTAGAGAGCATTTGGAGATGATTGAAAGATCAGTGATGGAACCTTACAAAGTCAAATCCTTCCATATAGTGGCTCATTCTTTAGGCTGCATTTTGGCCCTAGCACTTGCAGTAAAACACCCAGGATCCGTCAAATCCCTTACGCTCCTTGCACCAGTAGGTTCAAATGAACTGTTTTATTTTGAATTAATTACACATTAATTAAGGAGTTGTAATTAAGCATCTGTGTGGCAGCCATATTATCCAGTGCCAAGGGGAGTCCAACCAACACAATACGTGATGAGAAGGGTAGCTCCAAGGCGCGTGTGGCCACCGATTGCATTTGGTGCTTCAATGGCTTGCTGGTATGAGCACATCACCAGGACCATTTGTCTGGTTATATGCAAGAACCATAGGCTGTGGGAATTTCTTGCCAAACTTATCACAAGAAACAGGTAAACTTCTCAAACCTTCAAGTGCGTGTCTCTTCAATATTCAAACCCTAATATCCATATGCCTCTATATAGATTTCGTATATAGTTTTCTGCTCGATTTCTAAACTACTTACCAACCATAATTTTTTTTTATTGACAAGTGATGAACATGGTTTTATTTATTTGCATAGATTTGTGGTATTTATCTAATTTCGTCCCCTAGCCTAGCCGAACAAATCATATTTTTGCTAATCCATTTGGGAGGCCCCTTTTGGTTACCATAGGATAGATTGACAAGACATGGATGCATAAATCCTCCAGACATCATCCGAGTGCTTTCTAAATATGAACTGATGGCAGTAGTTGATGCATTAATAAGTGTGAGACAAAAATTTAATGGTTCATCAGAATAGACTACTGATAGTTATTTAATAGATTTGAATATGATCTGGACCCTTTCCAATACATAAATGACTTGGTGTTTAATTCTAGATGGTTTGGTCCATCCAAATGGCTAAATTCTATAGTGGGATGTATATAGATGATTGGGTAGGCCACCAATTCCCCTACGGACTCTGAAAATTGTCCGTTTTGGTTTGAAAATGTTTACGACACCTTTATCTGAAAATATATGAATAATTTTATATTTTAGCAATAGCATATCAAATAAAGGAAGGCATCTCTTCTTCTTCTTCTTCTTTTTTATACATTTAAGTATTAGGACTTCGTTCCCTAATTCCGAGAATTTCTTACATACTTCAAGCTATATAAATTAATCCATACATTCAATTAATTAAAATTTAAGTAATTATAGGTTTTATAATGGGATCTGTTATATTTTATAATAAAAAAATATTATTTGAAAATTTTGTAGTAAAAATTATTATTATTATATCAGTTATTAATTGAATAAATGTATACGTTTTGATGTAGTCAAGGAGTATTCAATTAATGAACACTAGAAGCAAAGGAAAAAAAAAAAAAAAAAAAAAAAAAAAAAAAAAAAAAAAAAGAAAACACATCATTTTCCATTAACCTGGTATCTTTCACTTAGAAATATAGAGTCAAATTAGTTCAGAGTAAAGTCACTGAGTGATGAAGACAACTGGTAATGGGTGTTTGATTTAATTAATATAGGTGGTGTACTCCATCTACTTGGCTTGTGGGCTGTCGGATTGGTCTGAATTTCAAATGAAAGATACATCTATCAGCCTTTTTCCTCTTGACATTAATGCAAATTTGCTAAAACAATGTTCACAGGATTAGGACATTCTTGCTTGAAGGATTCTTTATTCATACACATAACGCAGCATGGCATACCCTGCACAACATTATTTGTGGCACCGCCAGCAAGCTTGATGGCTACTTGAACGTCGTCCATAACCATCTAAAATGTGACGTGAATATCTTTCATGGGAGAAATGATGAGCTTATTCCAATTGAATGTAGTTACAATGTACAAGAAAGAGTTCCTCGTGCTCGAGTGAAGGTAATCGAGAAGAAAGATCATATTACTATTGTTGTTGGTAGGGAAAAGGCATTCACTAGGGAACTAGAGAAGATTTGGAGCAGATCAAGTGGTTAAAACTCTGCCCTTTTGCATGTCATAGCTATAATTAAGTCACCATATATACATATATTAAATTCCAATGAAGTGGATATAACACCGAAATTTAAGATTTTCTTCTACTTGTATAAGTTTCAAATCTCAAATAGGCGAAGTGAAAAACATTACCTGCCTATATTATTAGGTATAAAATGCTTTGATTATAAGGAAATCATGAAATGAAAATGCTAGATTGAATATTCGCACTCTTCTTTTTTCTATCCCCTTTTATACAATAATTTTTATGAAAATTATTTACAAATCAAATGAGCTACTATATACGAATTATTTTTCCCCTTAAGAAAACGGAGACCTTGTCACCACAGGCCTAACTTTATTGCCAATGTTCATTAATAAATAGTCATAAAGACCACAACCTTCTCGGCTTACTTGTGCCCATGATCATGTGTGTTTCGGGCATCCTGCTATAGGCCCGAGCATATGAAATCTTGGACTTGAATTTAAATTTCCAATAAACAATTATAAGATATTATAACTTCATTTTAATTCTAAATCTTTTAATTTGAATTGGACTTGGAATTATAATTTGGACGGTGGAGCTGTTAAACAATTATAAGTCTTAGTTTCAGTAGCTGCTCCAAGCCCACTTATGTTTGGAAGAAAAGGAAAAAGTTTAGGTGCATCATGTTGATCGATATCAATAAATTATTTAAATATTTATATATTTTTACTATATTATTTTTCTAAATTCTTTTATAAAATAATATATTTATCTCTGAAAATATAAAAATATAAAATAAATGTTTTATTTTGATTAAATTTAATTGATTCACATCTCGAATCAATTTGATATTTTAAATCGCAAAAAAAAAATTGACAAGTGAGGTTTAACTGCTTTTCGTCTCATATCCGCAGTTTACAAAAAAATTCAAATTGTATATAATACCTAATATGAAATTACTAAATAATTTGGATTAATTATTTTTTATTTAATGAAAAGTGAGTTTAAAATTATTTGGGTCAGTTTGACTTTGACTGTTTTAATTGATATCAAAGCCATTCTGAATCAGAAAAATTTGTGCAGATCTAGTGAATCTGCGAGGAAAGAGCTATTCGTGTGAGGCGAGATGGAACCGTCCGAAATACTAGCGAATCATAATATCCGACTGTTTAATTCTGACTTAATAATTATATTCAATTCAGTTAATCGCAAATTTAACACGGCGAGTATGAGATTGAGCTGCTTCTCATTCTACGTTGATGATTTATAAAAAATTCAAATTATATATAATAGATCGATGAAAATCATTTTGGATTACGAGAATGGTGGGATCAAAACTCCTTTCACAGGGAGTTAGTGGAAGTGGCCCAATATCTTAGCCATGACAACAGAAATTTGGTTGCCCAATATTGATAAGGATGTCACATAAGCTTACGTATACGATGTTTCCTTCTTGGGGATATTAAGGCAACAGCTGTAGCTACTAAGGTTTAATCATGAATATTAGTTTCTTTCATCAAATAATTTTTTAGTATTTAAAATTATGAATATTATATAATATATTGAAAAAAAAAAAACTGAGATAGAATTTGCATTGATTGACGCAGTCAGATTTATTGCATGTAAAATTTATATAAAAATAAAATTAGATGTAAATACAGAAAGTTATATGAGTGTGAACAAAGTAGCTCATCTTTCCACCGTTGCCTTTTAGCTTTTACTTGCTTCTTCTAAAAGCTCTAACTTCTCACTTTTAGCAGAGGGTCCTACCAATTCTTTTTTCACTAATTTTAACCAACTCATATAAATTTCTAATATTTTAAATAAAAAGAAAAAATACAATTCACAGGTTTCACTTTTACAAATAAAAATATCTTTATTTTATTTTTAAAAATTATATAAAGTTGTCATTTTGAAAGGGGAGAGATATTTCCAGAACTAATATTTTGCTATTTTTTCTATTGACTAAGTAATAGAAAATAAAGTTACTAGAACGATTTTTATGGATAATCAAGCTATAATATAAAATAATAGTTAATTTTCTCAATAAAAGTGATTTTAAGAATAAAACTTTAAGATAAAATAATTAAGGTACTTCAATGAAATTAACTAATTAAGAAAAAAAAAAAAAGTGTTACAGTTGCATATACCGCTGTTCCTTAAATACACTCCCTGCCAAGGCAGATCCCTTGTCAAACTTCGGTTTGAATTAGAATAGAAATCAACAGTTTGAATAGATTTTAGTCTTTAAATTAAATCAGCTTTTTATGAATCAAAATCAAAAATTTATAATTTATTTTTTGAGTATTATTATTATTAATACGTCAGTTTCTATAATTTTAAAAATTTATTAAAATATCTTTATCTTTTTTTATCAATAAAATAATTTTTTTATCTATTTCTACGGTTAAAAATATAGTAAAAAAACTAAATTACTCATATTCTTTTTTACCTCCTTTTTTTTTCTTCGTTGATTTTTTCTCCTTTTCTTCTTTGATTCTTCTTTTTCTTCTTCTTTGATTTTTCTTCAATTTTTTTTATTTTTCTTTTTCAAAGAGGAGGGGAAATTTTTTTCTTCTTCCTTTTCTTTTTCTTCTTCATCATCTTCTTTTTCTCTTTTTTCTTCTTCTTTTTTCTTTTTTTTCTTCTTCTTCTCTTTTATTATTTTCTTTTTTTTTTATTCCTTTTTAAGAAGGAGAACTAAATAAAAAATTTTATTTAAAAATAAAATTAAAATTTAAAAAATTTTTTTCTCATTTTTTATTTATTTTTAATTAAAAAAATGATAGAAAGAGTATTACATCGATAAAAGAAAAAGTTAAAGGACATTTTAATAGATTATTAAAAATATAAAAATTAACTTGTTAATAATGACAATACTCATAAACTAAAATATAAATTTTCTGATCAAAATTAAAATCGATGGTATAAATCAGTTTTGATTAGATTATTTATTTTTAAGATAAATAATTTTATAAAATTATGTTACTTAAAATTAATGTATAAATAAATTAAATTATTAAATTATTAAGTTTAAATTTAAATTTGTAAAAAAAATTACTGTTAAACATTATATTATTTTATTTTTATATTATATATAATATATTTTTATCCTATAAATGGATATATTTTATATAATTTATTTTTTTAATAAAATATATATTTAAGATTTATATTATATTTTATATTTTATTAAAATTTTTTACTTTAAAACTTTTTAAATTGAAATGAGATTATTTATAATTTAAATTTAATTAAAATCGAAATTAAAACTATAAAAAATTAAAATTGCAAACCGTATTAAAATGAAACTAAAAGTATTAAAAAATTAAAAGCATCTGAAATCATTTTTAAGTAAAATAATTAAAATGCAAATTCTGAACTGAAACAAGCCCACAACACAACCACGTCTACCTCAGAGTAATACGATGATGACATTTATTTTTATTATTATTAAAAAGCTGCTTTAAATTGTATATATACATATGTATATAATTTTATTGATTTATCATGTACATAATATCACCAATATATTATATAAATTTTTTTTTTAATTTTGAGGGATTAAATTATATACATTAAAAACAGACATTTCTTATAACAATTTCCACAAATTCTTTTTATATATAATTTGGATCTGCACTTATGAATCCACTTACACCTGGGAAACGTTTAAAGCCTCCACACCACACCACTGCCTCTTTTTACAATGCAAAATCTAAACTACCTTTTTCTTTGTGATTAATCTTATTTTAATTTCTCTCATTCTAATTCACTAATACTAAATTTTAATATATCTTATAGATTATTTTATCTTGCATAAAAACTAAATTATATATATTTATTTGAAAAACTGAATAATTTTAGATGTATGTCTATTTTTAGCATGTTGAATTATTGTTATCGCTTTAAAAAGATTCCTGCTCCACCACCAGCTATGTTATTTATCTTTTTTTTTTCACATAAAATAGACTTCTTTTACATATTTCAAATTATTTAAAGCAATAAATTATTTATTGATTTACTAATATACTTTTATTTAATATTGCTTAAAAACTAAAATTAATTTATTACTTGCAATAATGAACTAAATTTAATAATATAAATTATTTATTTTTTAAGAAATATATATTAATTATTAAATAACTTCTATTAATTTAATTATTATTTTAAACTATAATAATATTGGATAACATTACAATAATAAATAAAATGTAGAAACAGTATCCCGCATGACGGGTGAGATTTAAGTGTCAAGACTTAATTTGCTGGGGAGCCTCCAATCGATAATAAAGCTTCAGTCGGTTCAAAAAGCTTATTTTTAGTGCCGTAATCGGATCGAATCGAATTTTGATAGGTTTATACTCGATTAGAAGATTATTTTGAAAACTCAATTTCGAATTCAACTCAAACTTTATTTATAAACTCGAATTCAATTCATAAAATAAATATTAAATTCGAGTTCGATTCATAATAAACTCGTTTATCAAATTAACTAGCCAACTCAAATTCAATTCAAAAAGTTCGAATTTGAACTCTTTTATACTCGACTTTGAACTCAATTATATTATAAACAAGTTCAATATAATTCAAAATTATTTAAATTATAAATAAATTTAAATTATAAAATTATTAAAGTACTTCTAAATTAAATTTTTTTATTTAATTAAAACCTCTCGAACTCAAAACTAATAAAAAAAATATATATAAGAGTTGTCCTTTTATAGAAAAGTTACGATTCTCCATATACCTTCAATTTTCAATGTATGATTAGTGTTACCAAATAAGTTTATTCGCGAGTCTGCTCACGAACTTGTTCACGAGTCTGTTTACGAGTCAGCTCGCGAGACTAAACGAGTCGAATTTTGAGCTCGATTTGTTTATTAAATGAGTCTAAAAAGTGAGTTTAAACTCGGCTCGTTTAGAAAACGAACTGAATCCGATCGAGTTCTAAACAAACTGAATTCGATCGAGTTTTTATTGAGTCGAGTCTCAAATAGCTCACGAACAGTTTAGTTTATTTATACTCTACTTATTTTCGAGAAATAATTTATTTTTTTATATAATGAAAAAATAAAAATTAAGAAAAAATAATAAATTAAATGAATGAAATTTTAAGACAACTTAAAATTTTTTTAGTTAAATTAAAAATATATATATTATCATCTCATTGTCCCTTTTAATAGGATATTTCTGGTGGGACCCATGATCACCAACAATTTATCATTAGATGCTATATGCCAAAATTTAATCAACTATTGATGCAATGTTCCCTACTTTTTCTTTTTCTTTTTCTTTTTTTTTATTATTAATTTTTTGCAAAAGATGATATAATATAATTTGAGTAATTTGAAGTTTGAACCCACATATTCTATTTATAGTATGTGGGTCGTCCCACCTCCGTGTTCATTGGCCGTATAAACTTTCAAGTGTGCCACCAATTATTGAACAGTAATTGAAACCAATAGTTGCAATCATGAAGTTTTAGCCTGTTGAAATAATTATTAAAAAAAAAAACTAAATTTAATATATTTCCCAATAAATTTAAGAGTGATATTTTTTTAAAATATATTTTATTCTAAAACTGAAGGATGCTAAATTGAATAAAAAATATTAACTTAATTTAATATTTGTAATATATGTATTTTGTAAAAGCAAATAAAAATAAAAAATAAAGAAGAGGAGTGTGTGAAGAGGATCCTGGTCCAGGCAATCGAATCTTGATATTAATAATTTTAATTTAGTTGGTGTTTTTGTGAAAAATCACGTTGTTGTTCCTTGGAACGCCAAGTGGCAAGTGGCAAGTGGCAAGTGGCTCTCCTCTGTCCCGAGGGCCTGCTCCGGAAGGAATGCACGGGATGTGAAATGCAAAGGGAATGAGGGACAGCATGTGTACCTTCAGCCTTCATCTACATGCTTCTCTTCTCGTCTGCACTTTACGCTGCTCTGCTGATCGCTGGACCTCCACCTCTCCATTTTATAATTTATTGTTTTTTTTATTTTATTTTATTTATTTTTTCTGGACGAAAGGGTTGAAGTTGTAATTTTATTACTTAAACAAAATATATTTTTTTTATCATTTTTCTATAAAAAATTATTTTCCTTTCTCTATCTAAAATGCCATTAAATACAAATATTATTGATAACTTGGTTGATTCTGAACCTTTCTACATGGGTTGAGGGTGTACTTGATTCAGATTTAGGGTTATGAGTAAGTCTGTTTATTTGGTCGTCAATTTTGCCGTTTCTTTTCTAAATCTTATTATGTTAGTAATTTAATTTCTTTACATACTTTTCTCAATTTACTATGAATTAAATGTATTTGAAAGTCTAAGGTATTTTAAAAACTTTTATTAAAAAATTTATTGCGATTTAGAAGTATTAATTATTTATGAAATTAAATTATTCTTTTTTGAAATTCTGAAATTGAGTGTTAAAATCAATATTTCATTGTATAATTAATTAAAAAATGATGACGTAATCTTAACTCTAATTAAACTGTAAACCTTAATTTACTTACTAATTTTATTTATTTTATTTTCCCGAAAAGATGTTTAATTTCTATATTTATTGCTTATGTGTAGTACATTTTAGTAAATTTTAATATTTTTGTGACAGTAAAAGGAAAAAAAAAAAGATGCGGAAAAATGTGATGGAGTTCCATAATCACGAAACACGCGAATATGTTGAAATACAGAATTAAAGAGTTGAAACCGTGTACTAATGACATATGCTGTCTGTGTTTGCTTTTCACTTTTCTTTCTCATCTCTTTATCCCCATGAGATGAGATGAGATGAGATGAGATGATACTCAATCTCAATATTATATATATATATATTTTATGACCAAACAAATATATTATTTTTTTCAAATTAATATATTAATATTATAGAATATTTCTTTAATTATTCAAATTAATTTATTTTTCTTTTATTCCATTATCTCTGCTTAATAATTTTTATTTATATTTTCCTCTTTATATATATATACCTATTTGCTGTAATGTCTATGAGTGAAAAGTTAACACACACAGTTCTTTCATATATTCTGCATGCAAAACTGTCTTGTCCCTTTCTTTCAAAAAATCAAAATCAATCTTTATGTGCGATGTGACAAAAGATAACATTTATCTTTCAAGCGACTAATTAAAATCTTTTTTTTTTTTTTTAAAGTTTAATAAAAATATTTGTTTTTAGCTTCCATGTTGCACTACTCCACATGTTCGTCATCTTTTATTATGTTTTCAATGTTAAAATTAAAAACGTCTCTCAATTTTTAATAATTATATCCATTTTTTTATAAATTTTAAAACGACATTCATATTAAAATTTAATTTTTTTAAATATTAACATGTGAATATGATCCTCTTAATATTATTATTAATATTGTCATTAAAAAACTTTATTAAATATATTAATTTAAAATCATAATTGAATTTATTGTAATTGTAAAATTTCAAAATAATTAATTTAAATTTTATTGATATAAATACTTTCTTAACCTCTCAATCACGACTCAATGTATACTCGGTGTCCTTTGACATTGTAAATTTGACGGCAATTTTTTTTTTCTAGAAAGCTTTATTTAAAAGAACAATTAAAAAAAATTAGTTTATTATTTAATGTACTTATATTATCACTAAAATATTTAAACTTTTTAATTGGAAATATTTTCTGACTAATACATTTAAAAACGAATTTTCACATTGACTAAGGGCAATGCAAATGTGATAATTTTTTTCATTTAATTAATTTATTAATAATTGAGACTATGATTATCACAATCACAATGTTTTGCTGTGACCCTTGCGTATAAGTAGGGCCAATGGGGCTTCGGTCTTAAGATTCCCAAATCCCAATGATCCCCTAAATAAATTTTAGTTAATGAATATAAAATATTAGTTTGATTTTAAAAGTGATAATTTAGCAATAATAATTCAGGAGAGTTCAGACTCTTGTGATCCTTGGAGATTGATTTCATTTGAAATCTTGGATATATTTCCGCTGAAGATGTAATCGACACATAGCTCTAAAATAACATTGTATTTGACAGTTCCATGAATTCTCTCTTCTTAAAAAGGAGAGTTTAGACTTTTGTTCTCCTCGGCACTCAGCCGGATTTTATCTTAACTTAATTATTTTTTAAATAAATTATTATTTAATTTTTAAATATTTTTATTATTAATAAAGCGATTCTTATATTTTTAAAAATTTATTAAAATATATTTATTTTTTCTCTTTTATCAATAAAATAATTATTCTATCATTTTTTCATTAAAATAAATAAAAAATAAAAAGAGAAAGTTTTTAAAATTCAATTTTACCTTTAAATAAAATTCTTTATTTAGTTACTAAATATTGTTATTATTAACAAGTCAATCATTGTGTTTTCAAAAATCTATTAAAATATATTTATCTTTTCTGTTCGTCAACGAAATAATCTATCCTCATTATTCTCGAACAAAAAAAAAAGACAAAGAAGAAAAATCAAAGTTCCATGGATTCTCTCTTCTTAAAAAAGCGAGTTTGGGTCTTTGTTCTCTTCGGTGCTCCACAGAATTTTATCTCAACTCATTTTTTTTTTAAGTTTATTATTTAATTTTTAGATATTTTTATTATTAATAAATCAGTTTTTACATTTTTAAAAACCTATTAAAACATCAAAAAAGAAGAAGAAGAAGAATCAAAATCAAAGAAGAAGAGGAGGAGGAGAAGGAGGCGTCTAGAAGAAGAATAAAAAGAAGAAGGATACTTTGGTCTTTACAATATTTTTAACGGTAGAAATAGAAGGAATAACTATTTTATTGACGGAGAGAAAATATAAAAATATTTTAATAAATTTCTAAAAATGCAATAACTGATTTGTTAATAATAGTAATATTTAAAAATTAAATAGTAAATCTCTTTTTTTTTAAGAAAGAATTGATGCTTTTTGTCACTAATTTTATTCATTTAATGATAGCATTACATATCTAAAACTTTATTTAATTATTGATTTGCTTTCCTTTGTGTATTTTATTATTTATATATTTAAATATATAAGAGTTTTTTATTAGATTTCAAAATTATTTTATATGATAGGACAATCGACGATTAAAGAAATAACAATTTTAAATTTAATTGCCTTTCTTATTAGGGTTAATAGTTTTGCAGACACTCATTCTCTCGGCTCTAATATTAAAAACTTAACACAATCGTAAAAGTTTTTCATTCTCTTTCTTAAATATTTAATGTTCACATTATAATAGTATATGGATTTTCTAAGCAATGATCCTTTGAATCTAAACGCTATCAAAGTGTTTTGTGTTGATGATTTATCCTCTAGTTTTCATTCAATTTTTTCATACCTTAACTACTGTTGATGGAGTTAACAATTTTTTTATCAAGAATGGGTCAATAACGATGGTTGAAAGGCTAGGAGGTGTTGGGCGACGCATCCTCTGGAATATTGTCGGGTGGAGTTTCGGGTCAAAAGTTTGTTGTCGGATCTAGAGTTAGTGCTTCTATGTTGTTCTATTTATTGGTGGGCCTTAGGCCTTGTCTGTACCTCTCGGCTGGTGCCTTCTTAATGACTATTGTTATTGAGAAAAAAAGATTCGAGAGTGATTACTAAATACTCAACATTTGGATGCTGCACGGAAAGGAAATGAAGGATTGGTTTATATGTGTTTGATATAAAATACATATTTAAAAAAAATAAAATGCATAATATTTAGAGAATATTAAAAATGTTATTTTTTTAACAATAAGTAAAATAAACATGTGGATTATCTTGAATGGATGTTATATATGATTTTTATTTGATAAACTTAATGTTTAAATTTAAATGATTTTACTATTGCTGAATTAAAATTTAGTGATTAAATAGATTTTAATTAATTTAGCATGTAAAATGAGAGCTCAGACAAATATGGTATTTGCAGTGAGGGGTGGGTATGAGTAGCCGTAGGGGTAGGGATAAATATAAAACTCGCCCAAAGCGCAAAACAAAAGTAAGGAATTAAACTCCAAACAATAATATATCATTTTTTTCATAAATTTTATATAAAAAAATAAAAAATAAATTGACATCCTTATCATTATATTTATAACTTTTAACTTCTACTTTTATAAAAATAAAACTACCTCACCATAATTATTAAACTCTTAAATTATATAAAATATAATTATTTAATCTTTAAAAATTAAGAAAATTATATATAAAAGTTAAATAATTATATTTTTATAAAAATTAAATATTAAAAATTAAGAATAAAAATCTAAAATTTACTTATAAGTCCAAATAAATTTTGATCTAATAAAATACTATTTCATAATTTTAAATATAAAAAATTAAGAATTAAAAATAATGATTATGTGGTTTGCCTTTACACTGTGACACTGTTATAAGTTTTGTTAAACAAAATGAATAAAAATAGGTTGAGATATATATTTTTATGTAACATTTTTAAAGGTGAAGAACTTTGAAGTAACAAAATAGATATGAGTAATTGAATTTAAAGTTGAGGGATGATGGACAAAAAAATACCTAATATTATTTATTTAGAAATATAAAAAAAATTAAAATACAACGATAAAAATAGTAATCTTATTAATTTTGATATTTAAAATTAAAAAATAATATTATATTTTATCAGATTAAATTTTATTTAAACTTTAATATAAAGTTTGTCCTTTTATTATTTTTTATGTAAATACAAAAAATAAAAATAAAAATAAAAATCATTTGAGTGGGTGGTCAAAGAGTAGAAGAAATGTACAACACTACAATCTCTACTGAATCTTATTATCAATACACAAGAATTCATCACATAATTTGGAAATATTCTGTAATTTTTAATAATAAAATATAATATTTTTTAATTTATTTAATTAAAAAATGAAAATCCTGAAATAATTTATTAAAAAATATGATAGCTGTCACGTTACAATAATGAAATGGAGACATTGGTAAAATTGGAGAAGTGGAAAAGGAGACAATCCTACCAATGCTTATCCCTCACAGACCTTTCTACACATCTCTTTCTTTACCTTTTCTTTTTTAATATATTTTTTATTTTTATAAATCGTTTACTTAATTGCTAAGGGATAACCAAAATAAATAAATAAATAAAGATAATTCATAATAGATTTCATTTTTTAAAATAAAATTAAACTATAATTTTGGATATAAACTTACATTCAGCAGTAGAGTTTATTTAGAAGAATATTGTCCGCAAAATGATTGATGGAGTAAGTGTATAAGTACTGGGATACGTAGCTGGACCACAAATTATATTATCCTTAATTATTTTATACCATTCATATCTAAATAAATACGGCATTTTCCATACATAACAATATTTGTAACTATTTCTTTTATACAAAAAATATTTTATCTTTAAATTAAAATTAAAAATAAATAAATTTTATTGTTAAAAAATATTTCTCAAATAAACGGAATCTTAATTAGAATAAAATTGATCTCATAGCCGTTGATCTTGATGGTAGATAGATACCATTAATCCATTAAGAACGGGTCTAACAATATCATTAAAGTTGCTGTTGAGAAATTCTTTTTCAAATATAATAATGAATGCCATTTGCATATGAGTAACAAAATATTATCTTATCATTTTCTTAATCAATTATACAAATGATACTCAAATTCAAAAAAAAACTAATAATCAATTAATCTTTAAAACTAAAAGTTAAAGAGCTCAACTCCTCTACTCTATCTGTTCAAAAGCCAATTTGGGATTGGCATTTATTTTTCTACGATTATTACCAGCTTTATTTTATAAATAAGAGCCACAAATTAATTTATCAATAACCATAATGTTATCTCATCTTTCAAGTATCAATTGAACGGTACTTTCTCTGTTAATTTTTCTGTGAAATCTATTTTTTTTATACAGAAAAATATGATCCTGAACCAATCAAATAAAGTTTGGAACTATATTTAGAAGTCTAAAGTTTCTCAAAAAATTTAGTCTTTTCTCATACTCTTCCAGTTTGATAAGTTGATAACAAATATGAAGAGACAATGGAGAGATTTTACTACTAACTTATCATGCTTATTGTATTCGGGTGTCATGGAAGGTAGAACTCATACTTTTATGGAGTATTGTAGAGTCAGAGTGGTATGATATTGTCACACCCAATCCCCAAATTGTAGAGACTGATATGACCCGGAAAACTGACAGAACTTCCCCTGATAATTATACTTATAAAAACATGTAACCTGCTATAATTCCAAATGATAAAACATATAAGAGAAAAACTGATAGTTGGACCTGTCAATTCATAAAATATTTACAACAATAAAATACCGTTTCTACTGGACTGTCCAATCTATACATGATCTATCAAGATTACAAAAAGAAAAGACAAAAGATTTAGGATTGGTCCGACCTCCTCTAGACTCTGAGTAGACGATGTAGAAAGAAGGATAAACTAGAAGATGAGGACTGCTGAGCAGATCACCAAAAAGGAACTGAAATAGTAAAAGAAATATAAGGGTGAGTACAAACTACTCAGTGAGCGGATAAATAAATAACACAGGGAAAAAGATAAGTTTAGGTACATAATAGTACCTATTATGTAGTTAAAATAAATCAGCTGAATAAATACAATTTAATTCTATCAATATAAAATAAACTGTGAAAAATAGAATCCGCATACACTCATAATATGTTCCCTGCAGATAATGCTGGCATCTCAGGTATAATAAAATAATAACAGCCTGAGAGCAATGCTGGCATCTTAGGCTCTATACTCTTTTTTTTTTTCTCGCGAGGAAGAAGGGTTCTCTGGTTTCGGGATTGTTTCGGGACATTCCCGAAACCAGAGCTTTAATGCTCATTTTCTTTTTTTTTTTTTATTAAAATTAATAGGCCTGGGCCTGGGCCTTATAGATATATTATCTGAGATTGTACTTCTCTGTATTACTTCTACTCGATACAACCTATAGATTGGTTGATGGCTGCTTCGAGTTTTACCCTAGTATTAGATTTGAAAGTTCCTTCAGATCAAACTTTATCTTTAACTTTATAGCATATGTCGAAAAGACATAATAAATTGATCTTCACATGGGTTAACCACCCTCTGGAGAGTAAGTTTTATATGTTTAGAACTGTTTTACATGTTGATGATAGCCAGCCTCCAAAAGCCCGGGCCTTGGTGGAGCCCATGTTAGAATATCTGGGCCTGAGTTTAATTAGGGTCCAAAGTGCGACTCTATGTCTTATGAAAGCCCGAGTTCGGTCTAGATAGGCCGGACTGCGCTGAAATATATTCGAGAGGGCTTTAGCTCCACATATCCGTCTGCCTACGTGGAACAATAGAGTCTATAACGCCCGGGATCATATCTCAGGGATGCCGCATAAAATTAAATGGCCACCTGACGAAATAAAAGAATACATACCTCCGAATGTACGGCCAACGTGAATATGACAGGAAAGTACTAGCGTCGGACGGCGGTAACACGTCACTAAAACACAAAAAAAGGAGGGAATAAAAGGATAAGCGAGGAAAATAGAACTCAAACTTACAAAAAACATACTATGAGCCTGACTCTTTATTATATCTCAGACATCACATGTTAATGATGTTGCTTTGGATGGACAATATGTATTTAGAAGTAGAAAACTTATTGATGTTTCTTGAATTCCCTTTAAGAGGGTTGGATTAAATTAAACATATTATAGCGGTGAGGTGGTGTGTTGAGGGATAGTAGAGAGTTTTAGTTGATTGAATTTATTGTTAGATTGGGTGTTTGCAACTCAATACAGGCTGGATTAATTGCTCTTTTATATGGTCTACGTATAGTTTGAGATTATGGAATGCGGAGAATGTAAGTTGAGGTTGATTCTAAAAAGGTTTTGAGTTTTCTGTAGTCTTCTGTAAAAGAGATTAGGCTGTATTTTTTCAGTTTGTTCTCCAAGAATTGCTTTCGCAGTCTTGATAGATGGTTTTATAGTATTGTTATCGTGAAACTAATAAAGTGGCCGATGAGCTTACAAATCTAGCCATTGATGATTCTATATGATAGAATTTTTTTTTACTTCTCTCATATTGTTGTGCATGACTCTTTATTAATTAAGATGTTAAAGAAATTGCAATGACTCTTTATTAATTAGAATATCCAAGAAATTGCATTGATCTCTCTTATTTTATTTAACTGGTTCCACAGTTTATTATATATGAAAAAAAATAGTTACAATACAAATATAGAATTGAGAAGGGGAGCCAAAATCAACATTGCTACAGGAAGTACAAAATTTATTTTTTAATCATTTTTCAAAATTATAATATTGTCTTTTTTGTTAGAAGATTAGCATTTGAGTTATTAATTAGTGATCTTAGAATATTTATTCATTTTGAAATTCTTATCATCTAGTTGTAGCATGTGTATATAACACTGTTCTAAACTCTAACAATTTTATTCAGAAATTCTTTATTTAATTTTTTAATTGAATATCAAGATAGGAAAAATAGAAACAAATGATATTATTAAAAAATTATTAATTTAATTAAAGCATGTTTTAATCTTTAAATTTCTAGAAATATTAATTTAGTAGTGAATCTGAAAGCCTAAAAGGCATTGAACTCCACACATGAAGTCTGTAGATATACGAAATACAGAAACACACAAATTAATTTCCGCCTATGCTGAAACCCTAGCTTGGACTCAGCCTTTTAATTTGATTCTTAATCCTTGTTTCGATGAAAACAAGGTGTATAACCCATTTTGTGAATTGAAGGCATAGCACAAAAATGATTAATCCCAAAAAGAAAAACCTTGGCATGCTTTCCTCGTTGGAACAAAAACCGATGTTAATTGTTTACATATTTTACTAACTCCAACATAAACCATTCCTGATTGATGATCCGTTTTTCATTTACTGGATATATATAAATATGTGGGTTATTTAGGCAAGGCTCATTTGTTGTTTGTTTGGGAATCAATTTGTTGAAGATCCTGCCATACGTACACACATACATACATGCGGGGTGGCCAACCTCAGCCAATTGAAGAATCGAAACTCAACCTGCAGGCAAAAAACGAGGAATAGCACTATAAAAATGAAGAACACTCAAACAACAAGAATGATCTTAAGAACAACGGAGACTACTTAAACGAAGGACACTCAATGAAACTGCAAAAAACGAAAGACCACTCAACTGAAATGTTATCAACTACAAAACAAAGATCTAGCGATCGAGCACAAATTAAAAGAAACTATATATGAAAAACGAAGACCACTCAAACAACAATTTCAACAATAAGATGTTATTAATTAAACACACTACAAAGATAGGCATAAAAGAAGCAAATTACTCAAGGAAAATGAAAAACAAACACACGTTGACAACATTTTATATTCCTTAACATGAGATTAGAATTAGCTAGCTAGCTATCTATCTAGCTGCTTAATTAACTAGTTCTGCATTCTTTGAAGAATTGCACTTCTCACAACTTCTTCATTTGTCAGTCCATCAGGAACCCTAGCCACAACATCCTGAAGCACCATCTCCTTGATGCTTGACATACTTGCGTGATGAACTTTGAACTCCACTTCTCTCAGCGCATCCATCAACCTTGCAGCTGGATAATTAACATCTGGCGACAGGAATCTTATCATGGCTTCTGATCCTACTATTTTCACTTCCAATTCCATTGCTTTGGTTTTGTAACCTGTAGAAGACCTGATGTGATCAATCATGGACTCCGCGCTAATTTGACTGTCACTGATGTTTGGACTCTTGCTTTTCTTGGATACTGCTTGTAGTTTGGTCTCCAATTCGTCAACTTTTGCCTTCAGCTCCTTGATATACGTAACAGCATCTGCTAGTAGAGATGCTTTATCCATCTTTGACACGTTTGGAACCACAGATCGGAGGGCATAGAATCGATGGTTCAGCCTCTCTCTACGCTGCCTCTCCGCCTCAACATGGTTCAGAGTCAATTCTTTGCCGTTCAGTTGCGCTCTACCTCTTTTCTTGAGCCGATCTGTATTTCCTGCAGCGAAATTGCCATCAGAATCTGAACGTGCCGAGTCAGGTGAAGACCGGCCTTGACCAGTGCCATCTTTCTTTTTGTCGCCTTCATTTTTCTTCTCTGCAAATGTGTCCTTTTGAGAAGCTGAATACATACCAATATCCAGGAAAGGAGTATTAGGAATCTGAAGCTGAGACTCGTGGCTTGGCTCCTTGGAGATCAGGCAGGCTGTGTCTCCACCGAAGAGCGATTTGCAGAGATGCACTAAGCTCCAATCTTTATCAATCGTGTTGGAAGAGCCCAATTCAACAACTGCACAAGAGGTTGAAATACAGACCAAAGTTTGTATTCCATGCATACGAGCCTCTTTAACCCTCTCACACTCGTACATCTGCAACTCTTGGTTACCCGTCAACCAAATAAAAGCCCCGGAGCCAAATGTCCTGCCAAGAATTCCATCGTCAATAGCGAATGATCGTGTTACGGACACCGTATAAAACCATTCATAGTCGATAACATCCACGTCTGCCAATCTATCCATGTCCATATCATCACTGAAAAGAGTTTGGGAATCTTTGTTTATCATCTTTCGTTCAAGATTGAAACCGAATTTGGGTTGGTTCTGTTTGTTGCAAGCTTTGGCGGCAAATTCTTTGGTGCCACGGAAATGGCCATCACCCCACGTGAATACAAGGCTCCCAGTGGCATCCTTGGAAACCTGCCAGAAGATGGCATAGACCCACCATTCAGGTCTGGTTTGGAGGATGAATTGGAGGCGTTGTTGGAGTGGGGGAGAAGAGTCTTGACAAAAAGACATAAAGGTGGAAGACGAAGATGGGGACGCTATCTCCTCCATGGATGTTATTATTGTTGCAACTGAGTATTTGGGTAGTGTTGTTTGGTTGGCTTTGGGTAGGGTGCAGTGAGAAAGTTTTTGCGAGATGGAGAAGGTTAGGGGAAGTGAATGAATGAGGTAAGTGGGTTTACAAGGGAGACTTTGGGGCTATTTAAAAAAAAAAAAACATTCGTTCTTTCCACTCTTATTTTCATAAATTCAGATATCCAGACCTCTAGGGTCCACTTGTATCACCCTCTCTTCATCTTCACGCCCAAATACTTTACTGTATTTGAAATCAATTAATTTTGTAGAATAAAAGAAATATATATATATTTCTTTTTAATTATACATAATTTTATTATAAAAATTTATTTAATACTTTGATCATAAAATGAATAGTTTAAAATGGATTATTTTCAATGCTAATTTTTTTTTATATTTATCAGAATAATTTCTCATATTCCCTCCTGCAATCATATAAATATATATATTATACGAAAAGATAAGATGTATTGTACAAGTTATTACTTTACCAAATGAATTATCACATCCATCCTGTTAAGATATAATTTTACTTTCATTAATGTGATTGTAATATACTAAAAAATGAATACACTACGTAGGGATCAGCAAATTATTCTAAACAATGATATATAATATAATATAATTATTATAAACAAAGTAGCAAAATATTTTATATCTTCATAAGAATAAAACATTTTCTGCAGTAAAAATAATATATTAAATATTTAGGTTTCATAAATTAATTCATTATAATAATAACTATATATATATATATAAATTTGTAAGTTTATTATGTTCAATCTTAGCTAGCTCTATGCTTCTTCACTAGACAAATTGAGTGATTTTATATTTTAATTTGGATAAATTATGCTTAAATTTATTTCAATCAAACTTTTGGGTTTACATATATATGGACTGTGGCTTCACAATATTCTGTTATGGATTGCTAATTAAGATTGTATGAATAAGATGAGAATAATTTTTTCCAAATCCATTTATTTAGAAGAAATTGTCTACATTTTATGAAAACTTTATTGAACTCTTTTTTTTTTTTTTTTTTTTCCCTTTTTGAAAAAAAATGGTAGGGCAATGGCATAGAAATGTATAAGATAATCTACTTAGAAAATTGGTAGGCAATGACGTAGAATATGTATGAGATAATCTACTTACTTAATATTTTTTTTCCCTTGTGATAAACTTTTGAATTTTAATAAAATAAATAGACTTTCCCACTTATTTTTCTAACAATCTTTTTTTATAATTTTTAATTGGATCTGTCAATGTGAATCTTTATTATCAAGAGAGGTAAATAAATACGTAAGACTTTACCTTTTTTATACATGAGAAATGAGATACTTGTCCTCAATCTTTACAAAAATACCCCTCTCTCTCTCTATATATATATTACTGGCCCGTTAAGGAAATTTATATATTTCATAATAATATGAAAATTATGAAATATTAAAATTATTTATTTATTGTCAAATATGTAATAAATCAGAATATGTAAATATTAAATATAGTTAATTATTGTGTTTTAAATTAATTACATATAAAGTTGATGAAAAAAAAAAACTTTAGGAGGGCAATGTGTGAATTTCCTTTTTTTATTAAAAATAAAAATATTACAAATTGAGTGGGGACTATTTTTTGATAATATGTAGATTTGATTTGACAATAAAATCTAATTTTATTAATTTTTGTGATGAATATCTTTTCAGAACGAAGTTCAAAAATTATTAAGTAGAGAGAAAGGTGTAAAAAGTTATACTCTACCATTACTATATATATCTAAATATCGATCTCTTAATAAATTTTTTTTTTGGTATATAAAAAAAGAAAAGTGACTATATTTTTTTTAAAAAAAAAAACCAGAAAATGATTACAAGGGTAATGAACTCCAAAATTTTAAAATTAAAAGTTTACATCCAAATTCATGGTAATATTGAAATCATAAATTAAAAAGATCTGTTAGCAGGAGATTCTACAAGTGTCATGATTTGAATAATTTGTATAATTTTTAAGGAATGAAAATCACAAAGTTAATTTAGCATCTCAAAGTAAAGTATTTTGTTTGGCGGAGTTCACGGGAACGAAACAGGTCAGCGACTGAGTCTGAGGTTCATTAGACAATTTTTCTGTTAAAGCATTCAATCATTTAGCACCATTGCAACGTGACAAACATTTACTTTGCCTCAAACTTAAAAACTATTTGCTAAATCTTTTCCACCAATTAAATATCTAATTTTCACTTTAAATTTTCTACATATAAATACTTTTTAATTATTATTATTTTTTTTATATATTAATTGATAAAAGATTACTGCATAGTGGACTTAATTTATACACATAAATTAGAAAAATGAAGAATTTGATTAGGCATGAAAGAGGTTTAGATGGACGAGGATGATGGTCGGAGAGGACCAACTTTGATTTCATTGGTTTAGCCAATCTGTTTGATCCTGCTAAAAACTCAACTTTCTGCCTAACTATTTGCGTAAGCACAATTTCTCTTTTTCCTCCCAACCCTTTGAACAAAGAAATTAGACCCATATTCTCCTCCTAATTAAATCAAACCCATATTCTTAATATAATAATAGATTTATTAGAAATTAAATCACATATTAATTGTGTTTTTTTTTTATTTAATTTCTTCCCCTATTTTCCATATGCACTATTTGGATTTTTTAATATATATATATCATTGTTCATGGATTAAGTAATTAAATTATGTCATTACTTCTAAAAATAAAAATAAAAATAAGAATTGCGAATAAATTAAAAAAAAAAAAAACCGTTCTAATTTTGAAGTCATAAAGTAGTTTTTGGGTCTTTATCGTAAATGAAACAATGTATAGTTGCTCACATTGCATTTTAAGTATGGGCCTCTTTAGTCTTTTCCACATTTTTTCACCAAAACCTCATCCATCTGTTGATTTTACTACCAAGTGTGCCTTATATACCTACAAGGAAATTATTGCGTGTATTCGAGTGTATAAATTGATTTGTATGTATATTAGCTAGTTGAATGAAGATTAATTCTTATTTTGATAGGGTAAAGTTTAATTTTATATACATAAATGGGTTTAGACACAAATTGGATATATCTTAGGTCTGATGCTGAGTTCAACAAACCTCAACCCTAAGCCCAGGCCTTCAAATAATTTAACCACTTTTTATACCCGCACGTCTTCAACCTCTATATTTTTCAATTGCCCTTCCATATTTGCTTTTCACTATCCATTGTGTAGATATGTTGCTTTACGTGTGACCACGGACATATACTGAGGCCCAAGCCCAACCCACCATTTTTCTTTGAACGAACCCACCCATTTAAAAAAAGAATGTATCTTTATTTTAGAATAGCTATGACCACTTAATTTATATTAGAAAATTGCTATTCACAATGAGACAACGTTAGTGGCACACATTTTTTATTTGTGTCTTTTTATACAAGCTTCCATGTCAAATACTAAATAACCAACTTGCATTGTGATAACTGCTTGGAAATATAAATTTACTTATTAATGTCATCATATAAATATGATTGCATAAAATAAGTACGAATATATATTTTTCCAATATAACAGTATCAAAGCCAAACTTGAAGTATCAAAAATTAAGTTCAAAGGATGATATTAAGAGTTTAGAAAAAAAGTTGAGCATAATTAGCTACACACTTTAGAAGAAGATTATTTTCATTAAAGTGTTTCTCTACAGTTTGAGAAAAGAAATCTGTTAGGTTGTTCTTATCAAAAGGACAATCAATTAAAAATGAGAAGAAGATGAGGCAGAGAATTTAATGAGGATGCTCAGAATTTCCCTTTTTTTTTTTTTTTTTAATTACCATACAAAAACAGCTACCAAAACCAACAAAAACAAAAACAAAAACAAAGAACAAATTTTCACAACTTCTTTCTTATACATCTTCCTTATGAGCATAAAAGTTTTCGGAAAAACAATGATGCATGTTGATAACATCTCTATAAGTAGCAATTCACCTTCATTGAGGTTATGCATTCCCTTCAATACTTAATCCAATCTTCCGAAACCTGCTCTTAGTTCTGCATTCTTTGATAAATAGCACTTATTATAGCCTCTTCACTTGTGAATCCTTGAGGAACTTTGATCACCACATCTTGAAGCACCATCTCGTTGATGCTTGACACACTTGCATGATGAACTTGAATCTCAAGTTCTCTAAGTGTATTCATCAATCTTGCAGCTGGATAATTAACATCTGGGGAATGCACGCGGATCATGGCCTCCGACCCTACAATATTTACATCCACCTCCATTGCCTTATCTCTATAACTCGAGCAAGGCCTCACCATGCAATTGGTTGATGGATTCTCATACACGACTGTACTAGTAATCTTTGATTTCTGGGACACTGCTTGCAATTTGGCCTCCAATTCATCAACTTTGCCCTTGAGTCCTTGGATATAAGTCACTGCATCTGCAAGTAGAGATGCTTTATCCATCTTGGACACGTTAGGAACCACAGATCGTAGTGCATAAAATCGGTGATTAAGTCTCTCTCTCCGCTGCCTCTCCGCTTCCACATGATTTAGCGGCATTTCTTTGCCACTTGGTTTTCTTCCTCTTTTCCTGAACCCATCATTATTTCCAGCAGCAAAATTGCCCTCAGAATCAGAAGGCCCAGAGTCAGAAGACGACCGGCCTTGACCAGAACCAGAAGCATCTTTCTTTAAGTAGCCCTCGTTTTGCTTGTCTAGAGAGGTCTCAATTTGACCACCTGAAGACATTCCAAAATCAAGGGAACAAGCACCCCGGTCAGGAATTTGAAGCTGAGGTTCATGGCTGGGATTCTTGGAGATCAAGCAGGCGACGTCTGCACCGAAAAGGGATTTGCACAGCTGCACCGTGCTCCAATCTTCGTGGATCATATGCGAGGAGCCCAATTCAACAACCCCACAAGAGGTCGAGACACAGGCCAAAGTCCGTATCCCGTACATACGAGCCTCCTTAACTCTCTCGCACTGGTATGCCTGTAGCCTGTGATCACCGATCAACCAAATGAAACCTCCAGAACCAAATGTCCGGCCAACAATTCCCTCTCCTACGTCGAATGACCGCGATGCTGATGCGGTATAGAACCACCCATAATTAGTGCCATCAGCATCTGCCAATCTGTCCATGTCCATGTCATCAGTGAAAAGAACTTGGAACTCTTTAGACATCTTTCTTTCAAGATTGAAACTAAATTTGTGTTGGTTCAGCTTGTTGCTTGGTTCGGTCGAAAATTCTTTGGAGCCACGGAAATTGCCATCACCCCATGATAAAACAATGCGGCCAGTGGAATCGTTGGAGGCCTGCCAGAAGATAGCGTATAGCCACCATGCAGGGAGGCTTTGGAGGATGACATGGAGGCGTTGGTGGAGAGGGGGAGAGGATTCTTGACAAAATGACAGAAGTGAAGATGCAGAAGAGGGGGACATAATCTCTTCCATGAATATTTGTTTCTTGCAGCCTAGTTTTTCAGTTTTTTTTTTTTCCTTATATTTTGATACAAAAATTTCGACAGGTAGAGGGGGACAATTCTCACAAGGATTAATTAGAAAACGAGAATCCGTAGGCAGTTAAGAGATAATTGTACACTTTATAATAAAAGTTAAATTTTTTTGTAAATGGAAGTGCACGTATTATTTGACTTGACACAAGAACTGTTTCCATGTCATGATTTAGCACCATTATGTTCACATGGGAGTTTTTTTTTAATCACCTTCAACTTAGAACTCAGACATTGTAGACGTTAATGGTCCCACATCTGATCTAATCTTGGCATGAGTTTCATTGAACTTGTCACAAACTTCTACTATCATCAATATTCCCTCACTATATATGTTTCTTTCAATGTTTCATTCTTATTTCATATAATTCTTATTTGAAATATTAAATTTTTGTGTTTTATACTAGTATAAAAATTCAATTTTCTTGAATTTTTGTGAGAATTAATTTTAAATTAAAAAGTAAATTTTATCAAAATTTGTTAGAATTTTATAAAAAATTATTTCACTTGAAGTTATTTATATTAAAATTACTTAATTAGCTCTTGAATTTTTTTTTTAATCTTTTTTTTATTGTAAATTTATTTTTTATTTTTAATTAATAATTACTCTTTTATAAAAATTATTTTAATTTAATAGTAACTATTAATATTTAATACATTTATAATTAATATTAAAAAATTTATTATATTATTTTGTTAATTAAAAAATAATTTTTATATTTTTAATAGTAAAAATTATGTAAAATTTAAATTTTAAATATTATAAAAATATTAATAATATAATTCTTATTTATAAGAATAAATATTTATGTTTAGTTTAAAAATAATGAGAATGATGAATAAATTAAATTAATTTAAATTTTTATTATTAATTTGTATAGTATAAAAGAGTTGAATGAAATTTTATTACATTTAAATTAATGGTAAGTGTAACGACCCGGAAATCGGACCGCTATCGGCGCTAGGATTCAGGTCGACTTAAGGTCGCCGGAACCCGTAGCAAGTCTACTATAAACTCTGTGTACCTGATAAATCCCATACATGATCATACATTTCCATAAAAATTTTGAACTTTTTCATTTACCAAACTTGACCTGTGCATGCACTATCTCTATAACCATAAAACCCCATACTAGAGCTCTCATCAAATGCTCTAGATGGGTTATCATCATATATCAAGCTTGGTTCTCATCATAAAACATCATAAAACATGACATAATGATCATATACAAAGGATTAAATATACTCTAGGGCCAAGCACAATACTATCTCAATATTTATTACATAACTTTACATAATCTCTTTGTACAATACATGTCCACTACTCTGTACTATTACATAAACTTTACCCTTGCTGATACTCTGTCTTCTTTATGACCCTGAAAACATGGGGGTTAGGGAGAGGGATGAACTACTAGAGCCCAGTGAGCAGAACAATAAAAACATTTAAATACATATGCCATTATGAATGCGCCACATCACAAGTAAAGCACATCAAGGATGGACTGATCCAAAAATTCCTCTGCTCTGTGTCCGGCCGGCAAAGGAGCTCCTCAGGACTTCTGTTACATACAAATAAACTCTGTGCCCGGCCCTCGGTGGGGCTCCTTAGGACTTCTGTACATGACAATAATATCCAGAGAGCTAATGGATCGTCCTGTTGTCCATCCACATCCACAATAAACAATGCAATGCGTCATCTTCGTAAGCACTAATGCAATACATCCTAATATTATCATGGCATTTTATGATGCATGAATCATGCTAAAACTTTCATTTATGTAAAAACACAGTTCAGTTCCACTCACCTCTAGCAACTGCTAAACAGTCTCTGTATCTCTAACTCTGTGGGCCTCCTTGGTTCCTCGGGTCCGCACCTACAAAAGTGGACTCAAATGAGGTACCGAACATACTCGAACATAGCTATGAACATCTCCCCAAAAATCTCCTAAAACATCATAAACATGCATGGAAAAACGGGCAAAGGAAGGCTGGACAGGAGTCTTTCGGCGGCACCTTCGGCGGCCGAACCCCTCTCCAGCGGCACTTTCGGCGGCCGAACCCCTCTCCAGATCCGAAACTCATGCACTTTCGGCGGCACTTTCGGCGGCCGAAAGTCCAAACTTTCGGAGGCAAGGTTTGGGGGCTGAAAGACCTTCTAGAGCCGAAAGTCACCCACCTTCGGCGATATGTTCGGCGGCCGAAACTCCCCTCCAGAGCCGAAAGTGCAAACTTTCGGGGGCGAGTTTAGGCGGCCAAAACAGCCTCCCCAAGGGGTTCGGCGGCCGAACCTGAGTTCTCCAAGAAGGCAGAACTCGGGTCAAACATGCATATTCAGCCTCCAAAACCTTACCACACACTCTCATAACTATGCATATACCTTTTTTTCATGCATATAGGGGCCTAAAAACTAATTTAAACCCCACAAACAATATCAAAGCATCACATATAGCATATGATCAACATATCCTCCAACTTCTAGATCCATTCTAACCATGCCATAAAACTCTCTTAAACCCTTTAAAACATGCTTAAAACATAAAGGGAGGTGAGGATCCATGCTTACCTCTTGAAGATCGATAGGATTGATGGTCCCAACTCAGAGATGTAGAGGAAAACGATCCAAAATCTCCAAGTCATTAAAGCTTGCATGATTTGGAAGAACAAGATGAAAACAACCAAAGGAGGACAAAAACCTACCTTTGCACGAATAGAGAGTGAAAGCACACTCTATTTCCGGTCAAAGGGGCTTTTCTAGGTGGCCAGCCGACTCCCCTTCGGCGGCCAAAGCTGCATGCACACCTCCACCACCTTCGGCAGCCGAAGTGGGGATTCGGTGGCAGCAAAACCATGCAACTTTCGGCGGCCGAGCCTGGCAATTGCCTCCTTGGTCTGTTTCGTTTCAAAACTCAATTTTCTTAATTAAAACCATAAAAACCTGTAAAAACATTTTGAAAAACCTCTGTTTTACCCTTCAGAAAGGCTCTGACATCCGAGAAGTCCAGATTTCAACGGAAATCCCGCCGGAAAATAGGAGTTCCGATGCCGGGGTCTAGCTGAGTATTACAGTAAGCAAATGAATTTTTTCATGAATCAAATAAAAGGAAGGAGGCCAAGAGAATTTTGATGATTAGATGATCACTCAGAAAATAATATCTATTAAAAACTTTAATTATCAGTTGGGCTTAAATTAATTTAAATAATTTTTAAATTTATTTTTTTATTTAATTAATCATTTTAAATAATACAAAAAATAGATCTAAAAATTATTGAGTCACTTTAAATATATTTTTTATATTTATAAATAATTATAAAATTTGCAGTCTAATTTTGTGTACAATAACGACAAATATATGGATGCGCATTCGATATTATATAGAAAGTATACATTGGTTTCTTGTAGGATGATATAATTTTACTTACAATATTATTAACAAGTGTTGACAGATTAAAGAATATAAATTACTATAATTTATAGACTTCTTTAAAAATTATTTATTTTTTTTATATTTTTTTTTAAATAAAAATTGAGAATCAAAAAATTAAAATTTAAAATCTTTTAAATTTATTTAAATACATTTTACCAATAAATTATATGCTTAAAATGTTTGTATTGCAATTTATTTATAACTGTTTATTTAATATAGACTTTCCTCTCTCTCTCTCTATCACTATCCGCATGTCCTGTGAAGGAAGAAAATTTTGTCATGTCAAGCTACTTTGGAAATCTTAATTGTTGCAGCTTTTCTAAAGGCAAAATTTCCTTCTTTTTTTTGTTTTTTTCCAATATAGCATGTTGCTAGTTTCACACCCAGGCACATTTTACACGCTCTCACCTCCAATTTCATAATTTATTTTATTACAAAGCAAAATAAATCAAAACAAATTAATTTTTTATGAAAATAAAATTAGCCATAAAAAAATGAACTCTCCAAATTAATTAGTCATTAATATATTATCAATGTTTGGATAGAAAATTATAATAATACAGTATCAATTTTCTTTTTTATTGTAGAATAATATAGTCTCATGAAAAATACTTATTTGAATATAATACATATTTTATTGTTTTTTTTTATCCACAATAGACCAGATTCACTTAAAAACTTACTTTTTATAATATTAAATAGTCATTAAAATAATACTCATATTTATATAAAAATTTCAGGTGTACATGAAATAAGAAAGAAGGAGTACAAATGAGTCCCAAAAGCAAAAAATGGCAACCAGTTTAAAACTAGTCAAAGATGAAAGCAAGCATTGATTGAGGGTGACTTACATCTTTAGGGTTTTACTACAATACAAAATAGACAGGTAATTTGGATGCATGGTTTAATTAGAAAAGAAAGTTATCACAGGTGGGAGCTAGCTAGGGATGTCAAATGGATTGACCATATATTAGCTAGCGATGATCCCTTGAAAGCTAGGCAACATTTAAAGAAAAAGAAAAATAAATAGTGAAATGGTTGAAAGCAAGCAAATGAAGATGCATTGTGTTTGAAATAATTAAAGCGTAATGAAGGAGTAGGACCACTCTGCAGATCATGCTTTCAAATTAGAGAGATACATCCCCCAAACAAAAATCGGGTTGACCAATTGAGGTCTTAAGAGAGAGGATTTTTGTGCATGACATTCAGAAACATGTCACCATCCCAAATACACATGATACCCATGGGCGGCTTTTCATATATATTATTACCCAACTATTTATTCAAAAATATTATGCATTTATTCTTAACACGTGCATAATTTCCAAATCAGTTGACAAACTAATTCAACTCTCTCTCCTCCCTCTGCCTTTTAGATGACAAACTAAATTTAAGTGATACCCTAACTATTGGGTTTGGATCCAAAGGTTATAAGTATTATTTTATTTTATTTTATTTTATTTTTAGAAAAAATATCATCAATTTATTTTATATATTAACTTTTACTTTTTTATACATTTTCAATGTGAAATTTTGAACGGTAAAGAGCACGTGACAAGAGAAGCAATGAGGAGTGAAGACTAAATAATGCAACTGAAGAAAGAAAGAAAGAAAAAAAAAAAAAAGTAAAACGATTACATTTTTAATCTTTAATAAATTAAGAAAATTATGCCTTAAATAATAAAACAAATATCTATAAGTGATCAACTATTTGTTATTATATTTTACAATGTGTAAAATTCATTTTATATAAAACAAATTCTTCTTAAATTTGATTTGTCAAAAATAATAAAAACTTATGCCTTAAATAATAAAAAAAAAACAAATAAAATATAAAAAAACAGAACATAAAAATAACAAGAGAATAATTGACTTCAAACAACTTATGTATATTAAATATTCACAAAAATAAACAGAACGTTGGACTTCGTTTTTTTTTAAAAAAAAAAAACAAATATATAACTCCAACGTAAAATTATTATAATTGAGATTAAAATTGAATGTTTTACGCTTAAATGATAATTCATTTATCAATGAATTAAAATTTATTGGTACTTTAATTAAAAGTTTAAAAGAGATTGAAGTATTCTTTTAATTTAAAATAAAATTCAATTTATTAAAAACATTATTCATTTCGTACTTAAAAACGCTAATAATATTAAGCATTAAAACTTACTGCAACTTTGAATAAAAAAATATTAATGGAAAGTGAAAGGCTCCTTTTTTTTTTTAATAATAATAATTAAAAAAAGGATATATGATAAATAGCGTAACCTTTAAAAAATTTAATGATATATCATGAAAAAACTTTATTTTTGAGCAATAAATAAAGACTTGAAGAAAACATTGGAATAAGAAATTGCAAATAACAATTACATAATTTAAAAGTAATATATTTATTTTTCGGACTACTATTGAATTGTTGTTAAATTACTGTTTTGTTATCATTAAAATGAATAAATTTAGTGGTCGAATTTACAAATAAAGTATATCATAAAAAATAATTTTACTATATTAATAAATAAAATATTGATTATTTAATATTTTTATTTTTAATTTATCTCCCCCACTGAAAGTTGAAAATTAATGTAATTCCAAATAAAATCATTAATAGTTGAATATGTTGGGAGAAATGTAAACGAAACTAGGGGTAAAAGGGGCATTTTACCCTTTTTTTTTTTTTGTCTAGAAAAGAATTTGGAGTTGAATAATTAAGGCTATGGAGCGGATGAACCTCACGCACTTCCTAAACCAAAACACTGTAGTAATAATTTTTGTATATAATAATAATTTTATATTAGTGAAAGTTATTTTAATAATTATCAAATTATATATTTATATTTATATTCATGCACTCATTATTTTCATTTGAATTAATATTTATAAATTTTAATTTATATAATAATTAATAAATTTATTTTTTTATAAACTTCAATTTTTATTAAATACACTCTTATTTATTAAAAAAAAACACTATAGCATTATCATTTTCTTATATGAAATTCAATGGTACAGCCTTTAATTCTTTGGTTAAAAATGATACAGCCATTTTATTTGAATAATTTTTTTATCTAAAGATAATAATTTCAATGCAGTAAAGAAATATAAGATGGAACTTTCTTCCTAACCTATGCACTGCTTAATTGCCAAAATCATAAGATATAGCAATATCAGACATGAGTGCATAAAGGTGCAGGAACACCCTTACAACAATTAATAATTATAGAACAATTTCCCTTACTAATAACTCTAAAAAAATTCCTATGTTTTATAAAAAAAAATAAGCTTTTCGACATGCAATATTTTTTAAAAATAAAAAATTCATAATAAAATTCTAAACATGACAGTATCAATTCAAAAAAAAAAAAAAAAAAAAAAAAAACAAAAAAACTTGCATGCAAATTTCAGCCAATTTATCCATCACATTATTTTTGAGAGGTGAATGAATGTAAATAATGAGCAGGAGAAAAAATTATGCGATTATCAGCAATGAGGACCGAAATGATGTAAACAGTGACGCAGGAGAGCTTTGCAAAGGCAGTTTTTCGGAACGGAGAATTGAACTGATGAGACAGGACACTGTTTGTTACAACATTAATTTTCTACTAGGAATTGAAGCAGGGCCATCCCTTCAAAACATAACTATAATTCTGTTTCTTATAATAAATGCAGTATATGAAATTTATTCAATATATAATATAGTATTAAAAACTTGTTGGTTTATCTGATAATAAAAAGAATAAATTACTTTTACCTCATTCAACTATGTTAATATTAATACATGCATTTATGCATTTTTAAAATTTAATTTTGACTTTTTTTTTTTAAGGAAGAAAAATATCATTAATTCAAAGCGATCAAAAAAACTGTATAAGGATGAGAGACATAAACTCAAACTCCTTGACCTGACTCAGTATGAGCCAGTATTGCTAGAATATGAACAACATCATTCGCAGATCTGAGAATAAAACCACATATTGCTTTCTCACAACTCGATAGAAACAATTTATAATATTGAACAAAAAGGTGATAAATCATCTAACAAAGTATTGTTAATGGACACAACAAGAATCTGAGCATCCGATTCGAAAAGAACTCGATCCCATCCGCACTATTTAATTCAGCTCAACATCTCTCGAAAAGCCATTGCCTCAGCATACTTAATCTCTATCCGGCTGCAAAAACAGCCTGCTTTAGCCGCCATAAATCTACCATTAGCATATCGGACTACACAGCCGAAACCTAGCAAACTCCATTGCAAGTTTAAAGAGGCGTCAATATTAACTTTAATCCAACCCTGCAGTGGAGGAGACCAGACGGTCAAAGCCAAAGCCGAAACGAAATTGGTACAGCTGGTAGAATCAGAACAGGCCCCTCCATTGCTGCAAAAAATTTAGTGCCATGAAGAACACACCACTCGCAGTTTGACCCTGAACTTTCCAAACAACATTATTTCTATTATGCCACAAAGCTGAACATATCATTAGAATAAGGGAAGCATCATCCGCAGAAGCAGTAAGGAAGGCTAAAGAGAACCACTCCCTAAGAGAGGCAGCGGAGAATGCAGGACAACCCAAAGGTGAACTCAACCAGCAACTGCGGCCAAAAGGACACTGAACTAGAATATACAAGACAGTCTCAGGAGCTTCATGACACAACGGGCACATCAAATCAACCGGAACTTTCCTGGACTGAAGCAAAGAGAGGCAAGGAACAACATTAACTAAAGCACACCAGCAGAAATTAAGCACTTTAGGAGGCACCTTCTTCTTCCAAAAACGACTCCATATCTCACTACCTTCCTTGCTGCAACTAGAAATCTGTAAGCACTCTTGACAGAATAGTAACCCTTGGACGCAAACTTCCAGCACCACGCATCTGGGCGCGAAGAAAGACTTAGAGGGATGTTCAAAATACAACTCCTGTCTCTGTCATTGAACAACTGAGCTATTAAACTCTCATTCCATCTATGGTCAATAATAAGATTTGCAACAACAGAGAGAGTACAGTTCGGAGGAGGGGGTGTAGAAACCAATGAGTCAGGCGCCTCTTTCAACCAAGGGTGAGTCCAAATAGAAACTGACCTGCCATTCCCAATTCTCCAATAAGCACCAACTTTAACCAGACTCCGAGTCGCCCATATACTACGCCACAAAAAGCTAGGATTATGGCCCAAAGATGCTTCAAAAAAAGACGTTGTCGGAAAATAACGAGCCTTAAGAATACGGGCCACTAAAGAATGAGGCATGGTAATAATGTTCCAACCCTGCTTACCAAGCATGGCTATGTTGAACTCATAGAGCGATTTAAAACCTAACCTGCCATCCAGTCTGTGTTTCGCTATTCTATGCCAACCCAGCCAGTGAATACCATGATTTTGATCAGCACCCTTACTCCACCAATACCGGGTCATCATTCGCTGCAATTCAGCACATAAAGTCCGGGGCAGTAAAAACAAACTCATAACATAGTTTGGCAAAGCTTGGAGGACTATTTTCAAGAGGACCTCCTTACCTACTTGGGACAGCGCATGATGCTTCCATGAATTCAGCCGCTTCCACAAACGATCTTTAACAAAACTGAATACTTCCCTCTTGTTACTACCAATATGAGAAGGGAGTCCCAAATAATGACCCAAATCCGGCTTCTCCTCAACCTGGAGCACTGAACGGATAGAATCCCAAAGAGTCACAGGAGTATACTTGCTGAAAGAAATAGATGATTTTTGAAAGTTAACCAATTGTCCAAATGCGTTCTCATAGATGTGAAGAATACGCTTGAGCTCTAACTCCTCTTGAACATTTGCTTTGAAAAAAATCAAGCTGTCATCCGAGAAAAAAAGGTGGGGGATCTGCGGGCCACCCTGTGATATCCTGAACCCATGAAGACTGCCACAGTTTATATTGTCTTGCAAAAGACGGGATAGCCCCTCAGCACAAAGAATGAATAAATAAGACGACAAGGGATCTCCTTGCCTCAGCCCCCTCGTCGGTAAGATAGGGCCGATTTCCCTGCCATCATGCAGAATCCAATAACGAACAGTGGAGATACAAGAAAATACCAAAGCAACCCATCGTTGCGCAAAACCCATGCGGATGAGCATGTCACGAATGTCTAGTCTATCATAGGCTTTGCTGATGTCCATTTTAAGGGCCCCAGATGTCACACCCAATCTCCAAACTGTAGAGACGGATATGACCCGAAAAACTGACAGAACTTCCCCTAATATTTATACATATAAAACATATAACCTGCTATAATTTCAAAACATTAAGCATATAAGAGAAAAACTGATAGTTGGACCTATCAATTCATAAAATATTTACAATCAACAAAATACCTTTTCCACTGGGCTGTACAATCTATACATGATCTATCAAAATTACAAAAAGAAAAGACAAAAGACTTAGGATTGGTCCGACCTCCTCTAGACTCTGAGTGGACGATGTGGAAGGAATAACAAACTAGGAGATGAGGACTGCTGAGCGGATCACCAAAAAGGAACTGAATATTAAAAGTATAAGGGTGAGTACAAAATACCAGTGAGCGGATAAATAAATAACAAAGGGGAAAAGATAAGTTTAGGTACTCAATAGTACCCACTATTTAGTTAAAATAAGTCAGCTGAATAAATACAATCTAATTCCATCAATATAAAATAAACTGTGAAAAATAGAATCCGCATACACTCATAATATGTTCCCTGCAAATAATGCTGGCATCTCAGGTATAATAAAATAATAACAGCCTGAGAGCAATGCTGGCATCTTAGGCTCTATAATGACAAATTTGGCTCAAGAGCTAATGAAATACTGGTCATACACATGTGCAGAGCTACCCCCAAAGGGTGACCACCTGACATATGCCCCAAAGGCTATCTGTATATCAAGCGCTGTCCCAAAGACAGTATAAATATATATCATGCTGAAAATAAATCACCTGTCATCAAGGTGTTATCTGTTCGGTGCATATACAGAGTATAATCGGCTATTTATTCAGCTGTGCTTTAAATTCAATTTTCATTTATTCAAGAAATATAAATTAACTTTATCTTTTCCCATTTTAAATAAACAAAGTAACATATACACAGATAAATATATTTAGGAAAAATATCAATGTTATATATTTATCCACTCACCAGAATACTTGGGACAAAAGACCTAGGTCGCAGGAGGACCCCTATTATCTATCCTGGAAGCTGGATCCTCACCTAGAATTAAAAAGAAAATAAAATAATATATCAAATAATAAGAAAATTTTGGCAGTATTTCGGCATAGTTAGACTTTCCAAAAATACCCAAAACAACAAAAATACTCAATAACCTATAAATATTATTTAGATCAACCCAAGAAAATCATTAATCCCAAAAATAAATATAGAATCTCATTATTTGGATCTAACTAAAACATATCCCCTTTTTATTCTCAACTCACCAAAATCACTATTTAAAAGGTAGAGAAAATAAATTATATCGTAAAAAATTGAATAAAAGGGATAAAACTCACTTATCCAATTTTCGAGCCTCTGGAAGAAATTATTGAATTTCTGAGCAGGATATAGGTTTAAAAATAAGATCTAGCTGAGGATCTCAGAAGTTTATGGGTTGAGGGGAGGAGATTTGGGTTTAAAAGAGGAATTTTTTTTTTTAAACTAACAAAGCAAATGCTCTGTTTTGTTTTTTTTTTTTTTTTTTTTTTTATCCTGAGGAAGACGATGGCTTTGGTTTCGGGATCCTTCCCGAAACCAAAGCTTTTAATTGTTTTTTTTTATTTTATTAAAATTAATAGGCCTGGACCTGGGCCTTATAATTCTCTCATCCTAAAAGAAATTTCGTCCTCGAAATTTACATACCTAGTGAAGGGAATAAATGTGGAAATTGAATTTGCATATTTTCTTCTTTTTCCCAGGTAGCTTCTTTAGCAGGATGGTTACTCCATTGAACTTTAACCAGGGGTATTATCTTGCTCCTTAGAACCTTCTCTTCTCTGGCAATGATCTCTACTGGCTCTTTTTCATATGTTAAATCTTCTCTCATCTCGATAGGCTGTTTCTGGAGGATGTGGGAAGGATCACTTCTGTATCTCCTTAACATAGACACATGAAAGACATCATGAATCTGAGATAGCTCTGGAGGTAGTGTTAAACGATAAGCAACTGGTCCAATTCTCTCTAAAATCTCATATGGTCCTATGAATCGCGGACTCAATTTTCCACGTTTGCCAAAACGTACAACCCCTTTCCAAGGAGAGATCTTTAGGAATACCTTGTCGCCAACATTATATTCAATATCCCTTCTCTTCAGATCTGCATAACTCTTCTGTCTGTCTTGTGCTGCTTTTAATCTACTTCTGATCATCTGAATTTTATCTGTAGTGTGTTGTACTAATTCTGGACCTTCTAGCTGTCTTTCCCCTACCTCATTCCAACACAATGGTGTTCTGCATCTCCTCCCATACAAACCTTCATATGGAGCCATGCCGATACTCGAATGATAACTATTGTTATAAGAGAACTCCATTAAATGCACATGCCTATCCCAACTTCCTTTAAACTCCATCACACAAGCTCTCAGCATATCCTCCAATGTCTGAATAGTTCTTTCTGATTGACCATCAGTTTGAGGGTGAAAAGAAGTGCTAAACTTCAACTTAGTGCCTAAAGCATTTTGCAAGCTAGGCCAAAAACGAGAAGTGAATCTTGGATCTCTATCTGAAACAATAGAAACTGGAGCACCATGAAGTCTTACAATCTCACTAACATATATCTCTGCTAACTTGTCTAAAGAATAATCCATCCTGACAGGCAAAAAGTGTGCTGACTTGGTTAACCTATCAACTATCACCCATACTGCATTATGTCCATGCGAAGTACGAGGTAGCCCAGAAACAAAATCCATAGTAATGTGTTCCCACTTCCATTCTGGAATAGAGAGCGGTTGCAACTTTCCTGTTGGATGTTGATGTTCTGCTTTAATCTGTTGACAAACTAAGCATGTGGACACAAAGTCAGCTATTTCTTTCTTCATACCTGGCCACCAATAATTTTCCTTAAGATCTCTATATATTTTTGTACTACCTGGATGCATAGAGTAAGCAGAACAATGGGCTTCCTCCATAATCTCTCTCTTCAAGCTTTCCACTCTGGGTACACATAGTCTATCACCAAACATTAAAGTCTCATCCTCCCTTAGGGAAAAGTCGGTACGGGTGCCATCTTTTACTTCATTCCTGATCTTACTCAACTGCTCATCTTGATTTTGGGCTTCTCTGACTTTTTCTATCAAAACTGGTCGAACTTTGAGAGTTGCTAACAATGCTCCTGCATCATCCACTGCTAGTTCTACCCTTAAGGATCTTATCTCTAGTAACAAAGGAAGCCGAACTGTTTTAAGATAAGCCAAATTACTAAAGGACTTGCGACTAAGGGCATCAGCTACCACATTAGCTTTACCTGGATGATATTCAATAGTACAGTCGTAGTCCTTAAGTAACTCAATCCACCGTCTCTGCCTTAAATTCAACTCCTTCTGTGTGAGAGAAGATACTTCAAACTCTTATGATCTGTAAAAATCTGGCAAGTCACGCCATAAAGATAATGCCTCCATGTCTTTAATGCAAACACAACTACAGCTAATTCCAGATCATGGGTGGGATAATTTAATTCATATGGTCTAAGCTGTCTAGAAGCATAAGCTATCACCTTCCCATGTTGCATGAGTACACAGCCTAAACCCTTGTGAGAAGCATCACTATACACCACAAATCCATCTGTACCTGAGGGTAAGGTAAGAACTGGAGCTGATGTGAGACACGTTTTAAGCTTCTCAAAACTCTCTTGACATTCATTTGTCCATTCAAACTTTGCATTCTTTCGAAGGAGTTTAGTTAATGGTGCTGCAATGATGGAGAAATCCTGAACAAAGCAACGATAATACCCTGCTAAACCTAGAAAACTTCTAACCTCTGTAACATTAGTTGGAGGATCCCAATTGACTACTGCTTCAATCTTCTTAGGATCAACCAAAACTCCATCTGCTGAGATAACATGTCCCAAGAAAACCACCCGATCAAGCCAGAACTCACTTTTGCTCAATTTAGCATATATTTGTTTATCTCTCAAAATTTGCAGTACTATCCGTAAATGCATCTCATGCTCTTCTTTGGTACTGGAATACACTAAGATGTCATCAATAAACACAATAACAAAGCTATCCAAGTGGGGTTTGAACACCCTATTCATGAGATCCATAAAAGCAGCGGGTGCATTAGTTAACCCGAAAGGCATAACGAGAAACTCATAATGCCCGTAACGAGTTCTAAAGGTTGTCTTGGGTATTTCAGACTCCTTGATCTTCAATTGATGATAGCCAGACCGCAAATCAATCTTAGAGAATACTTTAGCACCTTGGAGCTGATCAAAAAGATCATCAATGCGGGGTAAAGGATACTTATTTCGCACCGTGACTCGATTCAATTGTCTGTAGTCAATACACAACCTTAAGGAACCATCCTTCTTTTTCACAAATAGCACAGGGGCTCCCCAAGGTGAAACACTGGGTCTTATGAAACCTTTATCAAGTAGCTCCTGCAATTGTGCTTTTAACTCCTTCAATTCTGCTGGGGCCATTCGGTATGGTGCCATAGAAATAGGAGCTGTATCTGGATTTAAATCAATAGAGAATTCAATCTCTCTATCTGGAGGCAACCCAGGAAGCTCTTCAGGAAATACATCAGGAAACTCGCTTACTACTGGTATATCTTCCAATTTAGATCCTTCCCGTCTACTGTCCATCACATAGACTAAGTATGCTTGACAACCCTTCCGAAGCATCTTCCTAGTAGTCATGGCGGAAATCACATAAGAAGGAAGTAAACGCCTCTCCCCAAAGAAAGTGAACTTGGATCCTTCTGGACTATTAAATACCAGTGATTTCTCAAAGTAATCTATTGTGGCATGATGACGGGATAACCAGTCCATACCTAGGATGACATCCAGATCTTGTAGACACAAAAAAAATCAGATCCACTAACAACTCATGGTCGCCCAACTTAACAACACAATCCCTATACACATGTTCACATACTACAGAATCCCCAACTGGAGTACTCACAGCTAATCCACAGTCTAAAGGTTTTAATTCTCTGTCAGCCTTACCCTGAAACAAACCATGTACATTATCTATCTTATCTGGATCAGTCAACTTCATTAATTCAAACACTTTTAGCACTTTCTTTAACCATTTATCTGCAATGTCAGCATCAGAGGAACCCTCAAAATCATAAGCTCCCAAACGTCTAGCACGATCCACTATCTCCCACGGATCTCTAGGTTTGGCTGTAATAGCAGCTGTAACTACTTGTGCCACAAAAGCACCCAAGTCTGCATTTATCTGGAAAGGATGAGCTAGTGCTACAGGTGGAACAAAAGGTGGAACTGCAGGTGCAACAGGAGGTGCAACTGCAGGTGCCGAGGAAGGCGATGGTGTAGTCGGATATGCCCTTGATTCAACACCATGAGAAACAGATTCTCCATGTCCTTCTCGGCTCTCAGATAACTCATGATCTGCCACCCCTTCAAGAGGCGGAGGTGTAACTGTAGGATCCCTATGAGATCGACCAATATTAGCTAATCTAGCTGTATGAACACCACGGCCCCGACTTCTATTACCATACTGACTCGAGGAAAGTCTACAGAATCTATAAACCTAAGCTTTGATACCAAAAATTGTCACACCCAATCTCCAAACTGTAGAGACGGATATGACCCGAAAAACTGACAGAACTTCCCCTAATATTTATACATATAAAACATATAACCTGCTATAATTTCAAAACATTAAGCATATAAGAGAAAAACTGATAGTTGGACCTATCAATTCATAAAATATTTACAATCAACAAAATACCTTTTCCACTGGGCTGTACAATCTATATATGATCTATCAAAATTACAAAAAGAAAAGACAAAAGACTTAGGATTGGTCCGACCTCCTCTAGACTCTGAGTGGACGATGTGGAAGGAATAACAAACTAGGAGATGAGGACTGCTGAGCGGATCACCAAAAAGGAACTGAATATTAAAAGTATAAGGGTGAGTACAAAATACTCAGTGAGCGGATAAATAAATAACAAAGGGAAAAAGATAAGTTTAGGTACTTAATAGTACCCACTATTTAGTTAAAATAAGTCAGCTGAATAAATACAATCTAATTCCATCAATATAAAATAAACTGTGAAAAATAGAATCCGCATATACTCATAATATGTTCCCTGCAGATAATGCTGGCATCTCAGGTATAATAAAATAATAACAGCCTGAAAGCAATGCTGGCATCTTAGGCTCTATAATGACAAATTTGGCCCAAGAGCTAATGAAATACTGGTCATATACATGTGCAGAGCTACCCCCAAAGGGTGACCACCTGACATACGCCCCAAAGGCTATCTGTATATCAAGCGCTGTCCCAAAGACAGTATAAATATATATCATGCTGAAAATAAATCACCTGTCATCAAGGTGTTATCTGTTCGGTGCATATACAGAGTATAATCAGCTATTTATTCAGCTGTGCTTTAAATTCAATTTTCATTTATTCAAGAAATATAAATTAACTTTATCTTTTCCCATTTTAAATAAACAAAGTAACATATACACATATAAATATATTTAGGAAAAATATCAATGTTATATATTTATCCACTCACCAGAATACTTGGGACAAAAGACCTAGGTCGCAGGAGGACCCCTATTATCTATCCTGGAAGCTGGATCCTCTCCTAGAATTAAAAAGAAAATAAAATAATATATCAAATAATAAAAATGCTCTAGAACAATAATATAAAACGTAAAATACGAAATTTTAAATATATTTTTATATATATTTTTAAGAAAATTTGGGCAGTATTTCGGCCTAGTTAGACTTTCCAAAAATACCCAAATCAACAAAAATACTCAATAACCTATAAATATTATTTAGATCAACCCAAGAAAATCATTAATCCCAAAAATAAATATAGAATCTCATTATTTGGATCTAACTAAAACATATCCCCTTTTTATTCTCAACTCACCAAAATCACTATTTAAAAGGTAGAGAAAATAAATTATATCGTAAAAAATTGAATAAAAGGGATAAAACTTACCTATCCAATTTTCGAGCCTCTGGAAGAAATTATTGAATTTCTGAGCAGGATATAGGTTTAAAAATAAGATCTAGCTGAGGATCTCAGAAGTTTATAGGTTGAGGGGAGGAGATTTGGGTTTAAAAGAGGAATTTTTTTTTTAAACTAACAGAGCAAATGCTCTGTTTTGTTTTTTTTTTTTTTTTATCCTGAGGAAGATGATGGCTTTGGTTTCGGGATCCTTCCCGAAACCAAAATCCCGAAACCAAAGCTTTTAATTGTTTTTTTTTTATTTTATTAAAATTAATAGGCCTGGGCCTGGACCTTATACCAGATAACTCTTTCTTTCGATGAAACATATTAAATCCATGCATAGCCTCAAAAGTTAAGATTATATTGTTTTGAATGCTGCGCCCAGAAATAAAAGCGCTCTGACTTTCCGAGACAATAGATGGCAAGATGGACTTAAGCCGGTTAACTATCATCTTAGTTATGATCTTATAAACTACGTTACAGAGGGCAATAGGATGCAAATCACTCATTCGCTTAGGGACACACTTCTTAGGTATCAAAACTAAAGCAGTCTCATTCAACTTCGGGGGGAGAGACCCTGAGTACAAGCAATCAATTATAAAAACGAGACACATTCTCACCAATAATATCCCAATAATGCTGGAAAAAACTAGAATTGAAACCATCTAACCCAGGACATTTATCAATTTTCATAGAAAAAGCTGCAGATTTTACCTCGTCACAATTGTAGGGAGCCAAAAGAGATGCATTCTGATCATGTGACACCAACAACGGAACACACTGCAAAACTGGTTCAAAATTACAATAATGGAAAGTAAAGAGAGACGTAAAATATCCATACATCACCTCCTCTAGACCCGAATTCTTATCATGCCACACGTTCGAGTCATCCAGCAGTTTAACAATTGTATTTTTCCGTTTCCGAGCAGAAGCAGCATTATGGAAAAATCGAGTATTAGCATCACCCTCTTTAAGCCAAAAATGCTTGGCACGTTGCTTCCAGAAGTCCTCATGGAGATTTAAAAAATGAAAGAAATGGGATTTGGTGAAATAGTCGGGCCCGAACTGACCCAAATAACTTTTTGGACCTACTTTCCACTTGGCCCAAAATGGTTAATCCAAGTTATTTAGTAGTTTCGTGCTAGCTATTATATATAATTTTAATTTCTCATTTTCTGCCGATGTGGGACAGATTTGCGCCGTAAAGCCGCAAGCAGACAGCTGAAGCAGCTGACCGCTACACTCGGTCCCGCTAAATTTGCGACGTCCTCGTCGCAACTGAATTGATTACAATTGCTAACCAGGACCGGATCCTTAGGTATTGTGGTTTAAGGGTGAGCAGTATTCGGTTAAAACCGAAAAAACTGACCGAACCGAACCGATTTGAAAATTTGGTTCGGTTTTTTATATATTTCGGTTCGGTTCGGTTTTTAATTTCAAAAATTTCGGTTATTTCGGTTCGGTTCGGTTCGGTTTTAATCAGAAAAAAACCAAAAAAACCGAACCGAACCGATTAGTAATAATAATATATTTTTTCAATAATATATAGAAATTAAATCATATTAAAATTAAAATATTTTAATTAAATTTTAAAATATTAAAAATAAAGTGTAAAAAATAAAAAATTATTAAAAATCGAAACCGATCAAACCGAACCGAATCGAACCGAATCAGACCGGTTCGGTTCGATTCGGTTTCTGACCAAAATCAGTTCGGTTCGGTTTTCATAAACACTCAAATTTCGATTTTCGGTTTATTCGGTTCGATTCAGTTTTGAACCGAACCGACCGAATGCTCACCCCTATTGTGGTTCGCTAGTACCTCGGGTGGCTCCACCTCGTCTCTCACGGGTAGCCCTTTCCTCGCAGGCCCACTAGCTCCGCATAATTTGTTTGACCCAGGGTGGCTCTGATACCAATTGAAATAGTCGGGCCCGAACTGACCCAAATAACTTTTTGGACCTACTTTCCACTTGGCCCAAAATGGTTAATCCAAGTTATTTAGTAGTTTCGTGCTAGCTATTATATATAATTTTAATTTCTCATTTTCTGCCGATGTGGGACGGATTTGGGCCGTAAAGCCACAAGCAGACAGCTGAAGCAGCTGACCGCTACATTTGGCTTGTAAAAACTCATCCATATGCACCTGTAGGCAAGAGCCACGTAGACGGGCCATAACAGCAAGACTCTCGTCCATCTCAGCTTTATGGAGAAGTCTAAGATTTGTGCCCCACGATTTCAAAGTAGTACGACAGGCCACAAGCTTACCCTCAATATCCATATTTAGAGAAAGTTGCCAAATATCCGAAATTAGGGTCCGATAACTTGCCTCACGGAGCCACGTATTCTCAAATCTGAAACGATGAGCATGGCACTGATCCACAAAGCATTTGACAGCAAGAAGAATACGCAAATGGTCCGAAGTAGAGAAACCCAACACTTCAACAGTAGAATTAGAAAACCTGGTACGCCACTGAGCATTAGTAAAAACACGGTCCAACCTAGATTCCATCCAGCCATCACTATTTCTTCCATGCTCCCATGTAAAAGGATATCCCATCATGGGGAATTCAATAAGACTAGAATCACAAAGAGCGTTCTGGAAGCCATTGATCAAACGTGAAGGTTGAAGACGACCACCTCGCTTCTCAGAAGGCGATAAAATATCATTGAAATCGCCTAAACACACCCAGGGCGCTTCATGATGAGATGCCAGCATACGCAACCGTTGCCAAGATAAGTGACGAAAGTTCCGATCAGCCTCGCCATAATAGCCTGTCAAGTGCCAATTACCAACCCCTTCAATAAAAACCTTGGTGTCAATATGGTGTTGCGATGAGCTAAGAAGAGTAATAGAAGAAACCGATCTCCAAAGTAAAGCCAGTCCCCCACTACGACCCAAGCAATCCACACTGAAGAAACCATCATAAACCAACAAGTATTTTATTTCATTCACTCGAGCAGAACAACATAAAGTTTCGATTAAGAAAAGAAAATTTGGCCTCTTAACCCTAACCATCTCTTTTAGGACCTGAACTGCTCGTGGGTTGCCAAGCCCATGATAGTTTCAACTAATACAACTCATTGCGATCGGCGGGCTTGAACTCCAGGGTCCGCCGCTACTCCATTTTTTGACTAATTGTTGCAACCACCACTTAATCTATGATCCATTGTGGGCTTCTCCCTGTTGGCTTTCTTGTTTTCAAGGCCCATACGTTGTCTTTTAGGGTCGACAATAGTAACACCAGCTTCCAAACCCCTAGGAATCTCCTCCCCAGCAGTAGGATATGAATTCAAAGAGTCCTTACGAATCCCATCCAAATCACGATCATCACTGTCCACCGGATTTGGTGGCATAGTCTGCCCGCTAGCGACGGAATTACCAAAAGTGATGCCCGATGGACTTTGGCTACTGTTTTCTCCCCCTCCTCCCTTCAACCACTTGCTTCTATGGCTTTGAGGATGTCGATAGTTTGCACGTAATTCATGACCGAACTTATGAACCACAGGAGCATTCCTAAGATTCAAAAGCTCGCGATAAAATCTCTCTGTATGGTAAAAAAGTCCACAAATGAAACAGAAGCTTGGAGCCCTTTCAAAAACAAAGGTTACATTAAACCATGCACCATCACTTTTGTGCATTCTCAAAGACTTATGAATAGGTTTGGAGAGGTCGTGATAATAGCGGAGCCGAACATAAGATTTTCGTGGTCCAAGAAAATTATAAGGATCGGATGCCAAGAACACTCCCAGTTCATTACCTATGCGGGCCACCACACATTCAGAGAAGAAACTTGGCTGCAGACCATGCACCTGAATCCAGAACGGAACATGTGTGAGGGGGACCTCAGCTGGATGGGAGAAGCCCTCCAGCTTTTCAAGAACAAGGAGATGATTGTTGAAGGTACGCGGACGCATATCCAAAACCCGTTGCACATCGATAGTATGATAGAACTGAAACACATAAAAATCACCCTCCTCTCTCCGAACAGAAATCTACTCAAATGGATGCCATAGAGCAGCCAAAGTGTGTTCCATGGTATTGAAATTTATAGGTCGATTAGTTAGGAAACGCCCCACCAGACACAACGAGGGATCGTCCTGATCGATTACACAATCATCAACCCCGAAAACCAGGAGGGATTGTCTTGGCCGATTACACCATCATCAACCCCGAAAACTAGGCCGTCATCATCATCTGCCTCGCCGTCAACAGATAAGCCCACCATCTCTACTGAGACTGCGTCCTCATCAGTTTCCATGAAGAAACTCTAAAGAAAATAACAAATTCTAGTAAATCTTATCAAAGAAGACAAGACAAAAACCTTCAAACAGAGAAGACTAATCGACACAAGAAATTGAAGAGCCGCGAATTAAATTACAAGTACTTTCGCTTAATTTTTATTAATTATTTTTAAAATAATTAAAATATCCTTAAATAAATAGTATTTATTAAATTTTCATTTATGTCAAATTAATTTTTTAAATATGAATAGTTTAATCACTAAATTTCAATTTTTATCAAACTAGAAAAATATTATTATTTTTACATATAGAATTTAAGTTTAATAGAGTCAAAATAAAAAAAAATTAATTTTAACATAATTCAAGGGATAAAATTAAAATTTTCTTACTATTTAAGAATCATGATCATCTATAATTTTTTTAACTATAATCTTTTTTTGGCAGTTAGGTATCTAAAAGTGATTTGTCCGAAATTCTAGGATTTGTCTAATATTAAAATAAATAATTAAACATATTAATTAAATTAAATTTAACACAGCTTACAAAAAAATTTTAACCAATAAGTAAGTCTAATATTTTATTCTCATAGAGTATTGTACTCCTTAATGGATAAATAGATGGGATTAAAATTTAGTTTAATTCAGTGAAGTGAGAATTTTTAATTTTATATATATATATAAAAAAAAAGTATAAATTCACTTTTCCAATGACTTTAAAATAATATTTTGTAAACTCTCTTTTTAACCATTTTATTTTCAATAAAAAGGGTTCAGTATTTTTTTCAATCATAATAATTTTTTATGTATGTATTCTATTAATAAAAAATAACATATTAATTAAAATTATAATAAACCACATAATAAAATTTTATTAACTGAATGTACATTATCTTAAAATTTTTCTCAATTGTAAATAATAAAAAAAAAACAATTACAGATTTGGTGCATTACCGTAATGGGCCAGAAGCTGTGGGTCGGTGGCCTACCTTATTTGAAAAAGAAAAAAAAGGGAAATTCTGAGAGTACTCAAAACTGAAGGCTGGCTGGCTGCCTCCTACAAAAGTACAATTAATGTATGGTAATTTTGGTCTGGTATTGTTGGTACGGAGAAAATTGAGATATTAATGGGAGATAAAAATTAATTATGATTGGAAATAATTATTATTTATTTCAACATGAAAAAAGGAAAAAGAAAATAAAAAAACATTCATTGAATGAGTGAATGTGATGATTCGGTAATGGTTTGACAAATCATTGTTTAATTGAAGATAATCTGATTAAAACAGTAACTTTATTGAATTTGAGAATTAAACATCAAATCTAAGTCTTTGTACAATAATATGATTTCAGAATTCTCCACCCCAGCTCATTGATACGCTATGTGGGACCATATGTAATCATGTCTAAGATGAAAGCAAATCATGCCTAGGTAGGGCTTATTTAAAAATAAATCCAATTTAAATTAATTCAAATAATTTTTAAATTTATTTTTTATTTAATTTAAAATAATTAATTTAAATTATTTAATAATTTTATATTATTTATTATATATCATTTTAATTTTTTATCATTTTTTGATGTACAACGACTCCCACATAAAAAATATGTATAGTAATAATGACGTGTTATAATAATTAATTATTTTAAAAATAAAATTTTTTTTTGCAACAAATGTATTAATATAACACAAGAATCACTTTGATCGATAAGTTAAAAATATTATTTAATTTAAATTAATAACATCTCAAATGATAAATTAGAATTTTGGGTTAATCTATTTGCAAAATTAAATATTTCGTCATGTAGCACTATCATATTCTCTAGCAATTAATTAGTGGCAAGAATTAATTTACACAGATTATTATAACCACGAATGGATAATTCATCTGCTTACACCGCAACATTTAACATCTAAATATTATTTTATTTAAATATAATAAACAATTTCAATATATTATTATTTAGATATTAAAATAATACAACATACAATATATTAAAGTATTGTGAATTTGTGCACAACACCAAGTGTAAGTGTATATGATATATTGTTAAAGATTAGAATTACAGTAGTGAGTCTAATTTAGGTTTAATTATCTAATAAATCATATGAAAAAATAATAATCTTTGGGTGCAGATATGCTAGTTTATTGATCGTTGCAATTATGTTTAATTGGTAGCTTGATAATTTGGAAACAATCAAAATTAGGTAAATTGGAAAATGATTAAGGTAGTTGCAGGCCGCTAGTGGTGTATGTTTTTGAAAATTTGCATAAATTTCACTACTTGGTAACTATAACCAACCTAAAATTTGTACTTTTCTAACTAATTCTAACAAAAGCTGATTAGTTTTTTTCTGTTGTTGTTTTTCCAATTATTCAACAATTAACAGTAGAGAAAATTAGAACATGATAATGTTTAATCAACCATAAGTTATTATTAACACTTCCAAGCTTTGACATATTGGATATTACTCATCTCAACTCTCATAGTTGAAAATGTTGAAATTGAATGATTTTATTAAGTTCAACATCTACAAATAATATAAGACTTTGAGCATGTCTTAGACAAGGAAACAGACCAATACCAGCCTCCATCTCCTAATTAGCCACAAAAGGAAGCCTGAGGCTCATTTGCAGCTGATAAGATTCAAAGCCCAGAAATTGGCTGGCTAATGTCCAAAAAAGAAAAAAAAAAAAAAAAAAAAACAAGGGAAAATCAATCTACAACTCAAATATAGGCCCAAGCCCGAGAATCAAACCCTTACCTGAGGCTGGCAATGAATGATTCAGAGAAGACGGGAGCCGCTGGAGATTTTCTAAAATAACCAAAACCCAAAGAACAGAAAACCCCAAAACGGCAAGATCATAGGCTTCCCAATCATGCCTTTGGAATAGTGTTCTGCGAGCTACCACCAACTAAATCTCGCATGGTATGGACATGAGGGAGCTAGTATCTTGCTTCTCTACCAACCTGCAACCAGGGAGATCAACATGCAACTACAAGAGGAAGATTCACATTCACATACTTCTGCAAACCCACCAAGGCTGAAGCCTTGCTGATCCTTAAAAAGAGTCAGCACCATCTGCTCAAAACAAAACCTAAAATCACTATTTACAACCCCCAATCGATAGTGAGGAGGACAAAACCCACATGTTTAATTTAACTTTCTTTGTCTTTTATTTATTGACTTTACCTGAGCTGTATATTATTTCTGGGGTTGGTAAGATACAGATACTCTCCAACCAGAAATTTATTCTTTTAAGAGAATCATATAGGCCAGCTTTCCCTATAATTCTATGTGCCTGTTTCTCTATAAAATAATCCCAAATTCCAACCAAAAAAAAACTTGAACCGGCTGGACCAGCTCCATTTACATAGCTATATATTTTAATCTCTAAGAGCCTGAATGCCAGAGTTAATCCTGTCCCTCTCTCCATGCATAAATAGAAGTTAATTCCCAGCAGTTTTGATTATGTATTGATTATGGAAAAAAAAAATTCTTTTCCAGTATTGATTATGTATTGGAGCTCTAAAATGACAAACATCTACTCACCTCCAATATGTGAGCATCAAGCCTAGGTTAATGAACTCTTTTGATTATTCTTGAAAATAATTGATCAAGAATTAATAGGCAAGCATTCCTTTCATTTTCACATAACTGAATTCAGTCCTAATGAATAAGGTGTTAATTCTAGAATCAAATTACCATAAGTGAATTCTCTAGATTCTAGCCCATATTATACAGCCAAAAAGGAAATGGAGTTATTAGGTAGTGCATGAAAGCTGGTTCATCACAGCTGTTTGCAAATATCTCAAGAAAAAAAAAAGAAGAAAGGAAAACTACAACTATAGTGGAAGAAAGAGTACTAAACGACAGTGGAGGAAGAACAAAATTGTCATAGCTAACTGTGAATTTTCGTCTTATAAAAAAAAAAAAAAAGGTTCTCGCGAGACTTCTTAGAATTCAAAAAAATATATATATATAGATAATGTTTTTTGTATTTATATTTATAATATACTATATAGTAAATAGACTAGTATATCAATATGAGGCGGTATGGGCAGACAAGCTGTCTCTGGTCGAAGCAGGAGGATGAGGAACAAGAAATTCTCCCTCACTCAACTATAGCAAGAAATAAATTCAAACCACATCAAAACTTTCACTGCATGCATAACAAAACATCAAAAAAGAAAAACGAAAACCAAACAAATAGAGAAAAGACATTTTCCTACAAATGGATGTATATTCTACACATTGAACTAAGAATAAACTAAGGATCTGGGTTTCTTGAAGTCAAGTGGACTGTTTTGATGGAGTGGAAGAATGGGGTTCCACCACTTAAGCTGACATTTATGTACTAGAATCTTAATAAGTGCTTGAAATACAATGACAAAACAACTGGGTCTAATATCTAACATACAGTTCTGCCAAATAATAGATACATCATAGTTCATGTTTATCACAGTCAGGGTAAGATGGAATACATGGCGTCAATGGTGATGTTGACTAAACTGTATAATAGTAAATAGTGAGAGAGAAAGAGAGAGAGAGAGAGTCAGACCATTAAAGGCATTCAGTGTTGCATATGGTTCAGACTCAGAAATTGATGGCAGAATAAGTGAAAAGGGAGGCACAGACACACCACTCTTCATCACAAATTAAGGGCAACCCTTCCTGTCAATTAAAAGACCCATCACTTTTGTCCTGTTGGTGACGCTTAATCTCTTTCACCTTTTCAATCATAACATGTTTTCTTTTACTCTATTTCTTTCTCTACAGTTTCTGTTCTTTTCCTTCATGGAAATCGAGAAACCACAGCTCCCTTGCTAAAGAAAGCACTTAATTTCCAAAAAGCATGACAACTAGATTCATAAACCAAAGCTCACCGGCACTTTAATATCCTTCTTTTTGGGCTTGAGTGTATTTGCGCTCATTATCTACATTTTGCTAACCAACAAAATTTTCTATAACAATTTCAAATTATCAAACTTTCCTCTCACATGCTAAGGAATGAAATTGAGATTTTCTCACAGAATGCAGGAGGAAGGCAGCCGAAACTTGAGATGGAAGCTGCAAGCTGCAAGCTGCTATCCTACAGAGATTATTACAGAATATGTACAAACCAAACCACATATATAGATTTTCATATCAAATAATGGATTGCCATTGCTGCAAAATTACAGTTGCGGGATTTTCTTTGAATTTACCTTTCTTTAAGCAGCGGAAATAGAATAAAGATTAAAGCACAAGCATCACAAAAGATAATCTTGGGATCACATCGACAAATATAAGCAAGTTGATGAGAGAAAGGATATAAGGAAACGCAATAAAGCCACTGTTTTGCGCATACAAAACCTGATCAGGATATGTATAATAGAACCCTATTATGTTCAGATATTATTCCAGTAACTTCAAAATCCTGATGAGTTGAGCTAGCAAACGATGTCTTCAGCCATGCAAGAAACATATATATGAGTTGACCATATAGCGCAGATCCAAGCTTTAACATATAAAAAGCGACAAGAAAACAAATTAAATAAAAAAAAAAGGGGGAAAGGAAAGGAAGGAGTTTTTTCTTTTTATCACAAGGAAGGAGATTAAGCAGCTCTAACAATCGACCCACTACCACTCAGAACAAATAGTGTGAGTAAATAGCCCACAAGAACATAATAGTGTGAGTAAATAGCATAAAAACAGCTACTACCCACAAGAACATAATAGTGTGAGTAAATAGCCCATCCATATCAAGCCACTACACAAATATTTCAGCTTGAAATTAATAAAACTAATAATCATATAAACTTAAGGAAAAAAAATGTGAGAATCATACAAAAGAGCAGAAGAGATATTTAGAGTGGGTTCTAGTCTGATTAGGAAACAGTATAAACCCTAGATAGAGTAGTGGTAGGAGTTGGGAACAAAAGAAGCCAATTAGAGCGTAGATCAAAAAGGAGCAGAAACGGACAGGAAAGTTCTTGAAGCCATGATGAATAAAACCAGTCCAATGATGAAGCAGAAGGAGAGTTAGATGAACTGACAGGGAAACAAAAATAAAAAACCTGATCCATGAAATTTAGGGATAAAAATAAAAGTGCAATGATGATCCTTTGCCTCTTTCAGTCAGAGAAAAGAGAGGAAAAAAGCAGTCAAAATCTTTCATCATTACACCAATCTGCTCTTGCCCAACGAACTTACATTTCTAATGACCAAAAAACCCATGTGTAAAATAACATTCCAAAATCAATCAGTTGTATGCACAACAGAGCAAACAAGAACTCACCTTTACAGATCAACAGCAACCGATAGAGATGAAGCAACAATTGGGGGGAATGAAGCCTGGTCCGACGTCACTAACTCATGATAAATCATATCTCAACAACGAAAATGAATTAAATTAATGATTTCAGAGATAAAATCATAGATCTAGTTAGTGGCCTCGAGCCAGACAACATTCCCCTCAAAAGATATACAGCTTCTCACGATGGGGAGAGGGAGGGAGAGAAAAAGAGGGATACAGAGACAGAGGCTATTGTGATGGTATGGAATGAGAAGTGAGGAAGGAAAAGAAAGAGATAAAAAGAAGGGCAGGAGGAAAGATGGAGGGTGAAAAAGGACAAAGAAAGCAATAAAAGTAGCAGGGCACCCTGACCCTACATCTGGTCCTTGGGTTCAACACAAAATGACCATGACCATGAAACCATGCAATATATCATACAAGCAATTTTTTTTTTTTTTTATAAAGGGAATTTTACTATTTAATGAATATTAAAAAAATTTATTAGCTTATCCATCAATTTTAAAATAATATATTAAAATATTATTATTTAATTATTAAATATTTTATTGTCTGATTATATTAATGTATGAGTATAGGGAAAATGAAGCCAAAAATGAGCAATAACTAGGATAAGTTGAGGTATATGGGAAATGATGAGAAGTAATTATTTTGGGAGAAATACCAAATATTGTTATTGTGTGAATAGTGGTGAAGTATATCAAAAATAACATAGAAAGGGAAAGCTAGCCTCGTTGAGAGCAAAGCAAGACACAGACACAGACACAGACACAAAAGGTCACTGCTCAGTTTACTGCTTCAAATTCATTCAGCTGCTATCAGCTTCACCCATCACTTATGGTCCTCTTTTTCAGACTCTCTGGGCCCACTCCTCTTCTCCAATATCAATAAAATCATTTCCAATAAATTCTTATTACAATACTCATCAGGAATTCAATGGTGGTGACGATTAAAAAATGAATAATTGTAATTCCTTCCCTTTGAAATATAATTAATTGCATTATACAATTATTTGTAAATTATTTAATAAAAAATAATTAAATTTAAAATATAATAATGATGATATAGTTTAAATATAAATTTATAAATTATATCACTAAAAATATATGGCTCTATTTAAAGAATTTATATATTAATTTTATAAATTATTAAATAATATATAATAAAAATTATAAATATGTAAAAATATAAATAAAATAGTTATTTTTTAATTATTCAAAACTTAATTTAATAAAATTTTAATTCATTGCATATGTTCTGTAATTATTTTTATATTTAATATCATTTAATTATTTTTATAAATTAAATTATCCATATAATTTAAATATAACTCATCTTTTAACTATTAAATTATTGTTAATAATATTATAAAATAATCATATATTCTAATTAATTATTAATAATTTTAAACGATATGATTTAAATAATTTATTTTATTAATTATGATTTATTATATCTAAATAGATTATATATATATATATATTAATTATTTTATAATTTTTAATTATATAAGTGAATCATATTAAATATAATATAACTTTATATATCAATTACACAACGCATTTTAATTAAAATTATAAAATTAATAACTAAATATAAAATACTATAATACTTTTTTTATCAAAAATTCTATATAATATATATTAATATTATTATTATTATTTAAAGGTTAGCATTATTATTTTTATTATTATTTCAATATTCGTTACTTACTATTTTAAAGTATATGTAAGAATATTATAATTTTATTTGTAAAAGTTAAGATTTAAATTGAAATTAAAATTAAAATTAAAGTTGAAAATAATTAAAATCAAAATTAAAACTAAATCGAACCATACTAAAATTTAATTTAAAGCATGATTTATAAAAATTAACAATTATTTCAGTTTTAAAATATAAAAATTTAAATTGGAAATTAATTTTTTTTTTTTTTAAAGTGACGAAATTGTTAAATTAGAAAGTGAGCAGTCAGTGATGGCTATCGCTAGGCTTTACTTAGGTGATTATGAATTTGAATATTTCCAGTGTGTTAGCTGCCTCATCAATTTCATATTTCAAACCCTTTTTTTAGAATTGTATTTGGAATCACAATTTTCCAATTTTAGATTATATTGGAAATTTCTTCCAAATTATCTCTCCACTTGTTATTCTACTGTTTTCTAGTGCAATATCTCCTCCATTATTAATATACCATACAAATATTCAAATTATTTGATATTTATTATTTTATTAATTCAATTAATTATATAATGATTTGAGTATTGGCTAATCAATCTTATATATATACTTTTTTTTTAAAAAAAAGTGTTTCTAATTAATAACATTAAATAGTAATATATTTAATAATATTAGAAAACTGGCGCATGAGTGAGCTCCCAGCCATACTATTCAAAATTTAAGAGAACATTTGTAACCTTAAGTAATGAGCCTTTAATTTCGAATACAATTCACATAGGATTAAATATGATTGAATATTGTATTTTTTAGTGTATGTAAATAACGTATTAAATTAAATCTTAATATATATATACATATATATTTAGAGTCATTAAAAAAAAAAAAAAAAAAAAAAGAGGAGGAGAGTGATGGACCTGACCATATTGACCTGAAATTTTTATAAGGAAATGGGACAGTTTTGCAAGACCTACTATGATGGGGGATTGACCTAATGCCTTTGGACTTTACCTAGATTCTGATTTTTGTTCTTTCCCGATTCCCATTACCAGCATTGTCTCCTCTTTTTCTCCTAAAACAAAATTTAATTACAATTCACACTACCTTCCCTGCTGTCACCATTGTATTGTCACAGACACCCTTGAATTGTTGGATTAATATTTTTATGATCATATATATATATTCCACCTTAGTCAGTTTTATCATCATAAAAAATAAATTAATGGATCTGATTAGTACTGCTATGAATTTATCTATGCACAAAAAACTTTACTAATTCCAACTTTTTATATTATGGATTTTAATTTGAACAGTTTTGTTAAAGAAAGAAAAAAGAAAAAAAAGTGGAAAAGGAGAAAATGTGGAGGAGTGGTTGAAAAGTGAAAAAGTAAGTAGGTTTTGATTGAAAAAAGAAGATTCTTTGTGAGCTACACAACGTAGAAAATGGAAACAAAGGGAAGGGTTGCGAAACTTGAAGCCCAGACGTTCATGCCCCGACATTTTGATTTTCTTCTCGTCTTCTTTCATTTAACTAACACATGAATCTATTTTTTTAATTAAGCCATCAAAGCTGGAAACCAAACCTATCCTCTTTCATATTACTACATTGGGTTTTGCAGGAAAGGAGGAAAGAATTGGGCCTTCATTACAAGCCTAAATTTTGGGCTTCCGAGTTTATATGAAGGCTGCCCACATAATTAATTAAGGCCCGCCCTATGTCCATGAACAAAACAGCCACTTGCTTGTCATGAATTTATTGATTCGACCCATTTTAATGGGCCAGCAATTGTAAGGTTGGCAACCGTGATTTCTAACTCCAAAAATCAAGTAATTAATATGCTAGTGGATAATATATACCTAGATAGTTGCTTGTCACCGATCAACTTCATAAAGGGGGATATATGGAACAGTTGAAACCATTTTGAAAATTACTCGGTAAAAATAGTAAAAGAATACAATAAATTTTACAAAATGTTTTTAATAATATATTATTCATTTAAAGATCACTAGCCAATAATTTCTTCGAAGAGATATTTTTTAATTTGGGCCAATGAGTGGTGGATTCTGATCTGAATTAAATGAGAGAGCCCATATCCTAACCCCGCAATAAACAGTTTCATTGTAACTCATGAATTATGATAATGAATTTAATTGAAGTCCAGCCAGTGACCGTAGAGCGCACACAGCTTTGCTTGGTAAAGCTAGGGGTAGGAAAACTTTAAGCTTACAAGTTGAACATAATTAAATCCCTGAAGCTAGTGAGGTTTCCACGCAGGAAATGAATATAGTTTGGGACCAATTGAGTGCCAAATCAGTGTCTTAGTTGATCAACTTTACATACTCATACACCTCAATGCAATGCGTGGCAGGCAGACAACATTAATTCTCATCATTTTAATGGGTAAAGCAGAAAATGCATGGAAAAATGTTCAATCTGGAAGGAAATCTTTTCAAAGCTACAGATAAAATCAATTGATTAATTCCAAGTGCGATATTCAAAGAGACATATATATAATCATAAATTGCACAAGTTGAACAAATATAGACCTCCCAATACCACCTTTAGTCATTCTAGATTATAGTGATGATTTTATATAAAAATAGAATCATCATCTTGTGTGATTTTAATTGCTCAAGTGGGAAAGACCAATCTAATCCACCAAACATTGTATGCATGATTAATCAAAGCATCTATTTTCTTCACAATCAAAATTTGTGCTCAACATGATCATAGCTGTGATGAATTGATGATGACAATATGCGAGGAACTCGATTCCTATTGCTGAAACAAATTAATCCAAATTCTTATGATGTCATTTCTCTTTGGCACACACTTGCACATTTGTGTTAGTATTAATATATGGATGTGGAATCCTATAGTTACGTAAGTTGGTCGGTCCACAAGACCATTAAATTAAACAAGACAAAAAGTTGATTCTCTTATGCCACTAATTTATGCAAGTGTGTTTGTGTTGATTAACAACATATTTGCTTTTTTCTTCATTATTGCTCCTCCACAAAGATGCATATCTAATTATTTTAATACCCATTCTCATAGTGTGCAATCAATTAAGGTTTATATTTTATTACATATGCAATTGAAAGATTGCTGAACCATGTATTGTATTAATTAACAACAAAATTATGTACTTGCGCTCAATTACGCCAAATAACAAACAAGAGTAAATCTTTGTTAAAACTAAAAGAAGAAGATACAACTTTTTGAAAATCCACCACGCATAAATGGCAATTAATTTATTATTATGTAAATAATGCTTATATATATATACACAGTACAAGCGTGGTAGTGGAAGCATTGCCGTTGGAGGTCGGGAAAGGCCGCTGATTATATAAACATTGCATGATGGATGATGGCATCCAGAATCATAAGGGCACTTGTCTACGTGGATTTTGGCTAGTGGTTGCTGTTGATATTTTTAGAGACTAAAAAGTACTTCTCAGGACACCTTAAACGGCTTTCACCTCACCTTTGGTCGACACCTGTACAAACTTCAGCATTTGTCTACCTACACCTGGATATTTCTTATTTCTAATTACTATCTTCGGATTCACTCCTACAGTTATTCACCTTTTGAAACTCTGATTGATGATTCGCATTAGCTGTTCACGGTTTTATAGCTTCTCCGTCAAATATCCATGACGGGGCCCTCATATCTTTCATCAACTTCCCTTTCCTTTATGCGGTCATAACCCACTGTTAACAGTTTTTTTTTTTATTAAGTCATTGTACTGTGATCAGCACTTAATTTGATTATGATTCAGCTAGCACCCTTCGATCTCTCTATATAAACCAACTCCCACTTCATAGTTCAACCCAAAAAAGGAAAGCCAAGCCAAAAGAATTACACACACACAAGATTAATTAAACCACTCTATTTCTTCATTTTCCATCTCCATGGAAACACATCTTGACAGCTTCTGGATTTTTGCTCTTCTTTTCAAATGCAACTCTCTCCCTTCTCACCACAACACCGTCTCTCTTTTTCTTTTTCTTTTTCTTTTTTTGTGCATGACTTGGCTAGCCTTGGCTTTATGCTTCTGGGCTTATCCTGGAGGCCCTGCCTGGGGTAACTACTGGCTCAAGAAAGGATGTAAATCCAAGTTAGTTCCAGGTCCTCGAGGGTTCCCAGTGCTAGGCAGCATGAACCTGATGGCCAACTTAGCTCATCACAAACTTGCAACTGCAGCTAATCTGTTTAACGCTAAAAGACTCATGGCTTTTAGCATGGGAGAGACTAGGTTTCTAATCACATGCAATCCTGTTGTAGCTAAAGAAATCCTAAACAGCTCGGTCTTTGCAGATCGTCCTGTGAAAGAGTCTGCTTATGGACTTATGTTTAACAGAGCCATTGGGTTCGCTCCTTATGGGGTATATTGGCGAACCCTAAGGAGAATCGCGGCAACACATCTATTTTGTCCCAAACAAATCAGTTCAACAGAGGCACAGAGGAAAGACATTGGCTCCCAAATGGTATCACTTATTGCATGTCACAGAGGAGATATCCGAGTCCGTGATATACTAAAGAAAGCTTCACTTAACAACATGATGTGCTCGGTGTTTGGGCGCAGATACGAACTGGGTTCATCAAATACCGAAACGGAACGTCTGAGAGAGCTAGTTGAAGAGGGTTATGAGTTGCTAGGGAAGCTCAACTGGTCCGATCATCTTCCTTGGCTTGCAAGTTTAGACCTTCAAAAGATCCGCTTCAGGTGCTCTCAAATGGTTCCTAAGGTGAACCGTTTTGTCAACCAGATTATTCAAGAACACAAAGCTAGGTCGAACGGCCAAAGAAGACAAGATTTTGTGGATGTTTTACTCTCCCTTCAAGGACCTGAAAAATTATCAGACCAGGATATGGTTGCTGTTCTTTGGGTAAGCCACAGAACCTAATTAATTACATTTGAAAAACCGATTATTTTATACTTATATCTTTATGTGTATAATATGCATGCATGTTTTGTTTTATAAGAAATGGAATCAAAAGTGGAATCTTGTGAGGGTGTTGCCTTTCTTTTTGGCATCTCTTGACAATCCTAAAGTTAACTTACCATTGTTAATGAATAATTATTTCTTTAATTTCTTGTTTATTATATAGGAGATGATTTTTAGAGGAACAGATACTGTATCGGTTTTGATAGAGTGGATACTAGCAAGAATGGTACTCCACTCTGATATTCAAGCGAAAGTCCACCATGAGCTCGATCACATCGTGGGAAGATCACGCCCATTGATGGAATCAGACATTCAATCAATGGTTTACCTGCAAGCAGTGGTGAAAGAAGTGCTTAGGCTACATCCACCTGGCCCACTTTTATCCTGGGCCCGCTTGGCAATCACGGACACTACAGTGGATGGCTATGAGGTGCCAGAAGGGACCGTGGCTATGGTAAACATGTGGGCCATAACAAGGGACCCGGAAGTTTGGATGGACCCACTGAAGTTCTGGCCAGAGAGATTTGTGTGCAAGGATGGTGGTGGCGTGGACATGGAGTTTTCGGTGTTGGGGTCAGACCTAAGGTTGGCTCCATTCGGATCGGGTAGGAGGACATGCCCAGGAAAGGCACTGGGTTTGGCGACAGTTAGCTTCTGGGTGGGGAGCTTATTGCATGAGTTTGAGTGGGTGAAATCAAGCAACAGGGCGGTGGATCTGTCGGAAGTGCTAAGGCTGTCTTGCGAGATGGCGAACCCACTTAGCGTTAAAGTGCGTCCTAGGAGAGGATGCTAAATGCTAATTAAGTTAATTGTCCTATCTATATGCACACGTTGTAAATATATCTTTGTACTTATCTTCAGCTTTCATGGCTTATATAAATATAAAATATAATATTATATGGTAAGTAATAATTAAGTTAATAGGACCGTTATGCTCATGCCTGTATTTTTTGCAATTTATTTTTTAGTTTTAAAATTATTAAATGTTATATGTTTGTGTTGAATTTGGCTTATATTGTTGATAATTCATTATAAATAACCATAGAATTGACCAGACACAACTGCTGCTAGTTATAAATTGATTTTGTAATGCTAATCAATCTAAATACGTGAGTAAGTTTACTGGTTTGTAAAATTATAATAAATTAAATATTGAAACTTTGAGAGTGGTGGAATGACCAAATGCCATCTTTTATCACGTGATTTTTTAATTTAAATTCAGTTTATTAATAAATTTAACATAGAATCATTTGCATTAATAACTAGGTAGTGGGCTTAATTTACAATTTTATAAATTAAACAAGAAAACCTCTAGTGGCCTTAACACTGCAAAACAAAACTTTACAGGTTTTTTCTTTCCATGATTTTAAAAATGTTTGTATTTGAGAGGGTGAGAGATTTTAAAATAAAGTTTTTGGAGATTTTTAAAAGTGTCCAAAAAGAGAAAATTCTATACTTTTTAATTTTTTTTTAAATAATAAAAAATTATTAAAATTTAAAAATTATGAAAATACCTTTAAAATTTTTACTTTACTTCAACTCTATTTAGATATACTGTTAAGTTCAATTGTTGAGATTTAATTTAAAATTTAAAATATTTTATTGAGATTTTGTAAGTTTTGAATATTTAATTCATTAAAGTATTTAAATTTTATTTTTATATATTCAGTTCTTTATTACTTCTTTTCTTATTATTTTTTTTAATATTATGATTCATATTCTCGATATGACTAGTGGAACTAATCCTCTCACCTTCGTTCTTTAAAATAAAGAAGAGTTATGAGAAAATAGAAAATTATAAAGATAGTTGAAAGAGTTCATCTTATCAAAGATGCAAAGGGAGAAGGAAAAGTTTTTTGTGTAATTATTGCAAGAAGTCCGGTCACGAACAAAAAAATTATTGGCATAAAGAAAAATACCGTAGGGAGAGTGTTTCACAAATTAATAATTGAATTTCACAAATTGACCGTTAGAGAGAGATATTGAAAAAATAATATTTCACAAATTTATTTTTATGTATTCAGTTGTTTATTCAATTTTGTACCGCTTCTTCTAGTATTATGAATATTATGATTTATTAAGATAATTTTATGAAATTCGCCAATATTCAGAATTTGATCTACATATTAATTGTGTCCAATTGCTTTCATAAGTTCATGATTTAGCATATATAGTATTTTTGAATTAGCCGAGTATATATATTTGGATACAGAGAATGTTTATAAAAAAAAAAATAATTTATAGAAAAAATCTTTTTTTTTTTTTAAATGGTTTTTGAAGGTTCACAGCATAAGACACCGATACAAGAGTAGTGTGGGGAGATTTTTAGATTAAGAAAGTTAAGTATGTGGGCTACAATTGTTTGCATCCATCCACTCACGCTTAATGCATCATCAATAGGCGTCTTGAAAGTAATTAATCCCATTTGCATCTGGATCAAGAAAAAGAAATAACAGTCGACATATTGAGATTATTACATCTCAGCAAGAAGAAGCCAAGAACACATGAACTGCACGTGAGAGAAGGACAGCGATGATACTTGGTGAAAGCTGCCTTACATGGAAGAAACTTTGTCCATATTGCACTATTACAGATTGCGTGTGATCTTGTTTTGTCTTTTTAACACTTACAGTTATCTCGATGAGTTAGTATCATATGGATAAGGGGATCCATATAAATGAATGACTCTAGCTAGGAAACTACAAACAATTCCTTTACATTTCTATGTCCTGTAAGAGACGTCCACTAGTTTAATGTTTATGGATGTAAGGGTGCCATGCATACACTAATTTCATTTTAATGTTTCTATACAAAAATAAATAAATTATGAATAAAATAATTTAAATTTGAATCCAGAGTGGAATTCATATTAAAGATATTCAAATTTATTCTAAATATAATTATTATTATTTAAATCTAATTAGTCTCATATATTTTAATTAATAATTATTTAAATTCGTAGATTAAAATTTGATGGAATTGAATATTTAAAAATATTTAATTCGTTATCATTTTTATTATAATGGTGATATATATTTAATTTAAAATATTTAATTACTAAAATACGTATGTTATTTAACATTAATCACTGGAGAGTTACAAATTATTTTTTTAAAATTGTAAGTGTTATTAATTTAATATAATTTCAAAATTTCCAGACTTGACAAAAGATATAAGCTAACGGGATGAAATTAAAATGATTTTTTTTTAAAAAAAATATATTGATATTAGTTAAAATCAGTAATGATAAATCTAAATGCAAGTAGATGGAAATTTAAAAATGAAAAAATAATAATTTAATTTAATAATAAATACATCTAAATATATTTAAAATGTCTTAAAATTTTATTCTTTTAATCTTTAATTTTTATTTAAAAAAAATTATGCTTACATTAATATAAATTTATATGCGAAAATGTGAAATAATTAAATTATTGAGAAAGCAAAAATATAAACAAGCCATGAAAAATATGCAAAAAAATGATTTAGTAAATTTGAAGATGAAAGGTGGAGCCCCTGACTCTGCTTCCCGAGGAGTATGGTTGAGAAGTGTGACAGAAAGAGTTGGGGGCCTCGGTCTCCGAGCCTCCTTCTCCTTCCACTTGGTGGGCTTCTAGGATTTATTTTGTCGAGTTGAGGTGTAGAGACTTTGATAGTCTGTTCATATACTTGTAATGTAGGGCTATGGGTTTTTTTTTCACATCAGTGGAACTCCATGCTGTATTGCATGATATTCGGCAGTGACAAAACTTATTTCCAATCACCTTGCAATATGCCACTATCAACCAAGAATGGCTAATAGATCAGCTCATTGGGTTGCTGCATGGTTAGATCACAAGCCCACCATCAGCATTAGTGTCTCTATTTGATCAAGACGTTGCTTTTTGTTTTTCATTATTCAAAGCTACTTTTACCCCAAAAATAATCTAAATTAACAAATTTTATATAAATTTCATTATAATTTTACTTTATAAATAGTTTATTCTCAACACTTCATACCCTTAGGATTCATATTTAATAGATGAAGATAATTAAGAGGATGGAAGGTGATTTGCTTGCTAGATCCTTCCATCTTCCGTCCAGGCTAAAATTATATTTTAAGACTTTGTTTAATTAAAAATAATTTAATTAAATAATTTAAAATTCTTAATAAATATTAAATCTGTATCTATTTGATTTAATAATTTTTTTAAACTTTCTAAGAAGTGAGAGCTTTTTTTACTTAGTAAAGAAGAAATAATTTATTTTTTCTTAACTTATGGAAGTGTGTGTTTGTGTTGATTAACAACATATTTGCTTTTTTCTTCATTATTGCACCTCCACAAAGGTGCATATCTACTTATTTTAATACCCACTCTCAAAGTGTGTGTGGCAATCAGTTAAGGTTTATATTTTATTACATATGCACTTGAGAGATTGCTGAACTATGTATTGTATTAATTAACAACAAAATTATGTTCTTGCGCTCAACTACACCAAATAACAAAGAAGAGTAAATCTTTGTTAAAACTAAAAGGAAGATGTTAAAACTACGTCGTTTATGTTGTTTATTACAACTCTATATTAATAAACTGCGTCGTTTTAATTGTGTGCGTATTCAGCTAGTTTAGGACTTGGTGATCGGCTCTTTTTATGCACGTGACATGCATATGTTGTTGTCTAGTATATAAGGAAGAGACAGACTTCCAAACCAATTGTAACATCATTTTCTTCTTTTTGAAATAAAATTATCTCACGTAGGGTTGTCTAGTATATAAGGAAGAGACAGGCTCCATTAGAGAGAGAGTACTATTTACTTTACTAAGCTGAAGAGATTATGGGATGAGCTTGGGTCTGTAGAAATGCTTTCAATCTGTACTTGTGGAGCCTCTAGGGCTATAGCTGACATAACAAACAGAAATAGGCTCATGCAATTTTTGATGGATCTGAACAAGGCTTTTGGGTCTGTAAGGGACCAGGTATTGGGAATGGACTCTCTGCCAATAGTAAACAAAGCCTACTCTATGGTTGTGAAATTTGAATCTCAAAGAGAAATTTTAGGAGCAATGAATGACAACTCTGAATCTCTTGCCCTATTAAAGAAAACTTAATCTCAAAATCTGACCAAACAAGAAGGTATGAGAATAAGAAGGGACATTGTACCTTCTGTAACATGGATGGTCACACTCAGGAAGGGTGTTTTAAGTTGATTGGGTATCCTAATTGGTTCAAGGGTAAGAAAAAGGCTGGGACACAACCAATCAAAGGGTATAAAAGCACCAAAATTATGGCTGCTATTGAAGGAAATAAGTTAGAAGAGGACAATCCTCTGGAGTATCTGGACACATCAAATAGAATACATGAATTGACATCCATGTTGAGTTCCTTGAAACAAGAAGTCTCTCAACTTGCAAAAGGCAAAGGAACTCTTGCCCCAAGTACATCTCATGGACCAAAACCACACTTCATGGACATTGCAGGTAAGCATACTATCTATGAGATCTCTAATGCACAAATGCACACTGACACTAGTTGGATCCTAGACACTGGAGCCACAAACCACATCTGTTTAGATAACACTCTCTTTACTACTCTGCAGCCATTACACAAGCACATATCTGTATGCTTTTCAAATGGAAAAACAACTCAGATTTCTCAATCTGGAAAGCTAAATCTTTTTGGGAAGTTAATTTTAGATGATGTCTTATATGTGCCTCATTTTCAGTATAATTTGATCTCTGTTAGTCAATTAGTAAGTAGCTATAGTTACTGTATAGTGATATGCCATTATTACTGCCTTATACAGGACCCACAGAATAAGAAGGCGGTGGCCACATGCAAGAAACAGAGAGGTCTTTTTAGAATAAACCAGATGAGCTTTTCTCATTCTGATATAAGACATTGCTTACTTGAGATCATGAAATCTAATGCTGGTCTTTACAGCTTTGTAAATAGTACTCTCTCTCTAATGGAATTAAATAGGGACTACTCCATGCAATATGAACAAGCATATAATTGTGTGGTGACCATGAATGACATGCATCTATTAGTAAACTCAAGCATATTAAAGGCATGAATGTAAGAAATGAGCCTATGAAATGTTGCTCTGTATGCCTTCTAGCAAAACAGGTCAGGTTACCCTTTTCCAGAAGCCACACCTTAACTTCAAAACCTTTTGAATGAATTCACATTGATATATGGGGACCTTATAAGACCAGTTCTATTACTGGAGCTAAATTCTTCCTTACAATTGTTGATGACTACAGTAGGGCTGTCTGGACTTTCATGATGTATTTAAAAGGTCAAACTTTTAGTTTAACTAAACACTTCATTCATATGGTAGAGAACCAATTTGACATTGTCATTAAAGTTATTAGAACTGACAATGAGAAAGAATTTCTAAGTCACAATTACAGTTCTCTACTTATGAACAAAGGAATCATACACCAAAGATCCTGTCCATACACTCAACAACAAAATGGAGTTGTGGAAAGGAAACATAGACACATCCTTGACACTGCCAGAGCTCTGAAAATGCAATCACATGTTTCCATTCAATTCTGGTCAGAATATATTCTTACTGCTACTTACCTGATAAGTAGAATGCCCATGGAACATTTTGATTGGACCACTCCTTATGAAAGGCTTTATGGGACCTCACCTAACTATTCTCATCTAAGAAAATTTGGTTATTTGTGCTTTGCTACTTTTGTGGGAGCACAAAAGGATAAATTTCAAGAAAGAGCTATTAAAGTTGTAATGATAGGTTATGCTAGCACACACAAAGCCTATAAGTTGTATAACATATAAGTTGTATAACATGAATGATAAGTCCTTCTTTGTGAGTAGAAATGTCATTTTCTATGAAAATATTTTTCCCTTTCAAGGGACTAATATGATTGAAAGTCCTGTGGTTGAGGATGATTATATAGATTCATATTTCTCTCCTTCTAGTCACACCAGTGAGCATCTTCAGAATTGTCCTTCAGTTAGAAGGACTCAAAGGCAAAGAAAAACCCCTGCCTGGATGCAAGACTATGTTAATTCTTTACAAATATCCTCTATGTCTTTCCATCCCTGCATAAATATTATATTTGCAATGTTAAAAAAATCACTTAACCTTATACTTATGCTCAAGCATCTAAGGATGTATATTGGGTAGAGGCCATGAAGCAAGAGCTTCAGGTCTTAGAAAGAAACAACACATGGGTTCTTACTAGTTTGCCTAAGGGTAAGAAAGCAATAGGTTGCCAGTGGGTTTATAAAGTGAAATTTAAACCAAATGGGGATGTAGAAAGATATAAGGCTACAACCAATAGATGGCCTGGATTACAATGAAAGATTTTCTCCTATGGCTAAGCTTACAACTATAAGAATTTTTAGTGCTCTTGCCACTTCTAGACAGTGGCCAATTTTTCAATTGGACATCAATAATGTATTTTTGCATGGACATCTAGATGAGGAGGTGTACATGACACCTCCACAGGGCTATCACAAAACCCAGCCGGGGAAATTTGCTTGCTTAAAAAATCCTTGTATGGGCTTAAACAAGTCTCTAGATAATGGAACATTGAGTTCACCAACTTTCTCAAAGGTTTAGACTTTGTGCAATCTCCTCATGACCACTGTTTATTTACACAATATACTGGTACTTTGATTTTGGTATTACTTGTGTATGTTGATGATGTTATTCTAATTGGAAACTCTGTTGATGCCATAACTGAATGCAAACTTGCTTTACATTCAAAGTTCACTATTAAAGATTTGGGACCCATGAAATGTTTTTTGGGTCTAGAGATTGCTAAATTTTCTCAAGCAACTTTTATTAGTCAAACTAAATATATTTCAGATGTATTGAAGGATGCAGGTATGTTTAATTGTAAGCCTGCCTCCTGCCCTTTATCTCTGTAACACCCCCTACTCGGTTATTTAATTAATCGAGCCGGAGACATTACATTTTGTAACAGTTTTCTTATTTTTCCTTTAATTTATATCATGTAATTCATGACTTTTTTTTTTAATCAAAAATCCGGCAGAGTTTTCCCTGAAATATAGGCTTAATTCCACATGTGAATAGTAATATCACACTTCTATAAACTTCAACCTTAACCCCCAAACTTCTTTTAATATCAACACAATTTCAACTCAGATCAAACACTTCATAAACCATCTCATTAATATCAACACAAAAACTTATACTAATAACCAATATTTACACCAAAAATTAAAATCTTCAAATATATCTAATTCACAACCATATACAACTTCATCTCTAAATCTTTATGTACATGCCATATTTCCGAAATAAACTTTATATAAAATTTACAAAATATACCCCAACATAATTAATGATGTAACTTTGGTTGGGTTGATGCAAATCTTGATCTACTGTTCATTGGATCTACAACCTGTGCGAGGAAAAATAAATTTCTACGCGCTAAGCAAATTATTCAGTGGTGCTCAACATTTTTTTTAAAAAATAAAATATTTAAAAAATTCATTTATTTACAATAAATCAAACAAATGACAATAAACTATATTACAAATAATTTAAACTAATTCTAAATCATATTATTATTTCATATATATACAGAGTTGAATTTCATAGTCAAACAAACGACAATAAACTATATTACAAATAATTCTAAATAATATTATTATTTCATATATATACAGAGTTGAATTTCATAGTCTTTTTTTTTCATGTAGAAAATTTTGTTTTCTCTTAATACATTTATTTATTATTTTTATTTTCTTTTTGGCCCTTATAAATTTAAATGGAACTGTTAAGTCAAATAAGAAAACTATATCTGTAGAGAACAAGGTGCCAAATAACTGTATGACTCAAAAGAGTCTATAACCGTAGCGGTAGAGTATATGAGCTGTACCTGTAAAGTACCAATCGGTGTAACTGTAGTGCAAGATCTGTATATGGCATGCCACACTCTTAAACTAATTCACAATTCCTACCAAACTTACTAGGATCAGACTTTAAATAATTTATACATTTAAATACGGAGACAAAAATTTCAATATAATATAACTTTCAATTATTCAAACCGTAATATTTTATCATATTACAATTCTGCTTTTAAATATTGTCATATCATGTAAATCTATTAATTTAATTCAACTACATAAATTACAAATTCATAATTTAATTCCTAATTAATTAACTATTATGATTTTTATTTTTTTTTTCTTAATCTAATATCTTTTTCTATTTACTACGATACACCATATCTCATTTCTCTTTTTCTTTTAATTTTTATTTTTATCCAACAATTTTCTTTCAACCCTAATTTAACTAATTTATAACATTTAAAATATAAAAAATAGTATTCCTTATTTAGACTAAAATTTTTCATTTATTACTATATCTTAGCCAAATTACACCCCTATCAAAGAAAGTAAAGACATTTCACTTGGTCCATAACTTGAGTTTTGGTCAAATTGCATATTAATTCCAAAATTTTCTATTTATTAGGTTTATCATTTCTTCAAATTTTAATCATGTAATATAACTAAAATATTATTCACTTGATCTAGTTCTACTAAGGTAGTAAAATTGTCAAATAAAACATAATTAACAAATTATTAAATTTATTCAAATAAAGTTGAGCACGAAGTTTAAATCTTTCAAAATCTTCCACAAATTTAAAATTTTCTAATCTTCATTTCCTTTCCCTTTGAAGTTTCCACTCTTCCCTTCCACTTCTTCTTCATGAAAAATAAACAAATAAATTATATTAATACAATATTCCTCATAAATATTCACATAAAAATGATAAGAAACATTTTTATATCAAAATCCCTAACATACCTTTAAATTTTCCAACACTTGGTTACTATTCACTCTCCATCAATCTTGAATTTTCTCTTTGATTTCTCTTCTTTTCTTCAAATTCTACCTTAGAATGGTGTTGAGAGAAAATGAGTAATTAATTGGAGGTGGAAATTTAAAGAAATTTTGATATAAAAAAAAAATGAAAAGATGGGTCTTCCTCTTAGGTTTACGGCAAGAAGATGAAAAAAATGGAGAAATGGATTTCCCTCTTCTAGTCTTTTCTTTTCTTTTTTTATTTATTTATAAAATTCATTTGTTTAAGTGGTTACAATTGAGCCACTTGTCTTTAAATTAAAATTTAATTTATCTTCTTCTTCTTTTTATTTTTTTCTTTTTTATTTATTATTTATTTATTTATTATTTTATTTTATTTTATTTTTTTGGATGTTATAACCTCAAAGTTTACATTTATCTCATGATACAGGGGAGCCTTTTGATACACCTGATTTGTACAGAAGACTCCTTGGCAGATTGCTATATATTAATCTTACAAGGCCTGATATTTGTTATGCTGTCCAACACTTGAGCCAGTTTATGAGCATGCCTGAAAGCCCCATTGGGAGGCTGCTTTACATGTGTTTCGTTATCTTAAAGGGTCCTTACATCAAGGTCTCTATTTCCCTGTAAGTGCTGATATGTCACTGAATGTTTACTGTGACTCTAATTGGGCTGTTTGTACTTATTCTAGAAAGTCACTCTCTAGCTGTTGTACATAACTTGGGACCCTCCATTATCTCTTGAAAAATTAAGAAACAGCCTACTGTTTGTAAATCCTCAGCCGAGACTGAGTATGGTGCTATGGTTAACACTGTATGTGAACTCCTCTGGATTAACTATATTTTGCAGGATTTACAGATTACCATCCCATTGCACTGTGACAGTAAGGTCGCAATGCACATAGCTGCCAACTTGGTGTTTCATGAACGTACAAAGCACATCGAAATAGACTGTCACCTAGTCCGAAATCAGCTTCAACAGGGATTCATACTGCCTCATTATCTCCCTACCGAAGAACAATTGGCAGACATCTTCAAAAGTCTTGCCTGCATGTCGTGATGGCGGCCTTACTCACAAGTTGAATATTTCGCCTTTACCAACTTCAACTTGAGGAGGGGGTGTTAAAACTACATCGTTTATGTTGTTTATTGCAACTCTGTATTGATAAACTGTGTCGTTTTAATTGTGTGCGTATTCAGCTAGTTTAGAACTGATCTGTAACTTGATGATTGGCTCTTTTTATGCACGTGGCGTGCACATGTTATTGTCTAGTATATAAGGAAGCGACAAGCTTCCAAACCAATTGTAACGTCATTTTCTTCTTTCTAAAATAAAACCATCTCGATTTTTCTCTCTCTCGTGTTTCTGAACAAAAGAAGATACAACTATTTGAAAATCCACCACGCATAAAAGGCAATTAATTTATTATTATGTAAAGAATGAGTAATATATATGGAATTACCATTTTATTATATATATATACAGTACACCCATTAGATATGTAATTATGAGATTATTGTCTAATTAGTGAAGTCTCTTATTAAATAACCCGTCACATTATCGCCAAATTTTTAAAAAATACTATATTAATTTTATTTTCGTACACGATCACAGAGATAAAAGTATATAATTCTTACATAACTATTCGAGTTCTAAGCAATACACTCGCCGTATTCTTTAATTTAATAACTTGAGTATCGAAATAACTTCCATAAACGCCAATCGCATTGCATTTTTTTTATTGCAAACAATCACAATCAAACTTTATTTTGAGCTACATCAATTTTTAAAAAATTTAATTTATTATAATAATTTTTGAGTAAAATGTTAATTATAATAAATTTGAAATAAATATTACTTAATTTTAATATTTGTTAAATAAATAAATAATAATATCAACTTATAGCTTGATTTATTTATATGAAAGTGGATTTAATTTATAATTTTATTTTTAATAAATGCAAATATTATGACAATTCAATTTTTTTTCTTTCTTTTACTGTAAAAGTAATTTCAATAGAAAATTATTTTTATGGGCTAAAATAGTTATACTAATTACAAACATGAAAAATGTTTCAAACATAAAACAACCATATCAAATAATTAATTTTAATATAAAATAATCAAATTAATTTAAAATTTCAAAAGCATTACAAATATTTATAAAAAATTATTATTTGTTATTAGATTTTTGAGAAATAATTATCATTTAAGAACATAATTATCTATCATTATATATAATGATAATTACTTTAAAACAAATAATTATCCCACATTATTTATTCAAATTTTCTTAACTAATTAAAATTAATTTAATGAATAAAATTATCATCTATTTTAAAAATTAAATTTAAAAAAATAAAATTATCAATTATTTAAATAATTAAATATTATTATAAATAATTTAAAGATCCAAGGACAAAAAATTCTATTATTTTTTTCTTTCCACTTTTATATATAATATAGTTAAATTAAGTATTTTATTTTTTAAAGTATTTAAATAATATTAAAATTAATAATATTTAAAACTAAGATAATTTTTAAAATTAAAACAATCTTTTATGCATAATATAATTATATTATTTTATTGTTAAATAATTATTTAAACATACCGATAAAAATTTGATTGGCTGAGCTACAAGTTAAACAATATAAATTTTGTTGATTTTCATTCTATTTATAATTATCAAATAAAAAGAGTAATTTCATTTTAAATAAAATTATTTATTTTAATCAATATTAACTATTTATCTAATAATTATATATATATTAGATATACATTATATAATAAATTCTATGTAAAAATTAAATAAAATTTATTTATTTATATATAAAATCTATTTAAATCTATATTTATTTTTCAAATTTTGAATATAATAATATCTGAAAATTATAAATTACTTCTAAAAATTATTTTAATTCTTTTTATAGGATAGGATACATATTTTAAATGTAAAAGATAAAATTTAAATATTTATTCTATCCTATAAAAATTAAAAAATTATAAACAATTTTTAAATTTATTCCCTTATACAATTTATTTAAAATTATAAAATTATAGTAGAAAATGGAATTTAAATATAAATAAAATTAAAAATTTCAAAGTTAAATGAACTCTAAAACTATTTTATATAATAAAATTTAATTTAAATTAAAATAATCAGTAATCCTCAAGGAGTTCTTACTCCCCTTCTCACATTTATATATTATAGATTATAGATATTAAAATTTATTAAAATTAGTTGAGAGGTAAAATGAATTATTTATAAATTTTATTATTTTTCAAATTGAAAATTATCTAATAATTTAATATTATCAAAATTAAAATTTATTATAATAAAATTCAAAATTAATAATATAAACAATTTATCTCAATTTTATTGTTACAATATTTTTTAAATATTATTTATTTTTTATCAATTACTCATTGAAAATATTATTTTTTATTATTTTTATATAATATATTAATTTGATAAATAACAAAATTTAATATTTTAATATGTAATAAATTATTTTGAAAAATCCATAAACAATAAAATATTAATAAATTTATGTAACAGCCCGCTTACCGGACCATCACCGGCACTAGGATCCAGATCGGCTTAAGGCCGCCGGGACCCGTAGTAAGCCTACTGTCAACTCTGTGTACCTGATAAATCCCATACATGATCACACTTAAACTTAAAACTGTTACTTACTCTTCTCTATTATATTTTTTTTTTCTTTCTTTGCTTGACTATCTTTTCTTTTCTTGAAACTTTTCTCATCAACTAAGCCTGGACTATGCATGCTCTGTCTGTATGCACTCGAAGAGTGATACCTGCTATGGTACCATACAGTGACTACAGAGATAGAAAGACTACCATGCACCAAGCTTAGCTCATCATCATTACAACATTATCTCAAACATATATAACATAAAAGGATCATGTGCAAAGGGATAACAAGCACTAGGGCCAAGCACAATTCTATAACTCACTATAACTTACTATTACATCATTTCTATACATTACATAAACTCTGTACTGTACATCATCTATCTTAGAAAAACAACCTGCTCCTGCTAGCTGGTCGAATAGATCATCGATCCTGGGTAGAGGATACTTATTCTTGGTAGTGACTTTGTTCAACTGCCTGTAGTCGATACAAAGTCTAAGGGAGCCATCCTTTTTCTTGACAAACAACACTGGAGCACCCCAGGGTGAGGTACTTGGACGGATGAAACCCTTATCTACCAACTCCTGTAGCTGCTCTTTCAACTCTTTCAGCTCTGCTGGTGCCATCCTGTAGGGAGGAATAGAGATCGGTCTGGTACCAGGCACTAACTCTCTCTCGAACTCTATTTCCCTATCAGGTGGTAGTCCTGGAAGCTCATCTGGAAACACATCTGGGAACTCTCTGACTACGGGCACTGAACTAGGGTCCCTAACCTGACTGTCTAGCTCTCTCACATGAGCTAGATATCCCTGACATCCCCTCCTGAGCAACCTACGAGCCTGTAGGGCTGATATCAGACCTCTAGGCGTGCCCCTCCTGTCTCCTCTGAAGACAAACTCAGATCCATCCTCATCTCTGAACTTAACTACCTTGTCTCTGCAGTCCAAGGTAGCACCATATGCAGATAGCCAATAGGGCAAGCTCCGACATCCTCGAATCCCGACTTCCAACGGAAAATCCGCCGGAATGTAGGAATTCCGATACCGGGGTCTAGCCGGGTATTACAATTTAATTTAATTTATTAGATAATATTTAATTTTACTTAAAAAATTATTTATTGATTTTTATCATAAATTTACAAATAAAGCGACTAAAAAAAGGGGAAAAATTTATTCATTAGTATAATTAAAAAATAAATAAAATTTTAATGCTAATAATTAGAATATCAAACATTAACAATATTTATTTATGAATATAATAATTTTTTTAAAATAATAATAAACAAATAAAAATACTTATAAAAAAATTACTTTATCATCTGCACTAACTTGATCAAATTCTATAACTCGAAATTGATGCAAAAATCCCAGCTACATACTTTTTGTCTTAGAAATCTTTCAAACAATTTGCAAAATCCCAAAATTTATTATTGTCAATCTATTTCAATATCAACCTATAATTTGAGAAAAGAATAAAGCTCAACAGATAAAAATAATTTTATAACTTTTATAAGGAGTAGAAAATGAGTACACTTAATTTAAATTACTGTTTTATTAATTCAATTCAATTTATTATTTAAAATTTTTTAAATTTAATCTACAAAATCTCATTTTTTTTAAAAAATAATCATCATTTAAAAATATAATTATCCTTTATCCTTTATAATGAATAAATAATTATCCCCATCGTTTATTCAAATTTCAAATTTTCTTAATTAATTAAAATTAATTTAGAAAATAAAATTATCATCTTTTATATATAAAAATTAAATTTTAAAAAATAAAATTATCAATTATTTAAATAATTAAATATTATTATAAATAATTTAAAAACTTAAGAGTACTATGAAAAATCTCATTATTTTATATTTCGTATAGATAAATTAAATATTCTTTTTTAAAAGTATTTATATAATATTAAAATTAAGATAATTTTTAAAATTAAAACAATCTCTTTTGCATAATATAAAATTATTTTATTATTAAATATTTATTTAAACATATCAATAAATAATTTTGCTGAATTAAATTGCCATTCAAGTATAAATTTTATTGAGGTTTGTCATATTTATAATTATTATTGAGTTTTGTCATATTTATAATTATTAAATAAGAATCGTAATCTTTTTTAATAATTCTAATCCACATATAATAATTTTAGATAAAGTTATCTATTTTAACTAAAATAACTATTCATCCAATAATTTTTTTATATTATATATATATAATTCAATATATAATTATATAATCAATTTTATATAAAAAATAATTGAAACTCATTTATTTATATATAAAATCTATTTAAAATTTATACTTATTTTTTGAAAATTATAATATCCAAAAATTATTTTTAATTATTTTTATAGAATAGAATAAACAAGGGGTAAATTCAAAATATTAATTCTATCCTATAAAAATAATAAATTATAAAAAAATTTCAAACTCATTATGTTATAGAATTTATTTAAAGTTATAGTAAAAAATATAATTTAAATACAACTAAAACTAAAAATTTTAAAGTTAAGTAAACTCTAAAATTAATTTATATAATTAAATTAAAATAATCACTATAAAAATATTTAAGTAATTTTGGATATTTTCCTTTCTCTTCACACATTTATATATATTATAAATATTATATTATATTATATTATAGTATATATTATATTATATTATATTAGTCATATATTATATACTTTGAAAATAATTATATATATATATAAAGGACAAACATACCCTTATATTTTATTTCTTAAAATTATATTCTTGTCATTTAAATTAAAGTTACAATTTTTATAAATTTAAAATTGTTAATTCTACTTACACTAAATATAATACCCGGCTAGATCAGGCATCGGAATGCTTATCATCCGGTGGAATACCCGGCTAGATCAGGCATTGGAATGCTTATCATCCGGTGGAATTCGAGGATGTCGGAGTGTTCTAGAAAGGTAAGAGAAAGGATTTCTAAAATGTTTTTAAGTATTTTCAAGATTTTGAATGAGATAGGATCGCGTTTTGAAGAGAAAAGACCATGGGACAAGTGCCAGGTTCGGCCGCCGAAAGTTCAGGTTAGGCTTGCTACGGGTTCTGGCGGCCTTAAGCCGATTTGGATTCTAGCGCCGAGCGTTACAGAGAGATACCGATTTCCAGGCTGTTACACTAAACTTCTATTTAATTATGTTTTTAGTGTAAAATAAAATTTTGTGAAAAAAAAATCTAGAAGTAGATATACGTAATTTTAATATTTAAAAAAAATCATAATTTTATGTTCATTTTCTTTTTTTGTATTTTCTGACAAAAATTATCTAACATCTAATTGAATCTCTGTTCTCTTACGAATGCGTTATTTAATTTATTTTAGGTATTCACAATTTATCTTTTTTTTAGTCAATGTTATTATTCTTATCACTATAATATAATAAACTTATGATTATAGTTTATTCTTAATTAATTACTATTGGTTTACATTAAATATGTGTTTCAATCCATTAAAATTATTTTAAACTAATCAAACTAATATTTTATATTATTTAATTTCAACTAATTAAAATATTTTATTTCAATCAATTAAAATTATTCATATATAAATCATATAAGATCAATTTTACTAAAAAAATTGATTTTAAAATTTTATTTGCTAAATTATTTCAAAATATTGATTTATTTTATTTTATTTTCCACTTAAAAAATAAAATTACTTCTTTCTCGTCATATTATTAATTTATCACTTTAATATAAGAATTTTATAATTTAAATTTCTAAAATATATTTTAAAAAATTAATTTTATTAGTCAATTAAAGTAAAATAAAATTATTTATTTATTATCATAATACTAAATTTTCTTTTTTTTTTTTTTGCAAAATCCTATTATTTCTTTAATTTTTGCACTTATCTTTAAAATTAAATGAATTATTAAAGTTTAATTTAGTGGTAATATATAAATAAATTGAGAAAAAAATGGCAGTAGAGTATATGATGTATTTAATTAAATATTTATATAAATTTTGTTTACTAAAACAATGGGATATAAATATAAATTAATATTATCGATTTTCAATAATACTTGTATACTATAATACTTCATATATAGAGTTGGTTAATTAATATTATTATAATTGTAATTTAAATTAGAATTTATATATACTTGCTTCAAGATATTTTAAATTGAAAAAAAAAACATAATAGAATTCATGATTTCATCTTCATATATAAAAAATTTTCAAATTTTCAAATTTTAAATTTTTTTATTTCAAATAAAAATTTTAAAGAATTCAATTCAATTAAATTCTTACAAAACTTTTTATTTCAAAAGAAATGAATATATTTATAAAAAGTAAAATTGTTTCAATAGATTCACATAAACTATCATCTTTTTTCAAAATATAATCTTCAATTTAATTTCTTTTATTCAATAACAATAATTACAATGAAGTAGAATTGTTAAAGTTTGGAACTTAAATCATATTTAATTATATAATAAAGTAACATAAATAATAAATAATTAAACACAAATCAATCTAACCAGTCAAATTTATTAAATTCTTGTATCATATTAATATAATTAAAATATTGAATAATTCCATATAAGTAAATTAATTAAAAATTTTATAATCCATAAAATTTCATAATATGATTTTGAAAATAAAAAACATAAATATTACTAAAACAAAACAATAAAAAACCAAACATACAAACTTAAAACCAAATCAGTTTGTGATTTGATGCCGGGTGCAGCAGGCAATCACGTTCCAGAATTATTCAAACATTTTCAGGAAACAAAATAGTCTTTAGCATCCACCAAGTTTTAAAAGCAGGCCAGAGGCCATTTCCCAAAATCTTTTCAAACATAACCATAAGGATAAATTCTTGCTAAAAGCAAGCAAAGGAAGATGTCCTCTTCTCTTATTCAGGGCATGCTGCCATGGAGGCATTAAGCTCAAAGTTGCAGGTCCAGATCAGGCACATTCTTGTTATCCATTAAGGAAGCTCTTAAAGCATTCCAAAAGCTTTGAGTACTGGACTCTGCCTGATGACCTTGGGGGTTTGCTCCTCCACTAAAGTTCGTTGCATTGAACACTTGTTTTTCCTGAGTTGGTGGAACTTGCATGAACACATTCTGGGTTGCTGGGATCAGATTGTTTGCCTGCTGGGTTAATGGAACTTGTCCTGGTTGCTGCAAGTACACACCCTGGGCTTTTGTAATCTGATTGCTAGCCTGGGTTGATGGAACTGGTGCTGTTTGCTGAAAGAACACACTCTGGGTTGTTGGGATCTGATAATCGCCAGCCTGGGTTGATGGAACTGGTGCTGTTTGCTGCAAGAACACACTCTGGGTTGTTGGGATCTGATTGCCAGCCTGGGTTGATGGAACTAGTGCTGTTTGCTGCAAGAACACACTCTGGGTTGTTGGGATCTGATTCTTAGCCTGTGTTGATAGAACTCGTGCTGGCTGCTGCATGAACACATTCTCGGTTGTTGGGATCAGATTGTTAGCCTGCTGGATTGATGGAACTTGTGCTGTTTGCTGCAAGAACACACTCCGGGTTGCTGGAATCTGATTGCTAGCCTGGGTTGATGGAACTTGTGCTGGTTGCTGGAAGAACACACTCCGGGTTGTTGGTATCTGATTCTTAGCCTGTGTTGGTAGAACTTGTGCTGGTTGCTGCAAGAACACACTCTGGGTTACTGGGCTCTGATTGCTAACCTGGGTTGATGGAACTTGTGTTGGCTGCTGCATGAACACACTCTGGGCTGTTGGGATCTGATTCTTAGCCTCTGTGGATGGAACTTGTGCTGGCTGCTGCATGAACACATTCTGGGTTTTTGGCATCTGATTGTTAGCCTGTGCAGGCAAGACAGGAAGATCACATATAGCCGGCAGACCCCATGTTGCTTCTGATTGTTTCCAGTCCAGTAGGTCTAATGCAGTGGCAGCTGAAGCAGCAGTGCTCATCCCTGCTCCATTCGGAAATCCACTCAAAGAGCTGGAGCTGGCGGCTTTACTAGTACTTGAAAATGTACTAGTTTGATACGGCAAGCTTGTAGGCTGGGAAAGGCTATTTAGCATCCATGAGTGAGAAGCATTGTTGAGTTTAGATGATTGAGCAGGAGGAACATCTTCATGTCCTGTAAGAGGAAAATAAGTACCTGATGGAGCATGGTTAGTTCGATTTTGCATAGCAGCAATTTGCATGAGAGTTGCACATAAGAGGTCTATATTGTCACTAGAGGAAGAAGCACAGGCATCTGTGTTAGTGATTTTGGTAGAACCCTGACCTCCAAGCAAATTGTAATCAATGAGGCCACCATCATTGGTCTGAGGCTTTGCTCCAGTTGAACTGTTGTAAGAAGGGACCACTTCTCTTCCATCAGTAGAGGCCGTCTTTTCTTTGTAGGAGCCAAGAGGGTTAGAAATGGCATTGGAAGGCACTTGACCACCAGTGAGATAAGCAGGATTCTGGTGGGCAGATGGTGAAGGAAGTAGACTGTCAGCAGTACTGCCAAAAGGTGGCACTGGAGTTGAAGTCCAGGAAGGAACATTTGGAGCTTCAATTGGAAGTTTTCCTAGTTTCTTGTTGGCAACAGTTTGAGCTGCTGGTCCCAGATCTTCAACAAACTTCATTAGACTATCAACATATTCAGCACCTGCATTTGAAACCTAGGCATTCATCCGCATAAACAAATCAGCATATGCTTAAGGATAAAAAAGAAAAAATAAATAATGATATAAAATAATCAGATTCTTGTCTCTCTATGAAAAACTTACTTGGACCACAGGTTTTGGAGCATTGTAAACGGTTGAAACCAGCTTCTCACTCTCAGTGCGCGACGAATTCTGAGACAAATATGTCATACGCCTCTCACTTGCAGATTCACTTGATTCCCCATCATCCGTCACTATTGAAATCAAGCAAGAATACATTGTCTTATGAGTTTACTTCATTATAAAACAAATAAAACAACATCCACTTCAAGTCATTGAACTAGTAGCTTGAGAAGCTATAACTCAATAACAATGGCTTGAGAACGGTTTACTTACTTTTTGCAATTGATAAAATGCACCGCTAAAATTATAATCGTATTAAACATAAAAGAAATTATTTATTAAAATATATTATTATATATAGTGGAAGAGATTGATTATTTTATGATCTTACCAGGAATAATGCCGAAACTTGTTTTGCCAATATAAGGCTTGAACTGGGTTAAAGAATGGGTAGTTCTCTTGTGAGATGGATCATTAATGGAAACACCAGCTTTGTATCTAGCACTTCTAGCAGACCTAGAGTGCAAACCTCCAGCAGCTTTCAGTGGTCTCCTAGTACCAGGGCGGCGTCTTGTTCGCGAGTACTCCAATTGAAAGCTTTCAGGTGATGTTCTCAAAGCATGGAAAAGCCTCTGAGCCACTTCATTTATAACTCTAGCCTGAAACAAACAGTGTTCATGTTAACAGACATATATTCCTGAATGAAGCAGCAGGCTTGAAAAACAAATGATCAGCCTACCGCTGTATAATATACTGTTGTCGAAGAATTGAACTTCATTGCATTGCTGCATATGAGAAACACATCACGCTGCACGATAATTCAAGGAAGTTAAAGGTCATTAATGTGAACTTTTTTGCACAACATTAAAGCTGAAAGATTATTCTAGGGAAATGAGAGTTGTACTAATGTTGATTCAGAATTAATGAAGATAATATCCTTAGACTTGGACATAAATACAGACATACATTATGCTTTTATTATTTATTTAGGGGTGAGGAAATGAAATAAACCTCAAATTGTTCCAGACTTGTATACAGCCCTTCTTGAAGTTTAGCCCTCATTGTGCCGAAATCCATTGGCTCTTTAATAATGCTATAATAGCCAACCACCTAGCCAAGGAAGAAAAACAATGAGTTTAAGTAAATTTTTTCATGGTCCTGGAGTTTCAAGTAAAAGCAGTGGCAACCTCTTGAGGATCAACTGGCTGTGCAAAGATTTCTTGGGGGTCTCTCCTATGAGAGAAAAACAAAATTATGTTATTTTTTTTTTTTTTTTGTTATATTAACATCATATACAAAATAGTATTAAAAAAATAGAGTACCTCTGGAGTATGTCAAGGATAAACTCCAATGCCTCTTTGGTTGGCATCCGTTGCAGAGACAGAGACAGCGAATTTTCAGTTTGTTCTTGGACAACAAAGCAAATAAATTACAACTGACAACTCATAAAACAAGATCATATTATGCTTATGTTTTCAACTCACCAGCTTCTGTTGCATTATCTTCAGGTTTTACTTCTTCTCCTTCCTATTTTACAGCTAAATATATGTAAGTATGGTTGAACTATTTAAGCAAAATAATTATAGATAATTAGTTGTAAAAGCCATTATTGAACTTAAGCATTAGTTAGTGGCTAATATAGCTTGATTTAATTAAAAGCAATGATGCATGGGACATGTAATGCTTAATTCCTATTTATGCATCAGAATGACTATAAACATAAATTTATTTAGCGTAGTCAGCAGCTAAAAAGAGCAACAAATATAATACAAGGAAATGAAAAGACCTGTGGAGGAGAGGCAGTAACAGAATGAGTGACGACTGCTTGGAGACTTTTTCGCTTGCGGCCTCTCCTTCTAGCAGCTGCTGCTGGTGGTGGTGATGATGAACTAGCTTTTGTCAGTTTTTGGACAGAGAGTATGCGAGATTTCTCGTCCAGTGCACAGAGTCTAGCACTCTTTCTACTTCCTGATGCTTCTTCCTTCTTCACCATTTTTTTACTTTTCAAAAACTGCAATTGCATTGCATACACAAAGTCAAGTTGTTTAAAAGCCATACTGCTTGGGAATTGGAAATGCTTCACTGTTACTGTTCTACTCATGCGGAATTTAATTAAATTATGGATCCAATTTTATTATTTGATATAACATAAATTCCACATAATTCTTACTTGCTACCATTTTAAATTCATTGATTTTCATTTTCTTATTAAATTGTAGGAGTGTATAGGATCGGCAGATACCCAATCCGATCCAACTCTAATAAGATAAATTTAAATAATTATAATTAGATTTGAAATGGTTCAGAAGATTTAAAAAATAATACCCAGATTTTAATCAATTTGAATATCCACTATTCAAATTCGTTTATATAAATAATTAATTTAATATAAAAATATATTTTATAATAATTTTTATAAATTTTTTTAATATATTTTTATTTAAAAATTAAAATTTAAATATTTTTTAAAAATATTAAATTTTTTAAATAAAAATTATTAATAAAAATATTTTTTATATAAATTATTAATTAAAATATATAAAACTAAACTGTTTGAATTTTATCGGATAATAATGATTCAATTTAGAAGGAATTTAAATAGTTTAAATTAATAAAATTTAGAGGAGGGATTCAAAAAATTTATATTTATTAAAATTAAAAAGTTTTAATTTCTGTTCTTATAAAAAAATTTGTATTTAATAAATTTATAACAGTGGCCAAACATATACATACCCATTAACAATATATTAATAAATATAAAATAAATTTATATGTCTTGAATACTTATGTAATAAAAAAATGATTCAAAATTAGTTTTGTAGAATTTATTTTAAATTTCATTGAATTTAAAAGAGAAAAAATAGTTTTAGTTATAATCAATTTTAAAGAATTGAATTCTAAAAATTGAATTATAGGAATTGAATTATAATTTTTATTCGAATTAAATATATGAAATTTAATTAAATTTTATAAAGTTTTAAAATTAAAATCTCCATCAATTACAAATATTAATTACTCAAGAACTCTTAAATCTAAGAAAAAAACTACAACATTAGTTTCTTACGTTTTGTTTTGTTACTTCATTTGAGCTGATCTTTAACTAAAGCTATATAAACACACACAACACAAAACAATAAACATAAAACACAATTGTTAGAGGATTAACAAAAATTATTATTATTTTTAAATTAAAAATAGAAAAGCAAATGCATGAGCTACACCGTGGGCCCCACTTTTTTCACCTTAGAGAGAGAAACAGTGGCCCTACTCCAAATGGGGCTTATGAGAAGCTTAAACCTCATGAAATGTAAAAAAAATCACTGTGCTTTTCTTATAAAAACGATGAACTAATAGAATCATGTCCTATATAGTACCGATTTGACAAGAAAATCTATTTGTTCTGCAAGATCTCTAGAAGCCAATCTCTCCTTTGAAACTGATTTTTTTTTTTTTAAACCTTAAATTCAAGGTATTTTACCTTACAGAGATATTTTTTGTCATAAAAAAAAATAATAGTACCCATTTTTTTCCATACAGTTAAGAGAGCTTTTTCCAACTAAACTTAATTACAAAAGGGGATAGCAACAATTTCCTTCCCAAACAGAAGCATGACTGTGAAGAGAAAATATATATATATATATATTAAATAATCAAATCAAAGCTTGATCTTAAAGAAAAGGTTTAAAAAAAAGTGTGTATATATATATATTAGAAAAGAGCATATGAGACCAAAGAGATTTGGTCATCCAAAAATATACAACAAACATGACATAAACATCATCTGAGGAAGATAGCCAAAGCAACCACAGAATATAGGGGAAAAACACACACAAGAAAGTCTGCAGTAAACAAACAAAGGCACAAATCTTGTTCAAAGAAATCAAATGAAGACAATTAACCAATTGACTCTCTTACCAACAAGAAGATCAAGATCAAGAAGGTGAATGCAACCTAACACTTCTATGACGGTATGATAGGATTATCTTCCATAACCGGCAAAATCTCCATTCCTTCTCCCCTCTTATGCAGCCCTTTTACCTAATATCATAATATGGAAAGATATCTACAATACATCATCATCTTCATCACTACGGTTATGCATTTAAATTTGAGATTCTGCACACCCTCGTCTGTGATATGGTAAGTGTTATGTGGAATGATCAATTTGACAACTGTACGGTGATTCAGGCGCCAGTAACTTCCTATTTGGTTCGATATGAAATTGTCTAGACATTTGGCAAAATGCCAACGCATAAGGTAATGTCTTTATTGACACGACAAAGTTACCAAGTTAAGCACTAAGCATTTTCCAAAACGGCTACGTTGAATCACTAGTCTAAGACAATTTGGTAAAGAAGTGAAAATCTGTGTGCATGCTTAGCTGATATCGAAGAGCAAATAACAAGTGGAGAAAATGATATGGACGCTCATTGCGTTGTATGCAGACTGCTAAAGCTAGTGCAGCTGCATTCCAAATGAGCAAATACCAACCCCTTATGGCAGCTGCTTCTAATTTGATGCATGGAAGATTATTAAGGAATGTACAACCAAGCATAATAGCATGATATACTGTGAAAGAAACTTGCTCTTATTAAGAAATCAATATATAGTACCATGCACAAAAGCTAAAGTCAGCATATCTGGAATTACTCGCACTCTAGAACGTCTAAAAATCATTTTGTGATACAAAATTTATAAGTTATTAGATATACACTATATAACAATGATGAGAAATAAATTCATCTCATCGGTCTCCAGCGTCATTGGCATCCAACCAAAGGACCAGAAAAAAGACATGGGACATAAAATTTGATCTGAAGTTTTTTTTACGTATGCTATTGATCAAGCTGTGGAGCTTATGTGCATCTCACCATTCTGTTCCAAATTTCTTCTTATGTAGCATTCTGTTGCTTCTTTTCTTCCAAGGTATGATAAATGTTGCCCGTTTGGACTCTGTTCTGGGGATGCAACCCCCTAAAAGGCACCCATCTAGTTTTCCGGTGCCTAGGCTTGCGCACAAAAATAAAAGGCTGAGTCAACACTTATCTTTTTATGGCACCAGGACAGAGGTAAAAGGGTTGATTAGAGAGGAAGATAACACTTACGCCTCCAATTTAATAGCTGCATCAATGGCATCCACGGTATTATTTTGCTGTGCCCATAACTGTGCATATCTTCCTGCCCTGGTCAATAGAACTTCATGGGGTCCCTGCTCAACAACCTTCCCATTCTCCAGAACTATTATCTGAAAAACATGTTTGGACGGAAGAAAAAATGTCAAATGTAATATTGTAGGTACAAGAACAAACAGAAGAAAGATACATGCTGTGGTGAAAAGATGGAAATAAATATATTGTTGAATTGAATGCTGCTTTAAGTTGGAACATCCAACCAAAAACTTGAAAACTAATTGGTGAACAGTCCTACACTATACAGCAAAATTATGTAAGTATTTAAAAACCTTTTTTTTATTATTTCAAATATATTCTTGCAAAACTCAATTTTTCCTAAGATGTAGCTGCCAGCAGGCTTTTGTTCCCAAACCCACGATCACATGTTATGAAAAGAAGGCAAATATCACAATCTTTCCAAAGCAATTTGTGCAACAGAAAAACCAGTAGCAGCAAGATATGCCAATGCCAAATGAAAAATGATGCACTTTGGAAGCATGGAATCTAAAAGTGGGTGAATATATTCTTGTTAACATACATAAATACAGAAGTGAGAGAGAAAAACATTTATGTGGCAATTGACAGAGGACATTAAGACAGATTAGGTAGATTGATTTAAATAAATAGAGAGAGAGAAAGAGAGTTCACTAGTAATGAATTCTGCTTTCTTTTCTGAAGTTTCAAATAATTCTTGTCAATAACACCCTAAAGTCTTTAGTACCTTAAAGATTTAAAAATGCATATATAGTATTTTTGATTAGCCGAGTATATATATTTGGGTACAGAGAATATTTATAAAAAAATATATAATTTATAGAAAAAATCAGTTTTTTTTTCTTTTTTTTTTTTTTATGGTTTTTGAAGGTTCACTTTTTCATAGCATAAGACAGCAATACAAGTGTGGGGGATTTTTAGATCAAGAAAGTTAAGTATGTGGGCTACAATTGTTTGCATCCATCCACTCACGCTTAATGCATCATCAATAGGTGTCTTGAAACTAATTAATCCCATCTGCATCTGGATCAAGAAAAAGAAATAACAGTCGACACAGGAAGAAGAAGCCAAGAACACATGAACTGCACGGGAGAGAAGGACAGCAATGGTACTTGGTGAAAGCTGCCTTACATGGAAGAAACTTTGTCCATATTGCACTAATACAAATTGTGTATGATCTTCTTTTGTCTTTTTAACATTTACAGTTATCTAGATGAGTTAGTATCATATGGATAAGGGGATCCATATAAATGAATGACTCTAGCTAGGAAACTACAAACAATTCCTTTACATTTCTATGTCCTATAAGAGACGTCCACTAGTTTAATGTTTTATGGATGTAAGGGTGCCATGTATAAACTAATTAATGTTTCTATACAAAAACAAATAAATTATGCATTTAACCGAATAAAATAATTTAAGTTTGAATTAATGAAAAATGCTATCAATCATAGCTTGGAAAATAAATGGATAGTGTACATACAAACAGTTAAACTAACCGAATTCAAACTCGATTTATATTAAAAATATTTGAATTTGTCTTAATTCGATTATTATTACTTGAATAAAATTCGAATTTAATTAATCACATATATTTTAATTAATAATTAATCAAATTTTTCTTACTAAAATTTAATTAAATCAAATATTCAAAAATATTTGATCCGTTATTAATTTTATCGTAATGGTGGTATATATTTAACTCAAAAATATTTTTTTTTCACATCAATGGAACTCCATGCTGTATTATTGCATGATATTCGGCAGTGACAAAACTCATTTCCAATCACCTTGCAATATGTCAATATCAACCCAGAGTGGCTAATAGATCAGCTCATTGGGTTGCTGCATGGTTGGATCACAAGCCCACCATCAGCATTAGTGTCTCTATTTTTTGATCAAGATGTTGCTTTCTGTTTTTCATTATTCAAAGCTACTTTTACCCCCCAAAAATAATCTAAATTAATAAGTTTTATATAAATTTTATTATAATTTTACTCCATAAATAGTTTATTCTCCACATTTCATACCCTTAGTATTCATATTTAATAGATGAAGGTAATTAAGAAGATGAAAGACAATTTGTTTGCTAGGTCCTCCAACTTTCCGTGGAGGCGGAAATCATATTCTTAAGATTTTGTTTAATTAAAAATAATTTAATTCGATAAATATTAAATTCGTATCTATTTGATTTAATATTTTTTTTAGACTTTCAGCTTTTTTTATCTTGATAAAGAAGAAATAATTTATTTTTAATTTAATTAAATTATTACTTAAAAAGATATATCAATTTAAATCAAATAAAATCTCATTTCATTCCACACACTTCATCAAGCGTCTAACTAAGCCACAAAAATAAATTCAATCATTAAAGTTTAAACAATTAGCTAGTATATTATCTTAACAGTTGTCAAATTAAAAGTTAGTGATTTAAATATTCTAGGATATCCTCTCATTTATATTAATTTATCATTATATACAAATATATTTATGTAAAATTGTGGTAATATATATAATTCCTAACCAGGCGGATTTTCTAAATACATCATGTTTTAATTATTCCAAGTTTGACACCGTACATGCATATTTAACAAAGATCATTGATTTATAATTGTAGAATGCAGGATTAGGGAAGGCTATTTCAAAATAGAAGATACTGAATTCTTGTTGGTGAAGATCGAGTCTTGCATTCTTGAAAGTGCCTTCTCAAACTGGCTCCATTTCTGCTCCAAATTACCTATGTACCCAACAGACATCCTGATGAGGCCAGGTGAGATTCCTGCTAACTCTTTTTCTTTTGCACTCATTTCGCTACTGGTACTACTACCAGAGACTGACATTAAAGTCTCATAATAACCCAAGCTCACTGCCATGAATCCAAATTGGGTGAAGTTCTGCAGGTGGTGCATCAACTTGTTAGCCCTTTCCTCCTTCTCCATGTCAAGGCAGAGAAGTGCACCAAACCCATATTCCTTATTAGCCATAGATTTCAGGAGCTCATGCTGCGGGTGCTCTTCAAGACCTGGATATATGACTTTGAGGCCTAGTTTCTTCATTCTGGTTGCAAATTCCATTGCTCGGTGGCAATGTTCCTTCATTCTGAGACCCAAATGAGGAATCCTCCCTGATAACTCAAAAGCCACCTTGGCATTCATTGTAGGTCCAAGAAGCATCAAAGTCCCTTGATGAAGGTCCATCATAGAGTTCACAAGGTTGGCCGGCCCACAAACAGCACCTTCCAATTCCATTTTAATTAATAAACAATCATTTTTGTAAAAAAAAATCAATGAAATAAATCATCAATTTTGCACGCTCGCACAAAAGAAAACAGGACACCACAGAACAAAACAAGGACACATTACTGATTTCTCTAAAGAAAAAACAAAAGAAAACATCAAACTAAGATCTCGTGGAAGAAACTAAAGCCACATGAGTGACTGTGCATCCGTTTAGGCGTTTAGGGATATAAAACGGATAGAGTAGTAGATAAAACGGATAGAGTAGTAGATAAAATATTAGTCAAAGTTACCGATTCAATTTATATTAATAATATTTTAATTTATTTTAAGTTTAATTTAAAAATTATATTAATAATATCTAAACTCATTTAAAATCCAACTAAAAATTAATCTAAACTATTTAAATTCATTTTAAATTTCATATTATTCAAAAAAAATTAAATTTATTTAGTCTTATATATTTTAATTAATAATTTATATAAAAAATATTTTTTATTAATAATTTTTATTTAAAAAATTTAATATTTCTATAAAATATTTAAATTTTAGTTTTTAAAAGAAAATATATAAAAAAATTATTAATATTATTATAAAATGTATATTTTTATATTAAACTAATTATTTATTTAAATAAATTTAAAATATTAATATTTATTATTTTTAAAATTCAATTATAACTATCCAAATTCATATTAAAATTCGATTAAATTGAATATCCGAAATACTCGATCTATCATCATTCTCTTACCCACATTCAAACTTATATTAAAATTCGATCAAATTGAATACCTAAAATGCCTGACCCATCATCATTCTCGTACCCGTCTGTGCCTAACTAAAAACAAGTGAAGTTAAAATAATGGTAATTAGTGGGGGCGTTGCTCTCAACTTCACCTTGCAAAGTTCAAAAGGAAAAGGTTCACCCACAAATCCCATTTCAACAATCTACATTCAATATGAACCCAAAAAACTTCCGCTCTGGCTGTGTCTCTTATCCTTGTATTTATTATATTATTACACAAATCAATGTCCTTAAGTTTCCCTAATTAAAGGTAATTTATAGAGTAATTGAGATATCACTTCATCAAAATCAAATATATACCTGCAATTATATCAGCTCCACCACTGATAAACTTGGAAATACTATGCACAACCACATCAGCCCCTAAACGTGCTGGAGACAGAACCACGGGTGCAAATGTGTTGTCCACAACCACCACGACACCTTTTTTATGGGCTATTCTGCTGAGTTCAGGTATGTTAGCTACGATGAGAGTAGGGTTCGACATGGACTCAAAGTATAACACCTTGGTCTTGCCTTCAATTATGGCATTTTTCACCATATCTATATCTCCAATTTCAACGAACGTTGTCGTTATGTTGCATGTCCTTGGTAAGAAATGGCTCAATAGTGCGTGAGTCCCACCATATAGATTCCTCGGAGCAACCACGTGTCCTCCATTGCTGCAAAGTTGTAATAACACCGAAGATATGGCAGACATACCTGTCCAAATATCAACCTTTCAGTTCTTATGATCTGATAACTTCTAAATTAAACTGAAAGAAATTATTAATGAGGTTTAATTTACCACTAGCAGTGCAATAAGCGGCCTCTGTTCCTTCGAGAGCAGCCATCTGGCGGCCAAGATTCAAAACAGTGGGGTTAAAGTGACGACTATAGATGAAGAAATCCCGATCAGGGCCGAGCTCGCCAGAGAACATGCGGCCCATAGTCTCAGGCTCCATGACAGTGAAGGTGGCGGAGGCCTCGATAGACATGTTAACGCCTCCATGTTCACCGAACTCATGGCGTGTGGCTGCTAATGCAGCAAGGGGATCATCACTGTAGGGGACGTCAGAAGACAAGTGCGAAGATTTCTTGGCAAGAAAAATGTCGTCCCCCTCAAAGTCATCCTGGCTGGGTCTCTTCTTCCCAGTTAAAAGAAAAGCATGGGATTTGCTGTCAGCCATAGCAAAGTACAAACAAGATTGTGATTATGTAATGATAAAAGAGAAAGGAATAGCAAATGATGAGAAAGAAACGTAAAATAAAGGAAGGAGATGGAGATGGAGATGGCGATTGGGATTGGGTGGGGCTCAACCTGGAATGAATGGGTATATACAAAGGAGAGACAATTATATATATGTCTTTTGGAATAGCTAAATAAAGTAGAATGAATCTGGACGTTTCCTGCACTTAGTATTCATATTTAATTGGGATGAAGAAAATGAAAATGACGGAATACGATTTGGATTTCTCGCCAAGTCCTCGCAGCGGCGGCCCGGCTCCAGTTTGGACGTAAATTAATTATACATTCTGCCATATCTTACCAAAGTTTCAAACTAATTAGAATTTAAATAATTTATTTATTTATTATCTTAACAATTACAACATTAATAGAGTTGGTGATTTAAATATTCTAGATACCCTTTTATGCTTATGCATTTTTCCTAATTTAACATTATATTACATTTTTTCATCTATCTTAAAATATTATCTTTTGTTACAAAATAGTTAAAATGTAAATAGATAATTATAACCTTAATTTATTTTATTTTATTTTATTTTTAACATAATTTTTTATTAATTATTTATTTTTAAAAATAAGAATTCAAGCTATATGTTAGTATTTAATATAGCTTTACATATATCTCCATTTTATATTAAAAATTTATTTTTAAATAAAATAATTATTTTAATTAATAAAATTTTAATATTAATTTCTTTAAATAAGAAAATTCACTAATGATGTGTTAGCATGATTATAAGAGATTCTGTAGTTATGCCAAATAAATCTCATATAATTATGAAAAAATAAAAAAATTTATAATTATGTGAAATAAATCTTTTATAATTATGAAAAAATAAAAGATAATTATTATAATTATGCTAAATAAATATCCTAAAATCATGGTAATAGGGTGAATTTATTCTATTTTATGAATTTAGTATTTAATGAAGTTATTTATATACCAAATAATCATAAATTATTTATAATACACGCACATGCAAGGCTCCAAACAGAGAGGTCCAAATTAGAAAAGTCTTGTTGCATTTGGTAAAGACCTCCAAATAGAAGGGAACTCTATGGTATAACACGTGTGCACAGACAGACAGATGTACACAGCATTAGTACGAACTTGGTCCTAAAATGGGACACATACAACGTTCTACATCATGTAGCTGAAGGGAAGTGAGACTTTGTTGGTCTGATATGGGGGAAATGATTTACTTTTCAAAATTTTGTGTAAACTTTAAAAATTGTTTGCTATTGATATCTTTTTAAAAACATAACTACTTAAATTATATAAAGCGGCAGATTTGATTAAAAACAAAGCTTTAATTAAGGTTTTTAAAAAAATATTAATTATTTTTATTTATTTTATTTTTTATATATATTAAAAAATATATATAATTTTTTAATTATATTCATTTTAAATATATTAAATTTTATTAAAAATTTTAAAAAATTTCTTAAAAATAAAATAAAAGTAAATAAAATTATAATATTTAATTTATATTATTATAATCTAAAAATAATAATAATTTTCAAATAATTAAAAAAATATGAATAAAAATTATAAAATAAAAGAGAATATTATTTTTTTAAATTTATTTATCTATTTATAAAATAAAATTTGTCACGCGTTTCATTATTATTTATCATTTTCTGTAAGGACCATCTACATGGAATCTTGTTGTACTATGGGAACGTATTAATGGCAAGAGAGAATGACTTTGGCACTTACGAAGTATAAAATTTACAGATACGTAGGATCCATTGTCCCGAAAGGGGTTTAAAATATGTTGGGTCCATTCTCGTCCAGGGATCACAAAATATAGGGGAGAGAGTGAAGAGAGAGCAGAGAAAAAAAGGAACAGGAAGATGAAGAATCAGCACAGTCGAGCACCACCGGTTTCAGACTTAGTCTTCGCTGTTTTTGTTTGAATTTTATTTTTTGGTTTTGACCTTTTCTTGTTTTTTTTCAGGAGATAAGAGTTAGTTTTTGATTTGTTATCGTACTCTTTGAAATCCTTCGTCGTGAATGGATAGGTTAACGGTTTTTTTTTTTTCTTCTTTTTTGTATGTTATTCTGTTGTTTGTTTTGTGTGTTTTTAGATTCTTCGGACCGATTTTGTGAGAGATTTACTGTTTGTTGGATCTGTTTCACTGGGGCTTTGACTTGTGATTGCAGTGTGGAGTGGAGGATAGCTCTTTCTCCAATTGATGCTTGCAGTGACAGATCAAGAGACGGCAGTTGCGATGAACGTCAGTGGGTTTCACCATTTGCCTTTCAGGTTGGGCTATGGGCTTGGTGGTTTGTGGTTTTGGTTTGGGGATTTGTTTCCTGAGCTATGAGTTGGAGTTTTTGTTCACGGATTCTGGACTTTTATATACTTTTAGTTTACAGGACGTTTTAATGCAACACATGTATTGTTAAAAAATAAAAATAAAGATATGCATAAAAAAAATTATAATTTTAAATTGCGTGAAATATAAATAAAATTATTATTTTTAAATGAAAGGATATATATTGTCTAATTATCAATAGAATGTGATTTTGATTTGTGTTTGAACTTTAGTTATAAAGATAAGGATGCCAACCATTTCAAAAAAAAGATAAGGATGCCAAATCTGTAATAGAAATTGATTTTTCTTACCATATACGCAGCCAAACGCATTACGCAAGTGACATTAGGAGTCCAAGGAATTGGAAGAAATGGAAACCTTCCAACTTTCTCTTCTTATTAATTCACCAAATTCTATGTATTTAAAAACATCTAAAACGAAATAAAAATAAAATGAATATTACCCAATTAATTTTTATATATAATTTATTCAGAAAGAAGGAATTTTCTTAAAAATTAATTAGAGAATCTAAAAAGAAAAACTTTTTGTCTATTTTATTTTATGAGTAAAAAAAATGGAAATTTAAAAAGTTTTTAAAATTTAGATTAAAAAGTCACATATTCCATGAATACGAATACAGACTCTTAAAATTTTAAGAACTTCTCACAGTTAAAATATATATATATATATATGGGGGCAATAGTAATAAAATAATTAGTTTTCTCCTGTAATTATGTCATAATTATTATTAAATATATTATTTAAGTGATAATTTACACATAATGTCATAATTATTAATAATTATTTTTTAGTATATTATATAAATAATAATTTACACGTAAGCCCTTAAGTGATGTCCAAACTCACAATTTAGTTTTTTACTAAAGTTTTGGTAATAAAAAAATTATAAATATTAATTTAATGTAAGAAATTGGTAACTTTGTTAATAACTCAAAAACTACATATGGATCATATGCCATACCTATCGCCAAATTGAGATTGAGAAGACAGGTGCTATCATTTCCACCCAACTGTCTTAATGGAGTTTAATTTTATGGTAACACGAATATTTTTATTTACATAGCACATGACACCCACTCCTACCGTCTCCTTTCAAATCCTTTCACCATCACCTTATTGGGACGGAATAAATGAATCAATAGTCGAACTTCACTTCTACCATGCGCTTTTAATTTCACGAATTAAGTTGAGTCTTATTAATAATTTAAAATTTGAACTTCACTTCTACCATGCAGTCTTAATTTCACGAATTAAGTTCTGTCTTATTAATAACTTAAAATTTGAGTAGTTGAGCGATTGTGACAACGGAAATTTGATTGTGAAAAAAAGATTGTTGAATAAATACAAAAGAAAATGACGATAGAAAAAAAAAATATTGCTTAAGAAAATGCTCTACAAGACTTCACTATCTCTCTATGTATCTCTCTTATCTCTCTTGTGTCTCTCTTTCTTATGCCTATAAATGAATCCCTAGGTAGATATTTATAGGCATTCTACCTGCTCAACATGTGGTGGAGATACATTATCTAATGTATGACTATAAATCTCCATCTAGAATTTTTAAGGACTAAATTATAATTTTTCATCCTAAGGAGAATTCCAAATATGGTGTCAAGATGCCCGTGGGACCCACTTAGCAGGAGTGAACCTGCTGCCCAACAGATGTTTGGAAGCTTCTGGGCTAGTCTAGCTGCTTGCTGGCTATCTTGGGCGAAATTGGCCAATTCTGGAACCTCCAGCGGCCAATCAGGCTTCTTTGGCGAGTTCCCACGTGCCCCAGGCGCTTTTGAAAGTTTTGCGCGCCCTGCCCGCAGATTCGAACCTCGTCTGATGCAGCTTTGTAGGCCAACCAGCGTTTGCCCCGCAGCTTCCCTCGCACGCGCCAGCTTGCGCTCCCTGCGCGCATGCCTTGTGCCCTCCGCAGCACTCCTGTGTATCCCGTAGGCCCAGCTGGCACAAGCCCTTTTCGGTAGACCTACCAGTGCCTGCCAACTGCCTACATGCCACTATTGCCACATTTCTTTGCAAATCTTTTTTTAATTTTTGGGAGAGATGGGAAGAGCCGTGACATTCTCCCCCAACTATTCCCGCGACGCCCTCGTCGCGTCTCCAACACAATGTCGCACTTTCGATCTCCATGGTCTACTCATCCATGGTGCAAATGGAGAATGTACCCTAGACTTTGCCTTCCTTGGAGAATCAGCAATAACTCTTTGACTATCCACGCAAGTCTTCACATACCACTTGACATCCATCACTATGTGATACCAATAAAACTCACGTCCAAGTATCGCCATCATCTTTCTCACACTTGGATGGTCACCATATATGAAGTCATGACACCACTCATGACTTCCTCATGAAGATTGCCCTATCTAGGTACAAAGATGCTGCCATATCTCGTTCTAATGAGCCCATCATCAAACACAAACTTCCTTGTCACACCATCACGAGCTAGCTTCACCAATTGTTTGGCTTGCACATCACGCATCATCGCCTCCTTGATGTGCCTCAACAAGGAAGACTTTGGACCCATCGCGTTGAAAACCATCATCTTCTTCCTCAGCTCAACACACTCCACCCTTCTTCTAGGTGGCATTGTCTCCTCGGACAGCTCCTTTGGACTTATCACTTGAAGAGAGAGTGTGCTAGTGGCACCCTTTCCTCTTGCCAAATTTACGGCCTTCAAAGAACTTCCTTTAGCTAAGCATATGTCATTAGCATAGGAGAGAAGAATTGCCTTTATCTTATCCATAAAATCCATACCTAGCACACATGAGTGATCATCCAAATCAATAATGTAAAAGTCTAAAGTTTTAGTCCACTCACCAATCTTCACTTAGACATTTCTCGCAACTCCATATGTCGGGATTGGATGAGAATTGATAGCTTTCAACCAACCCTCCTCACTAACAAAGGGAACTCTTCTTGACCACTTCGAGCGTCAGGAAATTGTGCGAAGCTCCAGTGTCCACCAAAGTATGAATGGACTGACCCTTTACCTTCATAGGTGCAAATAAACATCCCTTGTGCTCATTCACCACCTCTTTCGGCTTCACATTAATGGCAGCGAATTGTAGGGCACCCATACTCGCACTCTCTCCTTTTTGCATGCTCACTTCCTTCTCCATTACCAAAGTAGACAAGGCCTTGTGCTTTGGACACTCTCTCACAGAATGTGGTCCATCGCACAAGAAGCACTTCAGTAGAGGCTTCTCCTTTTCACCCTCGGGCTTCTTCCATCCATTGGACATCCCTTCCTTAGGTCTCCATGATCTCGGACTTCTGTAACAACCCCAAAATGGACCGTCACCGGCGCTAGAATTCAGGTCGGCTTAAGGCCGCCAGAACCCGTAGCAAGCCTACTATACTCTCTATGTACCTGTAAAACTCATACATGATCATACATTTTTTGTGAAAATAAAAACTCTTTTCTGAACCAAGGCTTAACCTGTGCATGCACTATCTCTGTACTCTGTACTCATGTACTCTGTACTCTGTACTCTGTACCCCTGACTAGAGCTTACTCTAGATGGGTTAACTCATACCTGTTAAGCCTGGTTTTCACATACAGGAAAACATATACATACATAGATCATGTATAAAACATACATCACTAGGTCAAGCACATGTCTAACTGTATACACAACTCGTACATTTCTTTAATATTACATGTCCACTCTAAGCTATTACAAATCTCTTTACTCTTCCTGTACTCTGCTGGACTGTCCCTGTACACTGTACACTGAACCTGCAAAACTGGGGTTAAGGGAGTGGGATGAGCTCTATAGCCCAGTGAGTAGAACAGTAAAACATCTCAGTAAAATATGATCTCATGAAATGCACCATAGCACAAACAAGCCACATCAAGAGTAAACCTGTCACCACATAGTCCCAGTAACTCTGTGCCAGGGCGTAGAATCGAGCACCTGGTCTTCCTGTCATATATGTATATGTGTATATAACACCTCTGTACTTACCATTGCCAGGGCGTAGTCAAAGGCTCCTGGACTTTGCTATACCTGCCAGAGCGTAGTCAAAGGCTCCTGGACTTCTCTATACCTGCCAGGGCGTAGTCAAAGGCTCCTGGACTTCCTGTCTGAGACTATTGGATCATTCAGCCCTGTCTGAGACTATTGGATCATTCAGCATTTACTCACAGCACCAAATAACGATGCAATGCAACATAGTCGTGGATACTAATGCAATCAACCTATGGCATAATCATGATGCATGAGATATGCTAAAACATTCCATTGTGCAAGTAAAAGAGTTAAGTTTAGTTCCACTCACCTCGGGCTAACTGGACTGACTCTGCAGGCTCTGGAGCAGAACTCACTGCTGCTCTCTCTGGTTCCTCTGGTCTGTACCTATACAGATAGACTGAAATGAGGGACCAAATTAGCTTATGACCACTTCTATTAAACTCCCCAAGAATCCCCTTAAACTCACTATAACATCCATGCAAAGCATGCAAAGGAAAGCTGGACAGAACACTTTCGGCGGCAGGTTCGGTGGCTGAAAGTCCTCTCCAGAGACGAAACTCAAGCACCTTCGGCGGCCGAACTTCCACTTTCGGCTGCCGAACCCTTTCGGGGGCAAGCTTCGGAGGCCAAAAGGCACTCCAGAGACGAAAGTCTCAAACCTTCGGCGGCACCTTCGGCGACCGAACTTCCCTCCAGAGCCGAAAGTCCAAAAGCTCGGGGGCAAGCTTGGGCAGCCGAAGCCACCTCCTCACACTTCTTCAGGGGTTCGGCGGCCGAATGTACCTTCGGCTGCCGAACCTGAGTTCATCAGCAGGGCAGAAACTTGCCCTGCCTCTCGCCAAATGCACCAAACTCCCCTCCAACTTCACACCACACTTCCTCAACTTGCATACACTCATGTATATGCTCAAAGGGGTCAAAACTACCTTAAAACCCCAAAAACACAACACAAACAACACAAACACAAGCTCTATGCACAAAATCTTCAAAACCTTACACAAAACCCTATCCATGCACCTCTCTCTCTAAACCCCATAAAACCTTCAGAAAACATACAAACAAGCTCAGGATCTTCACTTACCTTGTGAAAACAAGTAGATGAATGATCCTCACGTGGAGTTTTGGAGCAACTCTCCTTCAAACTCTCCAAACTTCACAACTTTGAGTTTTTAGCTTAAAACCTTCAAAAGATCATAAAAACTAATCAAATCTTTGCATGATTTAATGAAAACATGAAGAAATACTCACAAAGGACAGAGTTTCACCTCAGCAAGTGAAAGAAACGGTGCTCTACCGCTTGAACCGACTGAGGGCCATTTATAGGTGGCTGGCCAGACCACCTTCGGCGGCCACACGTGAAACCGAAAGCCATGCATGTTCGGCGGCCGAACCTCAACTTCGGCGGCCGAACCTGGCTTTTCTGCCTTGGTTCATTTCACTCAAAAACTCATTTCCTTATGTTTAAAACGTAATGAACATCTCAAAACATGTGAGAAAAACAGAAATCAAACCCTACGAGAGACCTTCGACATCAGAACCTCCATCGGAATGTAGAATTCCGATGCCGGACTCGAGCCGGGTGTTACATTCTCCCCCCCTTAAGACCATTCGTCCTCGAATGATCCTAAAACAAACAATGAACACATAAAAAAGAGGAAACTAACCTCAAAACAAATATGGATACTGCTGGAGCATAGACTCCCGCGTCTCCCAGGTGCACTCTTCTAGATTATGGTGGTTCCACAGGACTTTTACCATCAGAATCTCCTTGTTCCTTAGCTGTCTGATCTGTGTGTCCAAAATCCGCACTGGCTGCTCTATATAGGTGAGATCTGTATGAATCTCCACCTCAGGCTCACTCAGAACCTGATTCGGATCTGACACAAACTGCCGTAGCACAGAAACATGAAAGACCGGGTGAATCCTCTCCATAGAAGCAGGTAAATCCAGCTTATACGACACATTTCCGATCCTCTGCAACACCTCAAAGGGTCCAATGTACCGTGGAGCTAATTTACCCTTCTTCCCAAAACGAACCACTCCTTTCATTGGAGACACTTTCAGCAATACCCAATTACCCCTGCTTTCTGCGAACGTCTGCATAACTTTTCTGTCTACTCTGTGCTGTTCTGATTCTCTCTCTGATCATGGGCACCACTCTACTGGTAATTTCTACTAACTCTGGCCCTGCAAGAGCCCTCTCTCCTATCTCTTCCCAGCAAACAGGGGATCTGCACTTCCTCCCATACAAAGCTTCATAAGGAGCCATCCCAATGCTAGCATGATGGCTGTTATTGTAAGCAAACTCTACCAAAGGTAGATGCTGCCTCCAAGAACCGCCAAAGTCTAATACACATAGTCGAAGCATATCTTCTATGGTCTGGATGGTCCTTTCTGACTGTCCATCAGTCTGTGGGTGGAAAGCAGTGCTAAAATCCAATCTCGTGCCCATCGCACTCTGCAGACTCCGCCAAAAGCGGGAGGTAAACTGAGGTCCTCTGTCTGAAACTATAGACACTGGAACTCCATGTAATCTCACTATCTCATCCAGATAGACCTGTGCCAACTTATCCACAGAATAGTTACTCCGTACTGGAAGAAAATGAGCAGATTTCGTGAGTCTGTCCACAATCACCCATATAGAGTCTATCCTGTTGGACGTAGCTGGTAAACCCACTACAAAATCCATGGCTATTTTCTCCCATTTCCACTCTGGAATCGGTAATGGGTTAAGCATTCCGGTTGGTTTCTGATGCTCTAGTTTCACCCGTTGACACACCTCACAGGCTGTCACAAACTGCGCCACTTCTTTCTTCATGGCTGGCCACCAATAAACCTTTTTCAGGTCCTGGTACATCTTGGTGGCTCCTGGGTGAACACTATACCTCGCATTATGAGCTTCCCTCATAATGTCTTCCTTCACACTGCCCCTATCTGGTACACAAAGTCGACTCCCATAGCGAAGGATCCCTTTGCTATCAAATCTGAACTCTGCTGTAATACCCGGCTAGACTCCGGTATCGGAATTCCTACCGTCCGGTGGAATCTCGGATGTCGGAAGCCTCTAGTAGGGTAGAAACATGTTTTCATAAAATGTTTTAAAGTATTTCATGGTTTTAAGTATAAAAATTAAATGAGTTTTTGCATGAAAAGTCTTTGGAGGAAAACCCAGGTTCGGCCGCCGAAAGTCAAGTTCGGCCGCCGAACATGCATGCGTTTTGGAGGCACGTTAGGCCCCCGAAAGCATGAGTGAGGGAAGTTCAGGTTCGGCCGCCAAAACCCAAGTTCGGCCGCCGAACATGGCATGCTTGCGGAAGCGCTTTCGGCCCCCGAACGTGGCCTGGCCAGCCACCTATAAAAGGGTCACTTAGCCGAAATGGGCGAGCTTTCTCCCATTTTCGGCCACAGCTAGCTTCCGACCTCCCTCTTCCAAATCTAGTGTTTTTCCTTCAAATCCCCACCATTTTTCTTGAGTTTTAAGCTTGCATTGAAGGTTTTGAACTTTTGAAACAAGTTTTGGAGCTTTGGGAACTCAGGAGCTCATTTTCTTGGATCTCCAAGTTTAGGTCGTCTCTCTCTCGATCTTCAAGAGGTAAGAGCCGATCTTAAGCTCAATGCATATTTTAAGTAAGTTTTAAGTGATTTTATGGGGTAGAATGGCATGTATATGGTTGTATGAGTTTTTAAGCAAATGTTAGGTTTTATGTGATTTTGAACAATGTGGCATGTTTGAGTATGCTTGAAGTGTTGTAGTTGGGGTATTTGTTTGTTTGAGGCCCCTAGGAACTTGTATGCATGTTTTGGTTAAGTTTATGCATGATTTGAGTGTTGGGAGGTGAATGTGCATAAAGGAACCGAGTTTCTGCCCTTTGGCAGAAACCAGGTTCGGCAGCCGAAGGAACTTTCGGCCGCCGAACATGGTTGGTGAGGCAGGCCTTTCGGCTGCCGAAGTTGCCCCCGAAAGGAGACTTTCGTCTCTGTCTGGGACTTTCGGCCGCCGAAGGTGCCGCCGAACATGCATGAGTTTCGTCTCTGTCTGGGAGTTTCGGCCGCCGAAGGTGCCGCCGAACCTGCCTGACTTTCGGCTCTGGAGGGACTTTCGGCCGCCGAAGCTGCCGCCGAAAGTGCCCTGTTCAGCCATTTCTTGCATGTTTTTCTATGATTGTTTCTTGATGTTTTAGGGGGTTTTTGGGGAGTATGTAAAGTTATGTTTATGTACGTTTGGTCCCTCATTGGAGTCCACCTGTGTAGGTTCGGACCCGAGGAACCGAGGACCCCACCAGTGAGCCAGCTGCTACAGAGTTTGTCAGAGCTAGCCAGAGGTGAGTGGAATAAACCTTAAGTTTTAAATTAAATGAATTATGAATTTTGAGCATGATCCATGCATCATGAATGCCATGAGATATAGTAGGTTGTTTGCATTAGTATTCACGAATATGTTGCATTGCATTTATGATGTTGATGTGGATTGGTTATTGGATGACCCTTTAGTCCTCATATGGCATGATGATGCTACGACATGATACGGTATGGAAGTCCAGGTTGTACCCATTCTACGTCCCTGGCACGATGTAAGAGAAAGTCCAGGTTGTACCCATTCTACGTCCCTGGCACAGTTGGACTGTATGATATGTTATGTTAAGGGAAAGACCGGTTGTACCCATTCTACGTCCCGGCACAGTTGGACTATGTAGAGGACTATTGGTGACAATACCATCCGAGATGTGATTTGTTGTGATGTGTTGCATTCCACGAAAGCATGAAATTTTAATATATTGTTTTCTACTATTCTGCTCACTGGGCTTGTTAGCTCACCCCTCTCCCCTAACCCCAGATGTGCAGGTACAGGGTAGACCAGACGGTTAGCCAGAGTTTTGAAGTATATCTATGTAATAGTTAGATGGTGGACATGACAATTGTATTATGATGTAATGTAGGAGATTTCAGTATGTTATGTAATGAGGTATATTGAGGTTATAGATGTGCTTGACCCTATGAGTATTGTAATCCCTTGTTGATGCATGATCTTAGATATTTGATGATACAGATGTTAGCCAACTCATCTCATGTTGTATCGCCCATTAGGGCATTGTTGAGATCCCACAGAGGGATCATGATTATGATCATGACTATGTTCATGTATGTTCAGGTTGAGTTGGATGATGATAGAAAAGTTTAAAATTTTATGCATGTTGTTGATCATGTATGGGATTATACAGGTTTACAGGTTATGTCAGGCTTGCTACGGGTCCCGGCGGCCTTAAGCCGATCTGGATCCTAGCGCCGGTAGCGGTCCGATTTTCGGGTCGTTACAGAATGGTATTAGAGCCCTAGGTTCATAGGATCGGACCTAGAGTGTCGGGCTCATAGATGTTCTAGAAGGTCAAGCACAATAGGAAGGTCATGTCCACTAGGATAGGATGTTGAGTCCTGTCTTGCATGATGATGTGAAATGCCATGACTTTATGCATGTGCATTAATGATATGCTATGATATGAATGATGTATATGTGATGAGGGTTCATGTGTGCCCACATGAACCATATGATGCTAATGTTTGTATGATGTGTACTGTTTTCAGAAAACAGGATGAGAGGAACTCGTCGATCTGTGCGATTGACTGGAGTGCCACCTGAGGATGAGGGCACGAGCGCCCGTCCTCCTACATTGCCTAGGGCAATGTCTTGTAGAGCCAACATAGAGAGAGTGTCAAGGGACCCTAGAAGGTCTTTTGATGCTAGCAGAAGGGGGACAGATAGAGGAGGAAGTTCTTCAGATGTGAGGGAGGTTACAGGAGAGGATCAGAGGAGGGATGGGAACTTGGATGTGAGCATGGAGGAAGAAGGGACAGGGGAGTCTCAGGGAGGCGTTCAGGCCTCGGGGTATGGTTTTCCACCCCATTATCCACCCTTCCCACAGGGTTCAGGGTATCCGATGGGAGGTACATCGGATTTCTCCAGCTTTAACCCCTACCCTACCTACATGCCCTATCCACCTTTCTATCCACCCTACACACAGTACCCAGCTTATCCACCCTCACCCTTCTATCCAAACCCGGCAAACCCCACCTCGGGGAATGCTGCACCTCCACCTCCACCACCTACAGAACCAGCAGCCCCAGTTACTCAACCTCCTAGACCTAGCTCAACAGATGGGAGCAAGGTAAAGATGACAGATTACCTCAAGCTGGATGCTCCCAAATACAAGTCAGGGGATGACCCCTTCGAGTATCTGAGAGTAGTGAAGACAATAACTGATGAGCTAGGGGCAAGTGACAGCAGGGCCATTCAGATGGCAGGGTTCACTTTAAAGTGCAAGAAGGCACGGGAATGGTTCAAGTGTTATGTGGACCCGAGACTAGACGGTATGACATGGGAAGAATTTGCGAATGAGTTCGCTGGATGGGCTTTTCCAGAAAGTTCTAGAGAACTGAAGATGATTGAGTTTGAGCAACTGAGGCAGTCAGAGCACATGGGTGTAGAGGAGTTCATAGATAAATTCTTGGAGCTATTGCCTTTTTCAGGGCAAGCTCTAGACTCAGACTCGAAGAAAGCCAAGAAATATGTTATGAAGCTGCATTCCAGGTACTCCTCGTTGGTTCAGTCAGCTGAGAGAGAAAGTTTCCACACTGTGGTGGATATGGCTCAAAGAATGGAAGCAAGTGCTATAGTTGAGGGGTCAGTGAAGCAGTCAGTGACCCAGTCTTCAGGGGTTAAGACCCCAGGCAGAGGAGGACCAGGTTTCTCCTCTCAGAGCTCAGGTAAGAAGAGGTGGGATAGTACCACCAGGAAGCCGAAGAAGAATAAGTTTTGGAACAAGTTGAAATCCGGTCTGGGATTTGGCGGTGGCTCGAGCTCAGGCTCAGATGGTACAGAATGCCAGAGATGTGGAAGACCGCACAGGGGAGTGTGTCGAGCTGGGACTAATGCACTATTGCCTGACTGAACAGTCCTGGCAATTTTCATCAACTCAGGGTCCTCATGCTGTCTCTGAGCTATCTGCTCCAGAAATACAGGTGTCACTCTCATCTGTGCGATCAATACACCTGTACCAGACAACTCTAACTGTAATCCTTCTTCTAAGAGCCTATAAAGCTCCATCACGATTGGTCTCCGCTCTGCTGCTATATGGGATAAACTGCCTAGTGACTTCCGGCTTAGGGCGTCTGCCACAACATTCGCCTTACCCGGATGATACTGGATCTTACAATCATAATCACTGAGCAATTCAACCCACCTTCTCTGCCGCAAATTCAGCTCTCTCTGACTTAAGATGTACTGTAAACTCTTGTGATCGGTGAAGATCTCACATTTCACTCCGTAGAGGTAATGCCGCCACATCTTAAGTGCAACGATAACTGCTGCCATCTCGAGGTCATGGGTGGGGTAATTTAACTCGTGCTTCTTCAACTGTCTAGAAGCATAAGCTATTACCCTATCACTCTGCATCAAAACACAACCCAATCCCACTCGAGACGCATCACAGAACACTGTGAAATCCTCATTACTCACAGGCAGAGCTAACACTGGTGCTGTGGTCAATCGTCTCTTGAGCTCTTCAAAGCTCTCTTCACACTGGTCTAACCAGACAAACTTCTGGTTCTTCTGAGTCAATTTGGTCATAGGAGCCGCTATCTTTGAGAAGTTCTGAACAAACCTCCTGTAATAACCTGCCAGTCCCAGAAAACTTTTAATCTTAGTCACTGTAGTGGGTCTGGGCCAGCTAGCTACAGCCTCTATCTTCTTGGGATCTACCTCAATACCCTCTGCTGATACCACATGTCCCAAGAAGGCAATGCTCCTCAACCAAAACTCACACTTCGAGAACTTGGCATATAAACCATGCTCTCTCAGTGTCTGCAGAACTATCCTCAGATGCTGGGCATGCTCCTCTGCATCTCTGGAATACACTAAGATATCATCGATGAACACAATGACAAAGTGATCCAGAAACTCACTGAATACCCTGTTCATGAGATCCATAAATGCTGCAGGGGCGTTAGTCAACCCGAACGGCATCACTAAGAACTCATAATGCCCATATCTAGTCCTGAAAGCTGTCTTAGGCACATCTGCCTCTCTGACTCTCAACTGATGATACCCAGATCGCAGATCTATTTTAGAAAAACAACCTGCTCCAGCTAGCTGGTCAAATAGATCATCAATCCTAGGTAGAGGATACCTATTCTTGGTAGTGACCTTGTTCAACTGTCTGTAGTCGATACAAAGTCTGAGGGATCCATCCTTCTTTCTGACAAAGAGCACTGGAGCACCCCAAGGTGAGGTACTGGGGCGGATGAAACCCTTATCTACCAAGTCCTGCAACTGTTCTTTTAACTCTTTTAACTCTGCTGGCGCCATCCTGTAGGGAGGAATAGAGATAGGTCTGGTATCAGGCAGCAATTCAATTTCAAACTCTCTCTCCCTACCGGGTGGTAGTCCTGGAAGTTCGTCTGGAAACACATCGAGAAACTCTCGGACCACTGGTACTGTAGCTGGTTCCCTCACCTGACTGTCTAGCTCTCTCACATGAGCTAGAAACCCCTGACAACCCCTCCTAAGCAAACGACGAGCCTGAAGGGCTGAAATCATACCTCTGGGTGTACCTCTCCTGTCTCCTCTGAAGACACACTCTGACCCATCCTGGTCTCTGAGACTCACTATCTTCTCTCTACAGTCCAAAGTAGCACTATATGCAGATAGCCAATCCATCCCTAGAATGACATCAAAATCTGTCAAATCTAGAACGACAAGGTCAGCTGGAAGGCATCTACCCTCTATGAACACTGGACTGAAACGACAGACTGACACTGCCACTGATGGGTCACATCTAGGTCCACTGACCCAGAGAGGATACTCTAACTCAAAACTGATCAAACCCAATCTCTCTATGGCTCTCGAAGCAATAAAGGAATGAGAAGCACTGGGGTCCATCAAAGCATACACATCTGAACACCCAATGATGAGATTACCTGACACCACTGTGTTCGACGTGTTAGCCTCCTCCTGTGTCACAGTGAAAATCCGTGCTGGGGCTACTGGATTTCCACCTCGGGAACCTGCTGCTGAAGTAGAGGCTGCCCCTCTCCCTCTACCTCTGCCACTGCTCTGAGGCATGACTGAAGCTGCTGGCCGAACAACTGGCTGTACCACACTGCCTGAACTCATCTGCTGGGATGGTGCAAAAGTCATCTGCGGACAATCTCGAGCAATATGCCCTTCCTGTCCACATCGAAAACAAGCTGTAGATCCCAACCGACAAACTCCTCCATGTGGTTTTCCACATCGTCTGCATACTGGAGCTGTGCCAGAGCTTGAGCCACTACCTATTCCCAGACCTGACTTGACTTTACTCCAGAACTTGCTCTTTTTTCCTTTTGCTCTATCCCATCTCTTACTGCCTGGAGTGGGGGCTTTAGAACCCGAAGCCTGTGCCTTTGACTGTTTCTGAATATTGGCACTAGCTTCCATTTTCCTGGCTGCGTCTACTATCGTATGGAAACTCTCCTTTTCTGCTGGAAGAATCAAGGAAGAATACCTAGGATGCAGTCTCATAGTATATCTCCTTGCCTTCTTCTGATCAGTATCATAGGCTTGACCCACATACTGAAGCAAATCCAGGAACTTATCTGTGAATTCATCAACGCTCATCTCATCTGTTTGTCGCAACTGTTCGAACTCTATTACTTTCATCTCTCTAGAACTGTCAGGAAAAGCCCACCGTGCAAACTCATTGGCGAACTCTCCCCAAGACATACTGGTCATCCTGGGTTCCATATAATTCTTGAACCATTCTCTGGCCTTTTTACATTTAAGTGTAAACCCTGCCATCTCAATGGCTCTACTATCATCAGCTCCCAACTCACTGGTTATCATCCTAACTGATCTGAGGTATTCAAATGGATCATCTCCCGTGTTATACTTAGGAGCATCCAATTTCAAGTACTCCGTCATTTGTACCTTACCTCCAGATGAGCTAGGTTGATGTCTGTCAACAACAGGGGCTACTGGTTCTGGTGGTGGTACTGGGTCATTTGGTTCTGGGTGTGCTGCACTTGGATGGGTAGGGGAAGCTGAATACATAGGGTATGGTGGATAATAAGGAGGATACGGCATATATGGCATGTAAGGGGGATATGGGATAAAACTAGAGTACTCCGACATACCTCCCATCGGATACTCTGGGTCCTGCGGAAAGGCTGGATAGCTAAAACCTGAGGCCTGAGCGCCTCCCTGCGACTCTCCCATACCTTCCTCAAATCTGCCTATACCCATGCTATCATCTCTCGACTGGTCAATCTCCATAGCCTCCCTCCTTTCCTCTGATCTTCCTCCCCTAGCTGTACCTCTTCTGCTCTCGTCTACAGACCTTCTAGGGTCTATTGATGTACCTTCCCTGCTAGATCTCTGAGACCTTGCCCTGGGCAATGCAGGAGGACGAGCAGCTGGTCTCTCACTCTCTGGTGGGACTCCAGTCAATCGAGCTGATCGACGAGTTCCTCTCATCTTTACTCTGGAAACACAACATATAATGTAGCACTTTAGCACATAAACAGCACATATCAGTAATACACATGCAAAACTCATGGCAGATCATCACAGATAGGACTCAAGACCCTATCCTAGTGGACATGATTTCCTATTGTGCTTGACCACTTCTAACCTGTATGAGCCCAACACTATCTCTATCGGTCCGATCATGTGAACCTAGGGCTTTGATACCAATCTGTAACGACCCCAAAATGGACCGTCACCGGCGCTAGGATTCAGGTCGGCTTAAGGCCGCCAGAACCCGTAGCAAGCCTGCTATACTCTCTGTGTACCTGTAAAACTCATACATGATCATACATTTTCTGTGAAAATAAAAACTCTTTTCTGAACCAAGGCTTAACCTGTGCATGCACTATCTCTGTACTCTGTACTCATGTACTCTGTACTCTGTACTCTGTACCCCTGACTAGAGCTTACTCTAGATGGGTTAACTCATACCTGTTAAGCTTGGTTTTCACATACAGGAAAACATATACATACACAGATCATGTATAAAACATACATCACTAGGTCAAGCACATGTCTAACTGTATACACAACTCGTACATTTCTTTAATATTACATGTCCACTCTAAGCTATTACAAATCTCTTTACTCTTCCTGTACTCTGCTGGACTGTCCCTGTACACTGTACACTGAACCTGCAAAACTGGGGTTAAGGGAGTGGGATGAGCTCTATAGCCCAGTGAGTAGAACAGTAAAACATCTCAGTAAAATATGATCTCATGAAATGCACCATAGCACAAACAAGCCACATCAAGAGTAAACCTGTCACCACATAGTCCCAGTAACTCTGTGCCAGGGCGTAGAATCGAGCACCTAGTCTTCCTGTCATATATGTATATGTGTATATAACACCTCTGTACTTACCATTGCCAGGGCGTAGTCAAAGGCTCCTGGACTTTGCTATACCTGCTAGGGCGTAGTCAAAGGCTTCTGAACTTCTCTATACCTGCCAGGGCGTAGTCAAAGGCTCCTGGACTTCCTATCTGAGACTATTGGATCATTCAACATTTACTCACAGCACCAAATAACGATGCAATGCAACATAGTCGTGGATACTAATGCAATCAACCTATGGCATAATCATGATGCATGAGATATGCTAAAACATTCCATTGTGCAAGTAAAAGAGTTAAGTTTAGTTCCACTCACCTCGGGCTAACTGGACTGACTCTGCAGGCTTTGGAGCAGAACTCACTGCTGCTCTCTCTGGTTCCTCTGGTCTGTACCTATACAGATAGACTGAAATGAGGGACCAAATTAGCTTATGACCACTTCTATTAAACTCCCCAAGAATCCCCTTAAACTCACTCTAACATCCATGCAAAGCATGCAAAGGAAAGCTGGACAGAACACTTTCGGCGGCAGGTTCGGCGGCTGAAAGTCCTCTCCAGAGACGAAACTCAAGCACCTTCGGAGGCTGAACTTCCACTTTCGGCTGCCGAACCCTTTCGGAGGCAAGCTTCGGAGGCCAAAAGGCACTCCAGAGACGAAAGTCTCAAACCTTCGGCGGCCGAACTTCCCTCCAGAGCCGAAAGTCCAAAAGCTCGGGGGCAAGCTTGGGCAGCCGAAGCCACCTCCTCACACCTCTTCAGGGGTTTGGCGGCCGAATGTACCTTCGGCTGCCGAACCTGAGTTCATCAGCAGGGCAGAAACTTGCCCTGCCTCTCGCCAAATGCACCAAACTCCCCTCCAACTTCACACCACACTTCCTCAACTTGCATACACTCATGTATATGCTCAAAGGGGTCAAAACTACCTTAAAACCCCAAAAACACAACACAAACAACACAAACACAAGCTCTATGCACAAAATCATCAAAACCTTACACAAAACCCTATCCATGCACCTCTCTCTCTAAACCCCATAAAACCTTCAGAAAACATACAAACAAGCTCAGGATCTTCACTTACCTTGTGAAAACAAGTAGATGAATGATCATCACATGGAGTTTTGGAGCAACTCTCCTTCAAACTCTCCAAACTTCACAACTTTGAGTTTTTAGCTTAAAACCTTCAAAGATCATAAAAACTAATCAAATCTTTGCATGATTTAATGAAAACATGAAGAAATACTCACAAAGGACAGAGTTTCACCTCAGCAAGTGAAAGAAACGGTGCTCTACCGCTTCAACCGACTGAGGGCCATTTATAGGTGGCTGGCCAGACCACCTTCGGCGGCCACACGTGAAACCGAAAGCCATGCATGTTCGGCGGCCGAACCTCAACTTTGGCGGCCGAACCTGGCTTTTCTGCCTTGGTTCATTTCACTCAAAAACTCATTTCCTTATATTTAAAACGTAATGAACATCTCAAAACATGTGAGAAAAACAGAAATCAAACCCTACGAGAGACCTTCGACATCAGAACCTCCATCGGAAAGTAGAATTCCGATGCCGGACTCGAGCCGGGTATTACAACTTCCCTCCTTGCTTTCACGAATGTTGCCACTACTCTTGCTCTATACTCCTGCTTTTGTCCCTTTTCTGAAACTTAGTCAAGGACTCGGCAATGAAAATGGCAATGGCAAGATCTTGGGCTCCACGCCTTCCAATTTCAAGCCTCGCCTAATGCTGCAACCCATCCATAAAAGCAAAGAGAGCTTCACTATCAGGATAGTCAAGGATTTTGAGAATTACCTCAGTGAACTCCTTCACATACTCTTGAATAGTCCCACGTTGAGTAAGCCTCCTCAACCTTGCACATGCTTCGTCAGCAGCATTCACATGGTAGAACTGTTTCTTCAATTCTTTCTTAAAATCTTTCCATGTTGCTAAACTGCAAATGCCCTTCTTGATGTCAGCCTGCCTTATTATCCACCAAACCATGGCAATATCAGCTAAGAATAGTCGAGCATGATTGATTTTCCTGGCATCCTCCATGATCCCCAGTCCTTTGAAGTACTGCTCTAAGCTCCACAGGAAATTATTAATGTCATTGGCATTGTGCATCCCATTGAACGCGTTTGGCTTAGGCACCTCCACACGTGCCGTAGGAGCCCCCAAAATGGATGATGTCCCTGCCATGCCGCCTTGGACCACCACGGAGAGCATCAAGGCCATTTGCTCCTCGAGCTCCTTTATCTTCCCTATCATCCTGTCTATTTCCGCTCTTAGGAACTGTTTCTCCTCCCTTATAGCAGCATTGTCTTCGGAGTGGACATGCCTGAGCAACTCCGTCTCACTCACTAGCTTCTAGACGGCAGAATCGAGGGTACCTTGCATCTCCTCACTTAACTCTTCCATCCCATAACCGAGTTCCTCAATGCGGGTGTCAATCTCCTTGAATTTCTCCTCCTCCTCGATCAACACTAGCTTCACCTTCACAAGATGGGTTCTTATGTCTCCGAGCTCCTCTCTAGCTCTTGTAGGCTCTCTGGACTTGCCCCTACCTTTCCTCTTTCCGCCACTGTGTTCTTCAAACATGGGAGCAGTGCCTCCACCAATAACCTCGCTTGGATCCGACATTATCACCCAAAGAGTAAACCAATGCTCTAATACCACTTTTCACGGAGTAAGTGAGTCAATATCCGAACGTTACTCCTACCGTGCAGTCTTAGTTCTACGAACTAAGTTCATCCTTACCAATAGCTCAAAACAAAAGCAATTGGGTGATTGTGGCGACAAAAGCTTGATTATGGAGAAAGGATTATTGGATAAACACAAAGGAGAATTATGATGGAAGGAAGAAAATTGTATTGCTTAAGAATGTACTTTACAAGGCTTCACTATCTCTCTAAGTATCTCTCTTATCTCTTTTGTGTCTCTTGTGTCTCTCTTTCTTATGTCTACAAATGAATCCATAGGTGGCTATTTATAGGCATCTCACCTCCTCAATATGCAGTGGAGATGCATTCTCTAATGTGTGGCTAGAAATCTCCATCTAGAACTTTCAGGGACTAAAATATAATTTCTCATCCTAGGGAGAACTTTGGATATGGTGGTCAAGATGCTCGTGGGACCCACATGGCTGGAGTGAACCTATTGTCCAGCAGGTTTCTAGAAGCTTTTGGGCTAATCTGGCTGCTTGCTGGCTATTTTGGGCAAAATTGGTCAATTTTGGGCCATTCTGGAACCTCCAGCGGCCAACCAGACTTCTCGGGCGAGTTCCCGCGTGCCCCAGGTGCTTCTGGAAGCTTCACGCACCCTGTCTGCATACTCGAACCTCGTCTGGCGCAGCTTCACAAGCCAACCAGCGTTTGCCCCGCAGCTTCCCTCGTGCGCCCACTTGTGCTCCCTACGCGCTAGCTCTGCGCGTATGCCTTGCGCGCTCCACAACACTCCTGCGACGTATAGCACAGGCCCTTCCGTAGTTGCTGCTACCAACACTCATAAGCTCTCCACTGGGTTATTGCCACAGTTTTTTCTTCTCAAGATTGTTTTAGATTTTTGAGAGAAATGGAAAAAATCGTGACAATATTCATACCGGTATTTTTGCCTGCAGTCTTTTTTTTTATTTATTAGACTGAGTCTTGAGACTGGACACCATCCCATCATCAATTAACCTTGACAAGAGTCTCAATCTTAACACTTGTAGTGTTCATTTTCACTTGAGTGAGCCCTGGATTTTAACTCAGCCATAAGTTAGCCTAGAGTTTGGCACTATCTCCGCTGTTATCGCGTTTAGATAGGTGCCGTCGAGTTTAGCACAAATTTCAAAAGAGGGGAATCTTGAAAGATGGATGTGGAAAATGAGGAATTTTGGATTGAATTGAACCAGAGGTAGATGAACCTAGTCATAATGGAGGAGAAAAGTAGAAATAGAGGAGAAGAAATAAACTTTCCTATCTCATATGGGCATTATAGTAAAAGAAAAACTTCAGTCAACCAAAAATTAACAACAAGCTGCCCTTATAGGGTAAACTACAGTTTAGTCCCTCTAGTTTAATGAAATGTTTACTTTAGTCCCTGTATTTTTAAAAACCTACAATTTAATCTTTCACATTTAAAAAAACTACCAAATAGTCCCTACCGTCAAATTTTCAGTTAACCTTCTATTTATTTTAATGAAAATTACTAAACTACCCTTTAAGTAAAAAAACTCAACCAAACAGTATTCACTCCATCCCACTACCTCCCCTTCCCAATCCTCTCCTTCTCCTTCTTCTTCTCCTCATCCTTCTTCTTCTTAGTTGCGGCTGCTCTTACTCGCTTATCTGCTCTATTTTATTCTCATCATTGTTCTTCTTCTCTCTTCAGATTTATCCATATTCGTATAATCACCACTACCATCTCGCCCAATTGAATGAAATCAAACACAGAAGAAGAAGAAGGATGAGGAGAGAAGGAAGAAACTTTTCAGATTTACCCATATTCGTATAATCACCACTACCATCTCGCCCAATTGCATAAAATCAAACACAGAAGAAGAAGAAGAAGGATGAGGAGAGAAGGAAGAAGCTCTTCAGATTTACCCATATTCGTATAATCACCACTACCATCTCGCCCAATTGCATGAAATCAAACACAGAAGAAGAATAAGGATGAGGAGAGAAGGAAGAAGAGGATCGGGAAAAGAAGGAGAAAGGAAGAAGAGGATCGGGAAGGAGAGATAGTGAGATGGGCTGATTTGGAAGTGAAAAATAGTGTTTGATTGATTTTTTTTTATTTAAAGGGTAATTTAGTCATTTTCATTAAAATAAATGAAAGGTTAACCGAAAATTTGACGGTAGAGACTATTTTGCAGTTTTTTTAAATGTGAAAGATTAAATTGTAGGTTTTTAAAAACATAGGGATTAAAGTAAACATTTCATTAAACTAGAGGGACTAAACTGTAGTTTATCCTATTATTAATAGAGGATTAATTTCCCAAAAAAACTTAAATTTTAAGATTTCACTTTGCTTACATGTCATTCCACATAAGTGCAAGAGAGAAAACGTCAGGAATTTCAATTTGACAGATTAGAAATTAGTAAAAAGGTTAAGATGATCTTCAAGCTAATTTTTTTATCACGTGTAGTACTGGGTACATAATTTTAACAAAATTATCGTCTTGATAATTGAAGAAAATAGTAACACATACACTCTAATACATGTTCATATATACAATTATGAGTTTATTTATTTTCTAGTATCAGTATAACGTTCGTAGCGCGAATTACATAACCAGAGTCTAAAGATTCTTTATTTAGAGAAATCAATTGCTCCAAAATAATTTGGAAGTTTTGCCTTTGGTACGCACAATCACACTTTTCCCATCTCTTTTTGTTTACAATTTCTTTTTTCTTTTCTGTAAACCTTTCCTCCATGGCCTACAGTTGTGTTATTCTTTTGTAATTTTTACAAATAAGGGACTGTGAATCGCAATGAGATCACAAGGCCAATAAATACAAGCAATATCAGCATGTCTTGCACTACTTGCTTGTTATACTTCTTTCACATCATGCACACTTCCTGCTGGGGAAACTGAACGGGAGGATTTAGGGGCAACTCCCTCCAGATATTCAAGGAAATCCATCACTACAGGATCGGTCCAAGGAGCACCAAGCGGAGCTTCACTACCTGCAACCCACCCTAGATGGCCACCCTTGGGCGTCACTATCAGCAAACAATTCGGATTTACCTGGGACAAGCAATACACTTCATCAAAATGGATAAAGAGAGTGCATGATGTACTTATTTCAATCCATTCTATAGGGGAATGTCCAATTAATTAGGAAAGAGCCATATGAAAGGAACTTTAGATTGCCACCACAGTGACAAATATGGGAAAAATAAGCTATTCAGAAGGTAATATAATGATACAGGATAAGCAAATATGTGTTTCACGACTTGAGAATAGAAAGCACCCTGCATGTACCTTGATAGCGTCACGAGGAATTCCACTAGCAGGAGCAATTGGATCATTGGCAGCCTACAAGAGAATGAGATGTCTTTAGTTAGCCCAACTGATACAATATATATGCTAACCATAAACCACATAAAAATATTTCACAAGAATGAAAATTCTCACTTTCAAAGACAAAAGTAGTTAATATATATCAAATCATGAAATGAACATTTACTTGAGCTTCACTTAATCTCAAAATTATCACTTGTATTTTATTTTTAAATCATATTTTCTAATTTATTATGATATTTCAGAATACTCGTATTTTGAATGAACAGCATCTTGAAGCCAGAACATTTGATGAATTTCAATATCTTGGACCACCTATTTGGAGAAAAGGCAGTTCTAACATTGGACCAATGCACATCCATTCTCAAAGTAATTGATATAGAGACAAGGCTACTATATTATTAAGCAGATTAATCATTCCCTCCAGATGATAAAGCTTCAACCTGAGGAACACTACCAGACTTAAAGGTGGTTCACCAACCCTATTATCTTTAAATATTTTATACAGCCAGGTTTTCTATCAAAGTTTGTGTAGGAGAAACAATGTATTAAATTATCAATCACATCAATCCTTTACATAGAGACAGTTTATAAGGACAATTAGAAAAGTTCTCTCTAGAAAGTAAATTAAAATCATTCCCAGGACACTTCAAGAAATTTGGGGGAGAAAATCAATACATTTTCCTAATACGAGGTAGCTTAATAAGCCCCTCAGAAAAAAAAAATTCACCATGAGATGACAAAGCAGTTTAATCAGCAATAATTCTTATGCAAAAAAAAAAAATCAGTTTGAGGCTCAGGAAGATGTCTACCTGGATACAGAGCAAGGGTCTGCAAACATCACTTATAGCATGTGAACTGCTTGAATTAGAATAGTAGTCATCCACCGACTTGAATCCAAATGAAACTGCCAATTCTCATAAAAGAGTGCTTAGTTTGATGGCGTATAAATACGAAACTCACCGTAAAAGAGAAAAATAAAAAAGAAGGATATCGGTTCCCAACCACGTACCACGCGTTAATCCTTGATCAAAATCCCTAACAGATTTGGCGTTGGCAACCGATGGGATGTCATACTCACCATCCAACTCTTCAAAAAGAAGTGCATGCCTATACAAGCAATAGATTATGTTATTCTCTCTCCCTCTTAAAAAAAAAAACTGAAACTAAAGAAATTTATCAAAGGATTACTTCTGGAAAATTCTACAGAGAGCCCTTGTAAGAGCTTTGTCATAAACAATGTTAAAGCCCTTACGGAAATCCTTATCTGCAATGACCAAATCGAAGGGATTACACAAGGACACGGCACCTGCTAGGGGACACGCTAGAGATTCCTGAAATAAACAATACAGTTGTATCAAACAGAGAGAAGTGCAGCTAAAATGAATGGAAAAGAGATCTAATACACAAGTGTTTAATTTTAAGTACCACTAGAAAAAGAAATTAAGGTATTTAAAATTGAACTCAACCTCAATAGTCCAATTATACCAAATATACAATCTAAGACACTACTCCACCATTCTTGGCCCTTTCGATTAAAATTTCTTCATAGATTAAAATGGAAAATGAATTTCTGTTAAATATAAGACCAGTCAATCCAGTTCAACAACCTCAAGCTTAGATCTTCGCTTGGCGTCAGATGCTTGAACTTATGCATAAATAAGAGAAGAAAATCATTCTAATAATGGATTGTTGGACAGGTTTAGCAAGCAATTGTATCCGTGGGTTAAACAGTTGAACAGAAATTAACAAAATGCTTTGGCAAATGGTATACACCGTATACTTTAGCATGAATCAATATAGAACAAAAATTAAGATTTTCATACGTGAACCTGCAAGTAATTGCAAGTGAGGTTCATGGGTTCAACGTTAAACCGGAAATAAGGAGGAAAAAAGATGTTTACATATTCAGTATCCTCACAACATGGAAGAAACCATAAAAAGAACCAAATAAAGAAGTGGATATTAAGGATTATATCATACCTCGCCCAAATAATTGACAAGAATGTTGGCACCAAGAGACCAACCAACAGCATAGATATGAGCATTTGGATATCTAGAGGTAACAACTGCCACTACTTCACGCATATCTCCTAGAAACGAAGCCGAATAGAACTGCATTATCAGTTTATGAAACCAGTTTAAAACGATCACAATTCACACATTTCGGTTTTTAATGGTAATCTGCAAATATCAAATTAAGTAAATTATGATGAATGTACCTGGGGAGTGGTGACTGGGCTATCTCCACAGCCTCTGCTATTAAAAACGACGACGCGCCATCCTTTGCTTCTGGCTTTAACTAACAAATGCTTGACATATGAATCCTCGCTCCCTCCGGTTAAACCTGGCTGGAAATTCAAGCACCAAATTAAACTAATTTTCAGAATTCTCCAAATAAGTACATTAGTATTGCTATCACAAGTGCATAAAAAGCGTACGAACCAGCAAAATGAGAACAGGAGAATCAGGCGGCAACCGCCGGCTGTCTCCAACTACCCAATCGAGAGCAATGGAGCCAGAGTCCTTGGTACGGATACACTCTCGCTTGTAACGTACGTAGGGGGTGACTCGTAGGAACGAGGCGAAAATGGTCTCGAAGTGGGGGTTTTGGCCGACGAGAGGGAAGGGATTGTAGGGACGGTTTAAAGTCTTCAAGGCCGGAAGAAAAGCGACACTTCCACCGCCAATGACGTCGAGTGAAGGATGTGGAGTTTTGTCGTCGGCCATTTGGATGGTGGCAGCGCCGTTGTGGGCGGCGGGAATCAGGTGGGACGAGAGAGGAATGCGACGGAAGGGGAAGAGAGGATAAAATGCGGCGTAGGATGCTCCAGCCATATATTAGGCGAAGGCTTAGGATGGCAAACGAAAAGAGTGGCTGTGGCTGTGGCCTCCGAGTGGACAGTTGGAATGTAATTCTAATAATTGACCATCCAATTATTGGGTTTACTTTCTCTATATTTATAGTTTTATTGACTTTTTGTTTTTTTTTGGTCTAAAGTTTTATTGACTTGATAGGTAGCATAGCTCGCTCTTATTTGTCAATTATTTTAAATTTATATTTTTTTTATACAAATTATTATCATTAAAATTGCTAAAATTTTAATGTATTTTGTCACGGTTTCAGATTTTAGCAATCGTCTGGAACCGTGCGGCACTTGACTTGAACAAGTCAGCCTTACGAATCACCCAATATCCTGTGAACATGAATACCCTGATTAGTCAAGGTTATATAAACGAACAACGAAACCAACAGACAGCATTCCATCAGAAGTCTCACAGTAGGCACAAAAGATAAGAACTGAATATAGAAATTCACAAACAGGCTACTTATTTTATTCTAGGGGCAAAATAGTAATTATACATTATCATCAACGCACTTGTTACAATAATTCTCACCTCCCTTATAGACAGGGGATGGTCTACAAGGAGTGAAGGCACAACTCAGGATATCCGTAGGCCTACGGTAGCCAACTGGGCCCAGCCCCAGCTGTTGGCCAATGTAATACCCGGCTAGACTCCGGTATCGGAATTCCTACCGTCCGGTGGAATTTAGATGTCGGAAACCTCTAGAAGGGTAAAAGCATGTTTTCATAAAATGTTTTCATGTATTTTAATGGTTTTAAGTAAAAAGGATTTTGAGTTTTGTATGAAAAAGACCAAGGAGACATTTCCAAGTTCGGCCGCCGAACATTGGATGGTTTTGGAGGGCAAGTTAGGCTTCCAAAAATTTCAAAGATTCGGCCGCCGAACATGCATGAGATGTGGAGGCACGTTCGGCTGCTGAAAGGTAGTCTGGCAGCCCCTATATAAGAGCTCCATGGCCGAAACGGGTGAGGTTTTCTCCCCATTTTCGGCCACGGTGAGTTCATGCTCTCCTAAGGTTGTTTCCAATGCTTTTCCTTCCGATCTTTCATGTTTTAACAAGTTTTATGTCGATTTGAAGGTATTTGAGCAAAAGAACAAGTTTTTGAGCTTGGAGACCCAAGGAGTTAAATATCTCCCAACTCCAAGTTAGATCGCCTCTACTCTCGATCTTCAAGAGGTAAGAGTCGATCTCTAGCTTATGATGTGTTTTAAACAAGTTTTATGCAAGTTTATGGAGTAGAAATGCATGTTTAGGTTGTTTTGAGTTTATGGGTTTAATGTGTGTTTATGAGTAATGTGGGTATGTTTGATGTGTTGTAGTTGGGGTTTAGGCTAGTTTGAGACCCCTATGAACTTGTATGCTTGATTGTGTATGATTGGGAGTGTTGTAGAATAGGTTTATGCATGTTTGAAAGGTTTGGGAGGCGTTTGTGTATGTTGGAGCTGAGTTTCTGCCACTTTGGAGAAACTCAGGTTCGGCCGCCGAAGGAACTTTCGGTCGCCGAACCCGCTTGTGGAGGCAGCCTTCGGCTGCCGAAGCCTGTCCCCGAAAGAGCACTTTCGTCTCTGGAGGGCAGTTTCGGCCGCCGAAAGTGCCACCGAACATGCATGAGTTTCGTCTCTGTCTGGGAGTTTCGGCCGTCGAAGGTGCCGCCGAACCTGCCTGACTTTCTGCTCTGGAGGGACTTTCGGCCGCCGAACCTACTGCCGAAAGTGCCCTGTCCAGCCCTCCTTTGCATGTTTTTCTATGATTGTTTCATGATGTTCTAGGGGGTTTTGGAGAGTAGTTTAGAGTTATATTCATGTATGTTTGGTCCCTCATTTGAGTCCACCTGTGTAGGTTCGGACCCGAGGAACCGAGGACCCCAGCAGTGAGTCAGCTGCTCCAGTGTCTGGTCAGAGCTATCCAGAGGTGAGTGGAATAACTCATTACGTTTTAAAGCAAATAATGGACATTTTAGCATGATTCATGCATCATTAATGCCATGAGATATACTAGGTTGCCTGCATTAGAATTCACGAATATATTGCATTGCATATTTTGTTGTTGATGTGGATGAATGTTGGATGATCCATAGCCCTCGACCTATGATGTGACGTTATGGAATAAAAGACCAGTGGGACCCATTCTACGTCCGCTGGCACTATGTAAGAGAAAGACCAGGACCCATTCTACGTTCTGGTACATTGGAATGTTATGTTATGCTATGTAAGAGAAAGACTAGGACCCATTCTACGTTCTGGCACTATTGGATATGTAGAGGGCTATTAGTGACAAGTTCATCCTTGATGTGATATGTTTGTGATGTGATGCATTCCATGAAAACATGAAATCTTAATATAATATTTTTTATTATTCTGTTCACTGGGCTTTATAGCTCACCCCTCTCCCTTGACCCCCAGGTTTGCAGGTACAGGGTAGACCAGGAAGTCAGCAGGAGTAGAGTTATGTTATTGTATTAGTTAGAAGTGGACATGAATATGATGTAATGTATTAGTACAGTATAGAAATGTAATGTAATGATGTTCTTAAGGATAGAGTGGTGCTTGACCATAGTATGTTGTAATCCCTTCATGAGTACATGATCTTCTTATTGATAGTTATGTTTAACCAAACTTGATGCATGTTATGTCACCCCATTGGAGCATTGATGAGGACTTCAAGGTGGGTTAATGTTCATGATTATGTATAGTGCATGCACAGGTTGAGTTTGGTTGATGGATGAAAAAGAAAAGTTTAAAATTTTTATGTATGTTGTTGATCATGTATGGGATTAAACAGGTTCACAGGATGTATGTTAGGCTTGCTACGGGTCCCGGCGGCCTTAAGTCGATCTGGACCCTAGCGCCGGTAGCGGTCCGATTTCCGGGTCGTTACAGAGTGGTATCAGAGCCCTAGGTTCATGTGTTTCCACATGAACCATATGATGTTGATGTTTTTAGTGTTGTGTACTGTTTTTCAGAAAACAGGATGAGAGAAACTCGTCGATCTGCACGATTGACTGGAGTACCACCCCAGGATGAAGGCACTGATGCCCGTCCTCCTGCATTGCCTAAGGCAATGTCATGTAGATCAAGCAGAGAAAGAGTGTCAAGGGACCCTAGAAGGTCTTTTGATGCTAGCAGAAGGGGGACAGATAGAGGAGGAAGTTCTTCAGATGTGAGGGAGGTTATGGAAGAGGATCAGAGGAGGGATGGGAATCTGGATGTTAGCATGTCAGAAGAAGGGACAGGGGAGTCACAGGGAGGCACTCAGGCCTCGGGGTATGGTTTTCCACCCCATTATCCACCCTTCCCATAGGGTTCAGGGTATCCGATGGGAGGCACATCGGATTACTCCAGCTTTAACCCCTACCCTACCTACATGCCTTATCCACCTTTCTATCCACCTTACCCACAGTACCCAGCTTATCCACCCTCACCCTTCTATCCTAACCCAGCAAACCCCACTTCGGGGAATGCTGCACCCCCACCTCCACCACCTACAGAACCAGCAGCCCCAGTTGCTCAACCTTCTAGACCTAGCTCAGCCGGTGGGAGCAAGGTGAAGATGACAGACTACCTTAAGCTGGATGCTCCCAAATACAAGTCAGGGGACGATCCCTTTGAGTACCTGAGGGTAGTGAAGACGATAACTGATGAGCTAGGGGCAGATGACAGCAGGGCCATTCAGATGGCAGGGTTCACTTTAAAGTGCAAAAAGGCACGGGAATGGTTCAAGTGTTATGTGGACCCAAGACTAGACGGCATGACATGGGAGGAATTTGCAAATGAGTTTGCTGGATGGGCTTTTCCAGATAGTTCCAGAGAACTGAAGATGATTGAGTTTGAACAGCTGAGGCAGACAGAACACATGAGTGTAGAAGAGTACACGGATAAATTCTTGGAGCTATTGCCTTTTTCAGGGCAAGCTCTAGATACAGATTCGAAGAAAGCTAAGAGATATGTTATGAAACTGCATTCTAGGTACTCCTCTTTGATTCAGTCAGTTGAGAGGGAAAGTTTCCACACTGTGGTGGATATGGCTCGAAGGATGGAGGCTAGTGCTATAATTGAGGGGTCAGTGAAGGAGTCAGTGACCCAGTCTTCAGGAGTTAAGACCCCAGGCAGAGGAGGGCCAGGTCCCTCTTCTCAGAGCTCAGGTAGCAAGAAGTGGAGTAACACCACCAAGAAGCCGAAGAAGAACAAGTTCTGGAGTAAGTTGAAATCTGGTCTGGGATTAGGCGGTGGCTCAAGCTCAGGCTCAGATGGTACAGAATGCCTAAGGTGTGGGAAGCCACACAAGGGAGTGTGTCGGGCTGGGACTAATGCATGCTTCAGATGTGGACAAGAGGGACACATGGCTCGAGAGTGTCCTAGAGCACCTTTTATAGGCTAGCCCCAGCAGACAGCTTCTGGTAGTGTGGCACAGCCAGCAGCTCCAGCCACAACTCAGGGCGGTGGCAGAGGTAGAGGGAGAGGGGCAGCCTCTTCTTCTGGTTCCCGAGGTGAAGGTCCATTAGCTCCAGCCAGGATCTTCTCCATGACACAGCAGGAGGCTAACACATCCAACACCGTGGTGTCAGGTAATCTCATCATTGGGTGTTCTGATGTGTATGCATTAATGGACCCGGGTGCATCTCATTCTTTTATTGCTCCGAGAGCCGTTGAGAGGTTGGGTCTGATGGTCTCTGGGTTAGAGTGTCCCCTATGGGTCAGTGGACCCAAGTGTGACCCGTCAGTGGCAGAGTCAGTCTGTCAGTACAGTCCAGTTTTTGTTGAGGGAAGATGCCTTTCTGCCGACCTTGTGGTTCTAGATTTGACAGATTTTGACATCATTCTAGGGATGGATTGGCTATCTACCCATGGTGCTACCTTGGACTGCAGAGACAAGGTAGTCAGGTTCAGAGATCAGAACGGGTCAGAGGTCGTCTTCAGAGGAGACAAGAGGGGTACACCTAGAGGTCTGATATCAGCTCTTCAGGCTCGTAGGTTGCTTAGGAAGGGATGTCAGGGGTATTTGGCTCATGTGAGAGAGCTAGATAGTCAAGTCAGGGAGCCAGCCTCAGTGCCAGTTGTCAGAGAATTTCATGATGTTTTTCCAGAGGAGCTTCCAGGACTACCACCTGCTAGGGAGATAGAGTTTGAAATCGAATTGATGCCTGGAACTAGACCGATCTCTATTTCTCCCTACAGGATGGCACCAGCAGAATTGAAGGAGCTTAAGGAGCAGTTGCAAGATCTGGTAGATAAGGGCTTCATCCGACCGAGTACCTCACCTTGAGGTGCTCCAGGGCTTTTTGTGAAAAAGAAGGATGGATCCCTCAGACTTTGTATCGACTACAGGCAGTTGAACAAGGTCACTACTAAGAATAAGTACCCATTGCCAAGGATCGACGATCTATTTGACCAGCTAGCCAGAGCAGGTTGTTTCTCCAAAATAAATCTGAGATCGGGGTACCATCAGCTAAGGATAAGAGAGGAAGATGTGCCAAAGACAGCTTTCAGGACCAGATATGGGCATTATGAGTTCCTTGTGATGCCGTTCGGGTTAACTAATGCCCCTGCAGCATTCATGGGTCTCATGAACATAGTATTTAGCCAATACCTGGATCACTTTATTATTGTCTTCATAGATGATATCTTAGTGTATTCCAGGAATGCAGAGGAGCATGCCCATCATCTGAGGTTAGTTCTACAGACCTTGAGGGAACATGGCTTGTATGCCAAGTTCTCCAAGTGTGAGTTCTGGCTGAGGAGCATCTCTTTCTTAGGGCATGTGGTGTCAGAAAACGGAATAGAGGTGGACCCCAAGAAAGTGAAAGCTGTAGCTAACTGGCCTAGACCCACCACAGTAACAGAGATCAAGAGCTTCTTGGGTTTGGCAGGTTACTACAGGAGGTTCGTTCAGGACTTCTCCAAGATAGCAGCTCCTATGACCAGATTGACTAAGAAGAACCAGAGGTTCGTGTGGACCGACCAGTGTGAAGAGAGCTTTGAGGAGCTCAAGAAGAGGTTGACTTCAGCACCAGTGTTAGCCCTGCCATCTAGTAATGAAGACTTCTCAGTGTATTGTAATGCGTCCCGTGTGGGACTGGGTTGTGTGCTAATGCAGAATGAAAGGGTGATTGCTTATGCTTCTAGGCAGCTGAAGAAGCACGAGTTTAATTACCCTACACATGACCTAGAGATGGCAGCGGTAATCTTTGCACTCAAGATGTGGAGGCATTACCTTTATGGGGTAAAATGTGAGATCTTCACAGATCATAAGAGCCTGCAGTACATCCTGAGTCAGAGGGAGCTGAATTTGAGACAGAGAAGATGGGTAGAACTGCTTAGTGACTATGATTGCAAAATACAGTACCATCCGGGTAAGGTGAACGTTGTGGCGGATGCCTTAAGCCGGAAATCACTTGGCAGTTTATCCCACATATCAGCAGAGAGGAGGCCGGTGGTGAAGGAGTTTTACAAGCTCATTAACGAAGGTCTACAGTTGGAGTTGTTTGGTACAGGTGCTTTGATTGCCTAGATGAGAGTGGCACCCGTGTTTCTGGAGCAGGTGGCTCAGAAACAGCATGAGGACCTAGAGTTAGTGAAGATTGCCAGGACTGTTCAGTCAGGCAAAGATAGTGAGTTCAGATTCGACAGCAAGGGGATCCTCCGCTATGGGAGCAGACTATGTGTACCAGATGACATAGGGCTAAAGGGAGACATTATGAGAGAGGCTCATAATGCAAGATACAGCGTTCACCCCGGAGCCACCAAAATGTATCAAGATTTGAAGAAGGTCTATTGGTGGCCAGCTATGAAGAGAGAAGTGGCACAGTTCGTGACAGCCTGCGAAGTGTGTAACGACCCCAAAATGGACCGTCACCGGTGCTAGGATTCAGGTCGGCTTAAGGCCGCCAGAACCCGTAGTAAGCCTGCTATACTCTCTGTGTACCTGTAAAACTCATACATGATCATACATTTTCTGTGAAAATAAAACTCTTTTCTGAACCAAGGCTTAACCTGTGCATGCACTATCTCTGTACTCTGTACTCTGTACTCTGTATGTAATACCCGGCTAGACTCTGGTATCGGAATTCCTACCGTCCGGTGGAATCTCGAATGTCGGAGACCTCTAGAAGGGTAAAACCATGTTTTCATGAAATGTTTTAATGTTTTGATGATTTTAAGTAAAGAGGAAATGAGTTTTTGAATAAAAACACCCTTGGAGGAAACTCAGGTTCGGCCGCCGAAACTCAAAGTTCGGCCGCCAAACATGCATGCATTTCGGGTGAGCCTTAGGCCCCCGAAGGCATAAGTGAGGGAAGCCCAGGTTCGGCCGCCGAACCTCAAGTTCGGTCGCCGAACATGGCATGCATGCGGAGGCACGTTCGGCTCCCGAATGTGGCCTGGCCAACCACTATAAAAGAGCCCCTTAGCCGAAATGGGCGAGCTTTCTCCCCATTTTCGGCCAAGGTGAGCCCTTCCGCCGTTCCTCACCAACTTTGAGTTCTTTCCTTCAAATCTTTCACCATTTTCACTAGTTTTCACTTTATTTTGAAGATTTTCGAGTTTAAAGAGAGTTTTGGAGCTTTGAGGTTCAAGAACTCAAATCTCTCCCATCTCCGAGCTAGGGTCGTCTTCCTCTCGATCTACAAGAGGTAAGGGCCGATCTTGAGCTCACTACATGTTTTTAACAAGTTTTAAGTTGATTCTTAAAGTAGAAATGCATGTGTAGGGTTTTATGAGTTTTTGGGTTTATGTTGGTTTATGGACAATGTATGTTGGATTTGTGTTGCTTGATGTGTTGTAGTTGGGGTTTAAGGTAGTTTGAGACCCCTAGGAACTTGTATGCATGTTTTGGTTGAGCTAAATGCATGATGGTATGAGTTGGAGGCATTTGTGCATGTTTGAACCAAGTTTCTGCCCTTTGGGAGAAACCAGGTTCGGCAGCCGAAAGGACTTTCGGCCGCCGAACCCTCTTGTGGAAGCAGCCTTCGGCTGCCGAAGCTTGCCCCCGAAAGGAGACTTTCGTCTCTGTCTAGGAGTTTCGGCCGCCGAAAGTGCCGTTGAACATGCACGAGTTTCGCCTCTGTCTGGGAGTTTCGGCCGCCGAAGGTGCCACCGAACCTGCCTGACTTTCAGCTCTGGAGGGACTTTCGGCCACCGAACCTGCCGCCGAAAGTGCCCTGTCCAGCCTTCCTTTGCATGTTTTTGCATGATTGTTTTGAGGTGTTTTAGGGGGTTTTCGGGGGATGTTTTTAGAGTTATGTTCTAGTTGTTTGGTCCCTCATTTGAGTCCACCTGTGTAGGTTCAGACCCGAGGAACCGAGGACCCCAGCAGTGAGTTAGCTGCTTCAATTTTTTTCAGAGCTAGCCAAGAGGTGAGTAGAATAAACCTTTATGTTTTTAAAGCAAATGAATTATACAGTCGAGCATGTTCATGCATCATGAATGCCATGTGATGAATTAGGTTGTTTGCATTAGAATTCACGAATATGATGCATTGCATTTATGATGTCGATGTGGATTGGTTATTGAATGACCCTTTAGTCCTCATATGGTATGATGATGTTACGGCATGATATAGTATGGAAGTCCAGGTTGTACCCATTCTACGTCCCTAGCACTATGTAAGAGAAAGTCCAGGTTGTACCCATTCTACGTCCCTGGCACATTGGTATGTATGATATGTTATGTTAAGAGAAAGACCGGTTGTACCCATTCTATGTCCCGGCACTTTGGAATGTAGAGGACTATTGGTGACAATACCATCCGAGATGTGATTTGTTGTGATGTGTTGCATTACATGATGGCATGAGATTTTAAATGTTGATTTCTATTATTCTGCTCACTGGGCTCTAGTAGCTCACCCCTTTTCCCTAATCCCCCAGGATTGCAGGTACGGGCTAGACAGAGAAGTCAAGAAGAGTAATGAAGTCTTAAGTATGTAATAGTTAGAGTGTGGACATGACAAATTGTATAATGATGTATAGATATGTAATGTTATAATATTGAGGTTAGAAGTGTGCTTGACCATAGTATATTGTAATCCCTTTTTAATACATGATCTTAATGTTTATAGATGACTATGTTTAGCCAACTCAACACATGTTATGCCACCCATTGGGGGCATTGATGAGATCCCACTGAGGGGTCAAGTTTATGATTATGACTATGTTCAGTGCATGCACATGTTGAGTTTGGTGTATGATAGAATGTATGAAAGGAAAGTTTTAAATTTTTATGTATGTTGTTGATCATGTATGGGATTTACCAGGTTCACAGGATGCATGTTAGGCTTGCTACGGGTCCCGGCGGCCTTAAGCCGACCTGGATCCTAGCGCCGGTAGCGGTCCGATTTTCGGGTCGTTCCAGAATGGTATCAGAGCCCTAGGTTCATATGGTCGGACCTAGAGTGTCGGGCTCATAGAGGTTATAGAAGGTCAAGCACAATAGGAAGATCATGTCCACTAGGATAGGATGTGGAGTCCTGTCTTGCATGATGATGTGAAATGCCATGATTATATGCATGTGCATTAATGCTATGTGATGTATGTGATGAGGGTTCATGTGTGCCCACATGAACCATATGATGCTAATGTTTGCTTGTTATGTGCTGCCTTTCAGAAAACAGGATGAGAGGAACTCGTCGATCAACAAGATTGACTGGAGTACCACCTGAGGATGAGGGCACGAGTGCCCGTCCTCCTACATTGCCTAGGGCAATGTCTAATAGGTCTAACAGAGAAAGAGCAGTAAGAGACCCTAGAAGGTCTCTGGATCTGGGTAGGAGCAAATCAGTGAGGGGAACAGTTCAGGGAGGAATGTCAGAAGACATGGGGGATGATATGGATGTAGAGCAGAGGAGGGATGGCAGTCTGGGAGTTAGCATGTCAGAAGAAGGGATGGGAGAATCCCAAGGAGGCACTCAGGCCTCGGGATTTGTTCAGCCACCTTACTACCCACCCTTCTCACAAAACCCTGGGTATTCGATGGGAGGCACATTGGATTACCATAGCTTTACCCCTTATCCCACACAGATGCCATACCCACCCTACTACCCGCCATATTCACAATACCCAATGTATCCACCCCCACCTTACTATCCAAAGCTAGCAAACCCTACCTCAGAAAATGTTGCACCACCTCCACCACCTACAGAACCAGCAGCCCCAGTTACTCAACCTCCTAGACCTAGCTCAGCCAGTGGGAGCAAGGTCAAGATGACCGACTACATGAAGTTGGGTGCTCCCCAGTATGAAAAAGGGGATGACCCATTTGTGTATCTTGAAAGGGTTAAGGTGATCACAGATGAGATTGGGGCTGATGATAGTAGAGCCATTCAGATGGCTGGGTTCACACTTAAGTGCAAGAAGGCACAAGAGTGGTTCAAGAATTATGTGAACCCGAGAGTAGACAGCATGTCTTGGGAGGAGTTTGCAAACGAGTTTGCAGGATGGGCTTTCCCAGATAGTTCAAGGGAGCTGAAGATGATAGAGTTTGAGCAGTTGAGGCAGACTGATGAGATGGGTGTAGAGGAGTTCACAGACAGATTCTTGGAACTGTTGCCATTTGCGGGGCAAAATCTTGACTCAGACCAGAAAAGGTCAAGGAGGTATATCATGAAACTCCACTCCAGATATTCCTCCTTGATCCAGTCAGCAGATAGGGAGAGCTTCCATGCCATAGTGGATATGGCCCGGAAAATGGAGGCCAATGCCATCGTTCAGGGAACAGTCAGACAGTCAGTGGCACAGCCTTCTGGTTCCAAGACCCCAGGCTCTTCTTCTCTGAGTGCAGCAGCTTCAGGTAGCAAAAAGTGGAGTAATACCACTAGGAAGCCCAAGAAGAACAAGTTTTGGAACAAGGTCAAGTCTAGTCTGGGACTAGGGGGTGGCTCAAGCTCTGGTGCGGATAATGCAGTTTGTGCAAAGTGTGGTAGGCCACACAGGAGAGTTTGCCGGGCTGGGACAGCAGCCTGCTTTAGATGCGGACAAGAGGGACACATGGCTCGGGAATGTCCTAGGGCAGCTTTTGGAGCACAGTCTCAGCAGACAGCTTCCGGTAGTGTGGCTCAGCCAACAGCTCCAGCCGTGACTCAGGCCAGTGGTAGAGGTAGAGGGAGAGGGGCAGCCTCTTCTTCAGTGGGTTTCAGAGGTGAAGGTCCATCAGCTCCAGCACGGATCTTCACGATGACTCAATAGGAGGCAGATGCATCTAACACCGTGGTGGCAGGTAATTTAGTCATTGGTTGTTTAGATGTGTACGCCTTGATGGACCCTGGTGCATCTCATTCTTTTATTGCTCCGAGAGCCGTCCAGAGGTTGGGGTTGATGATCTCTGAGTTAGAGTGTCCTCTCTGGGTCAGTGGACCCAAGTGTGATCCATCGGTGGCAGAGTCAGTCTGCCAGTGTAGTCCTGTGTTTGTTGAGGGAAGATGCCTTTCCACCGACCTAGTGGTTCTAGACTTGACAGATTTTGACGTCATTCTAGGGATGGACTGGTTATCTACCCATGGTGCTACCTTGGACTGCAGGGACAAGGTAGTCAGGTTCAGAGGTCAGGATGGGTCAGAGGTTGTCTTCAGGGGAGACAGGAGGGGTACACCTAGAGGTCTGATATCAGCTCTTCAGGCTCATAGGTTGCTTAGGAAGGGATGTCAGGGGTATTTGGCTCATGTGAGAGAGCTTAGCATCAGGTTAGAGAGCCCGCCTCAGTGCCAGTGGTTAGAGAGTTTCCAGACGTCTTCCCAGACGAGCTGCCAGGTTTACCACCTGCTAGGGAGATAGAGTTCGAGATAGAATTGATGCCTGGAACCCGACCGATCTCTATTCCTCCCTACAAGATGGCTCCAGCTGAGTTGAAGGAATTGAAAGAACAGTTGCAAGAGCTAGTAGAAAAGGGCTTCATCCGACCGAGCACCTCAACTTGGGGTGCACCAGTCTTGTTTGTCAGAAAGAAGGATGGATCCCTTAGACTTTGTATTGACTACAGGCAGTTGAACAAAGTCACTACCAAGAATAAGTACCCGTTGCCTAGGATCAACGATCTATTTGACCAGCTAGCCGGAGCAGGTTGTTTCTCCAAAATAGATCTGAGATCGGGGTACCATCAGCTAAGGATAAGGGAAGAGGATATGCCGAAGACAGCCTTCAGGACCAGATATGGGCATTTTGAGTTCCTTGTAATACCGTTCGGGTTAACCAACGCCCCTGCAGCATTCATGGATCTAATGAACAGAGTGTTTAGCCAATACCTGGATCACTTCGTTATTGTCTTCATAGATGATATCTTAGTGTATTCCAGGAATGCAGAGGAGCATGCCCATCATCTGAGGTTGGTTCTACAGACCTTGAGGGAACATGGCTTGTATGCCAAGTTCTCTAAGTGTGAGTTCTGGCTAAGGAGCATCTCTTTCTTGGGGCATGTGGTGTCAGAAAATGGGATAGAAGTGGACCCCAAGAAGACAGAAACTGTGGCTAACTAGCCTAGACCCACTTCAGTGACAGAAATCAGGAGTTTCTTGGGCTTGGCAGGTTACTACAGGAGGTTCGTTCAGGACTTCTCGAAAATAGCAGCTCCTCTGACCAGACTGACCAGGAAGAATCAGAAGTTTGTGTGGACCGACCAGTGTGAAGAGAGTTTTGAAGAGCTTAAGAAGAGGTTGACTTCAGCACCAGTGTTAGCTCTGCCATCTAGTGATGAAGACTTTACAGTCTTTTGTGATGCGTCCCGTGTGGGACTGGGTTGTGTACTAATGCAGAATGAGAGGGTGATCGCTTATGCTTCTAGGCAGCTAAAGAAGCATGAGTTGAATTACCCCACGCATGACCTAGAGATGGCAGCAGTAATCTTTGCACTCAAGATGTGGAGGCACTACCTCTATGGGGTAAAATGTGAGATCTTTACAGATCATAAAAGCCTGCAGTACATCCTGAGTCAAAGAGATTTGAACTTGAGACAGAGAAGGTGGGTAGAGCTGCTGAGTGACTATGATTGCAAGATTCAGTATCATCCGGGTAAGGCGAATGTCGTGGCAGACGCCCTAAGTCGGAAGTCACTAGGCAGTCTATCCCACATTACGGCAGAGAGGAGACCAGTGGTGAAGGAGTTTTACAAGCTTATTGATGAAGGTCTACAGTTGGAGTTGTCTGGTACAGGTGCTTTAGTGGCCCAGATGAGAGTGACACCTGTGTTTCTGGAGCAAGTGGCTCAGAAACAGCATGAGGACCCAGAGTTAGTAAAGATTGCCAGGACTGTTCAGTTAGGCAAGGACAGTGAGTTCAGATTTGACAGTAAGGGGATCCTCCGCTGTGGGAGAAGACTTTGTGTACCAGATGACATAGGGCTAAAGGGAGACATTATGAGGGAGGCTCATAATGCAAGATACAGCGTTCACCCCGGAGCCACCAAGATGTATCAAGATTTGAAGAAAGTTTATTGGTGGCCAGCGATGAAGAAAGAAGTGGCACAGTTTGTGTCAGCCTGCGAAGTGTGTCAGAGGGTGAAGCTGGAACATCAGAAGCCGGCTGTAATGCTTAACCCACTACCTATTCCAGAGTGGAAATGGGAGAATATAGCTATGGACTTCGTAGTGGGGTTACCGGCGACGTCCAACAGATTGGACTCCATATGGGTGATTGTGGACAGACTCACCAAATCTGCTCACTTCATCCCTGTCAGAAGTGGCTACTCTGTGGACAAGTTGGCGCAGGTATATGTGGATGAGATCGTCAGGCTGCATGGGGTTCCTGTTTCAGTAGTGTCTGATAGAGGGCCCCAGTTCACCTCCAGGTTTTGGCGGAGTCTGCAGAATGCCATGGGTACTAGATTGGATTTCAGTACTGCCTTCCACCCCCAGACGGACGGACAGTCCGAAAGGACCATCCAGACTATCGAGGATATGCTTAGAATGTGTGTGCTGGACTTTGGCGGTTCTTGGAGGCAGCACCTACCTTTGGTGGAGTTTGCCTACAATAACAGCCATCATGCTAGCATCGGGATGGCTCCATATGAAGCTCTATATGGAAGGAAGTGCAGGTCACCTGTTTGCTGGGAAGAAGTTGGAGAAAAGGCCTTGGCAGGGCCTGAGTTAGTAGAGATTACCAGCAGGGTGGTACCCGTAATCCGAGAGAGGATCAAGACTGCTGCAAGCAGACAGAAGAGTTATGCAGACATCCGCAGACGGCAAGTAGAGTTTCAGGAGGGGGATCTGGTATTGCTCAAGGTGTCTCCAATGAAAGGAGTGGTTCGCTTTGGGAGGAAAGGTAAACTAGCCCCACGATACATCGGACCCTTTGAAATCTTGCAGAAGATTGGGAATGTGTCGTACAAGCTAGAATTGCCTGCTTCAATGGAAAGAATCCATCCGGTTTTCCATGTTTCAATGTTGAGGAAGTTTGTGTCAGATCCGGGCAAGGTTCTTAGTGAGCCTGATGTGGAGATCCAAGAGGATCTCACCTATGTTGAGCAGCTAGTGCGGATCATAGACACCCAGATCAGAAAGCTGAGAAACAAGGAAATCCCGATGGTAAAAGTCCTGTGGAACCACCACAATATGGAAGAATGCACTTGGGAGACACGGGAGTCCATGCTCCAGCAATACCCTTATCTTTTCTAAGGTTAGTTTCTTATATGTTTCATGTGTTTTATGTGTATGTTATGTTGTATGCCATGCTATGTGCTAGTTGAGGAACATTCGGGGACGAATGTTCTTAAGGGGGGAGAATGTAATACCCGACTAGACTCCGGTATCGGAATTCCTACCGTCCGGTGGAATCTCGGATGTCGGAGACCTCTAGAAGGGTAAAACCATGTTTTCATGAAATGTTTTAATGTTTTGATGATTTTAAGTAAAGAGGAAATGAGTTTTTGAATAAAAACACCCTTGGAGGAAACTCAGGTTCGGCCGCCGAAACTCAAAGTTCGGCCGCCGAACATGCATGCATTTCGGGTGAGCCTTAGGCCCCCGAAGGCATAAGTGAGGGAAGCCCAGGTTCGGCCGCCGAACCTCAAGTTCGGCCGCCGAACATGGCATGCATGCGGAGGCACGTTTGGCTCCCGAATGTGGCCTGGCCAGCCACTATAAAAGAGCCCCTTAGCCGAAATGGGCGAGCTTTCTCCCCATTTTCAACCAAGGTGAGCCCTTCCGCCGTTCCTCACTAACTTTGAGTTCTTTCCTTCAAATCTTTCACCATTTTCACTAGTTTTCACTTTATTTTGAAGATTTTCGAGTTTAAAGCGAGTTTTGGAGCTTTGAGGTTCAAGAACTCAAATCTCTCCCATCTCCGAGCTAGGGTTGTCTTCCTCTCGATCTATAAGAGGTAAGGGCCGATCTTGAGCTCACTACATATTTTTAACAAGTTTTAAGTTGATTCTTGAACTAGAAATGCATGTGTAGGGTTTTATGAGTTTTTGGGTTTATGTTGGTTTTTGGACAATGTATGTTGGATTTGTGTTGCTTGATGTGTTGTAGTTGGGGTTTAAGGTAGTTTGAGACCCCTAGGAACTTGTATGCATGTTTTGGTTGAGCTAAATGCATGATGGTATGAGTTGGAGGCATTTGTGCATGTTTGAACCATGTTTCTGCCCTTTGGGAGAAACCAGGTTCGGCAGCCGAAAGGACTTTCGGCCGCCGAACCCTCTTATGGAAGCAGCCTTCGGCTGCCGAAGCTTGCCCCCGAAAGGAGACTTTCATCTCTGTCTGGGAGTTTCGGCCGCCGAAAGTGCCGCCTAACATGCACGAGTTTCGCCTCTGTCTGGGAGTTTCGGCCGCCGAAGAATCCGCCGAACCTGCCTGACTTTCGGCTCTGGAGGGACTTTCGGCCACCGAACCTGCCGCCAAAAGTGCCCTGTCCAGCCTTCCTTTGCATGTTTTTGCATGATTGTTTTGAGGTGTTTTAGGGGGTTTTCGGGGGATTTTTTAGAGTTATGTTCTAGTTGTTTGGTCCCTCATTTGAGTCCACCTGTGTAGGTTCGAACCCGAGGAACCGAGGACTCTAGCAGTGAGTTAGCTGCTTCAGTTTTTGTCAGAGTTAGCCAAGAGGTGAGTAGAATAAACCTTTATGTTTTTAAAGCAAATGAATTATACAGTCGAGCATGTTCATGCATCATGAATGCCATGTGATGAATTAGGTTGTTTGCATTAGAATTCACGAATATGATGCATTGCATTTATGATGTTGATGTGGATTGGTTATTGAATGACCTTTTAGTCCTCATATGGTATGATGATGTTACGGCATGATATAGTATGGAAGTCCAGGTTGTACCCATTCTACGTCCCTGGCACTATGTAAGAGAAAGTCCAGGTTGTACCCATTCTACGTCCCTGGCACATTGGTATGTATGATATGTTATGTTAAGAGAAAGACCGGTTGTACCCATTCTACGTCCCGGCACTTTGGAATGTAGAGGACTATTGGTGACAATACCATCCGAGATGTGATTTGTTGTGATGTGTTGCATTACATGATGGCATGAGATTTTAAATGTTGATTTCTATTATTCTGCTCACTGGGCTCTAGTAGCTCACCCCTTTTCCCTAATCCCCCAGGATTGCGGGTACGGGCTAGACAGAGAAGTCAAGAAGAGTAATGAAGTCTTATGTATGTAATAGTTAGAGTGTGGACATGACAAATTGTATAATGATGTATAGATATGTAATGTTATAATATTGAGGTTAGAAGTGTGCTTGACCATAGTATATTGTAATCCCTTTTTGATACATGATCTTAATGTTTATGGATGACTATGTTTAGCCAACTCAACACATGTTATGCCACCCATTGGGGGCATTGATGAGATCCCACTGAGGCGTCAAGTTTATGATTATGACTATGTTCAGTACATGCACAGGTTGAGTTTGGTGTATGATAGAATGTATGAAAGGAAAGTTTTAAATGTTTCTGTATGTTGTTGATCATGTATGGGATTTACCAGGTTCACAGGATGCATGTTAGGCTTTGTAACGACCCGAAAATCGGATCGCTACCGGCGCTAGGATCTAGGTCGGCTTAAGGCCGCCGGGACCCGTAGCAAGCCTGACATAAAATCTGTAAACTTGTATAATCCCATACATGATCAACAACATACATAAAAATTAACACTTTTCCTTCCATACTCATCAACCAAACTCAACCTGTGCATAGACATTAACATAACATTGATCCCTCTGTGGAATCTCATCAGTGCCCCCAAAAGGGGTGACATAACATACGTTGAGTTGGTTTACATAAACATCACAAAAATCTCTAGGATCATGTAATTAACAAGGGATAACAACAATCTACGGTCAAGCACACCTCTAACATCCATATACATCATCTCATTACATAACTGTACTGATTAAGAAATTACATTACAATTTGATCATGTCCAGTGCTAGCTATTACATAAACATGACTTCTTTACTCTATCCGGACTCCCGCACTATACTGTACCTGCAAGCCTGGGGGTAAAGGGAGAGGGGTGAGCTAAAAGCCCAGTGAGTAGAGCTATTAAAACACATTAACACTATGCTCTATGAAATGCATCATAACACAGACAATTCACATAAGGATTGGGTGAACTTGTCACCAATTAGTCCAAGCTAACATGGTGCCAGGCCGTAGCTGTAATACCCGGCTAGACTCCGGTATCGGAATTCCTACCGTCCGGTGGGATCTCGGATGTCGGAGACCTCTAGAAGGGTAAAATCATGTTTTTGTAAAATGTTTTCATGTTTTTTAATGGTTTTAAGTATGAAATTAAATAAGTTTTTGCATGAAAAGTCCTTGGAGGAAAACCCAGGTTCGGCAGCCGAAAGTCAAGTTCGGCCGCCGAACATGCATGCGCTTTGGAGGCACGTTAGGCCCCCGAAAGCATGAGTGAGGGAAGTTCAGGTTTGGCCGCCGAAACTCAAGTTCGGCCGCCGAACATGGCATGCATGCGGAGGCACATTCGGCCCCCGAACGTGGCCTGGCCAGCCACCTATAAAAGGGTCACTTAGGTCCGCACGGGCGAGCTTTTTCTCCCCCGTTGTCGGCCAAGGTGAGTCTCCGCCACCCCTCCCTCGATCTCGAGTGTTTTCCTTAGATCTTCCATGATTTTCACGGGTTTTAACTTCTGTTTTGAAGATCTGTAAGTAAAGAGCAAGTTTTGGGTACTTGGAGGTTCAAAGAGCTCAATCTCTCCATCTCCAAGCTAGGATCGCCTTTCCTCTCGTTTCTTCAAGAGGTAAGCTCGGATCCACCCTTGATATGTGTTTTAAGCAAGCATTAAGTTGTTTTATGGGTAGAGATGCATGCTTAGGCTTGTTGATGAGTTTATGGGTTTTGATGTTTTGATGAACAATGTGTGTTGATGTGAGTTGCTTGATGTGTTGTAGATGGGGTTTATGATTGTTTGAGACCCCTAGGAACATGTATGCTTGTGTTTGTGTGTTGTAGAATAGATTTGATGCATGTTTGACAAGTTTGGAGGCGAAATGTGCATTGGAAGCCAAGTTTCTGCCCTTCGGCAGAAACCAGGTTCGGCAGCCGAAGGACTTTCGGCCGCCGAACATGGCTGGGAAGGCAGCTTTTCGGCTGCCGAAGCTTGCCCCCGAAAGGGAGACTTTCGTCTCTGTCGGGCAGTTTCGGCCGCTGAACATGCATGAGTTTCGTCTCTGTCTGGGAGTTTCGGCCGCCGAAGGTGCCGCCGAACCTGCCTGACTTTCGGCTCTGGAGGGGCTTTCGGCCGCCGAACCTGCTGCCGAAAGTGCCATTTTTAGCCATTTCTTGCATGTTTTTATGTGATGTTTTCATGATGTTTTAGGGGGTTTTTGGGGAGTAGTTTATAGTTATGTTCAGGTGTGTTTGGTCCCTCATTTGAGTCCACCTGTGTAGGTTCAGACCCGAGGAACCGAGGACCCCAGCAGTGAGTTCAGCTGCTTCGGTGTTGTCAGAGTTAGCCAGAGGTGAGTGGAACTAAACTTAATCTTTTAAATTAAATGTTTTATCATGTTTCATGCATCATGATTATGCAATAGGGTGATTGCATTAGTTTCACGAATATGCCGCATTGCATCATGTGTTGTTGATGTGGGTGAATGTTGGATGACCCAATTAGTCCATGACAGGAAGACCAGGACCCCATTCTACGGCCTGGCACGGAAATGAAAGACCAGGACCCCATTCTACGGCCTGGCACTGTAACAGCCCGGAAACCGAACTGCCACCGGCACTAGGATCCAGATCGACTTAAGGTCGCCGGGACCCGTAGTAAGCCTGCTATCCTGTCTGTATACCTGTGAAATCCCATACATGATCATACATTTGCTGTAAAAACATAAAACTTTTCTTCATTCCAAGGCTTAACCTGTGCATGCACTCTCTCTGTGCTCTACCAATCCCTACTAGAGCTCCTCATGGCTCTAGGCGGATCAATCTCATAATGTTAAGCCTGGTTTTGCTCATAAACATACAACAATAAAGAAGCATACAGAAACTGATCATGTGACTCCACAAAGGGATTACAAGTCTTATAAATCAAGCACCATTCTATACACTATACATATACATTATCTTTATACATTTACATGTCCACACTAGCTATTACAAAACTCTGTACTCTTCCTGTACCCTGCTGAGTTCTCTCTGACCTCTGAACCTGCACAACTGAAGTTAGGGGAGAGGGATGAGCTACACTAGCCCAGTGAGTAGAATAGGCAAATACAAGTGATAAAACATGCTCTCATGGAATGCAACACATAAGCACATCACCTCGGCCGGACGGATCAAAACTCCCTCTATCTCATCTGGGGTACCTAAGTACCATTTGCCTGGTCCCCGTAGGGCTGTTCCAGGTCTTTATGCCTGGTCCTCGTAAGGCTGTTCCAGGTCTTTCCTCTGAGGGCTAATGAATCCTCACGAAGTCCGTGCCGTCTCACATAAGCAATGTACAAGGAGCAGTGCCAAGTACAAGGATAAATGCAATGCATCATCTTTGTGTACACTAATGCACTCACCCTATAGCATATTCATGATGCATGAAGCATGATAAAATATTCAGTTCTCATATTAAAACATTAAGTTAAATTCCACTCACCTGTAGTTCTCTTTGAACTGACTCTGCAGGTTCTGACTCTGGACTCACTGCTGATGTCCCTGATTCCTCTGGTCCGTACCTACACAGGTGGACTCAAATGAGGGACTAAACTCACTCAAGAGCATCTCTAAGAAACTCCCCAAAACCCCTCTAAACAATCCTCAAACCATCACATAAGACATGCAAAAGACAGCTGGACAGGGCACTTTCGGCGGCAGGTTCGGCGGCCGAAACCCCACTCCAGAGACGAAACTCATGCATGTTCGGCGGCACCTTCGGCGGCCGAAGGTCTCGTCCAGAGACGAAACTCACACACTTTCGGCGGCCGAACTCCCTCTTTCGGCGGCCGAAAGTCCCTTTCTATACCGAAAGCCTAGCTTTCGGGGGCAACCTTTGGCAGCCGAACTGCCTCCACAAAGGGTTCGGCGGCCGAACCTTCCTTCGGCGGCCGAACCTGGTTTTGCCCGAAGGGCAGAACCCTGCTCTGTTTCATGCAAACTTTGCCCAAAAACCTACAAACATGCATAACAACTACTCCCAACTAGCATATACACATATATATGCACAAAGGGGTCTAAAACTATCCTAAAACCCCAAACAAACATAGCACATAACACTTAAACATGTTTGAACACCACAAATCACCAAAAACCTCACCTAAACCTAAACATGCAAACTACCCATACAAACTTCATAAAACCTTTCAAAATCATCAAAGAAGCTCAGGATCTTCACTTACCTCTTAACAAACTTGAGGATGAAGGATCCCAACGTGGAGATATGAAGAAAAGCTCTTCCAAAGCTCCAAGCTTCAAAACTTACTTCTTTTGCTCAAAACCTTCATAAAGCACCAAAACTCTTAAAACTCTTGAAAGATTTGATGAAAATCATGGAAAACATGAAAGTCAACGTAGGAGAGGCTGAAACTCACCTCTGGCTGCAAGTGGAGGAGAAATAACCTCCTTCCACCGACCCTTGGCCCTTTTATAGGTGGCTGGCCAGACCACCTTCGGCAGCCGAACGTGAAGCCGCAACCATGCAATGTTCGGCGGCCGAAAGTGACCTTCGGCGGCCGAACCTTTGCATTTCTCCCTTGTTGCTTTTCTTTCAAAACTCAAGTCTTTTAACCCTTCAAACCATGAAAACAAGTGAAAAATACCTTAAAAACATATGTATTACCCTTCTCGAGGGTTCCGACACCCGAGATTCCACCGGACTACAGGAATTCCGATGCCGGACTCGAGCCGGGTATTACAGGCACGATTGTGGACTCAAAGACCAGGAGCCCAGAGGAGGCCCTGGAATAATGGTAAGTAATGATGTATGGGTGAGGGACGGCGGAGAGCTCACCTTGGCCGAAAATGGGGAAAAGCTCGCCCGTTTTCGGCTAAGGGACCCTTTTATAGTGGCTGGCCAGACCACGTTCGGGGGCCGAATGTGCCTCCGCATGCATGCCATGTTCGGCGGCCGAACTTGAGGTTCGGCGGCCGAACCTGGACTTCCCTCACTTATGCTTTCGAGGGCCTAAAGCACACCCGAAACGCATGCATGTTCGGCGGCCGAACTTGAGTTTTGGCGGCCGAACCTGAGTTTTCCTCAAATGCTATTTTCGTGCAAAAACTCATTTAATTTCATACTTAAAACCATTAAAAACATGAAAACATTTTACAAAAACATGATTTTACCCCTTCTAGAGGTCTCCGACATCAGAGATCCCACCGGACGGTAGGAATTCCGGTATCGGAGTCTAGCCGGGTGTTACATTCTCTCCCCCTTAAGAACATTCGTCCCCGAATGTTCCTCAACCAGCACATGCAAGGCATACAACATAACATACTTACAAAAACACATAAACTCACAATAAACTAACCTTAGAAAAGATAAGGGTACTGCTGGAGCATGGGCTCCCGTGTCTCCTAGGTGCATTCTTCCATATTGTGGTGGTTCCACAGGACTTTCACCATCGGGATTTTCTTATTTCTCAGCTTCCTGATCTGGGTGTCTAGGATCCGTACTGGCTGCTCAATATAGGTGAGATCCTCTTGGATCTCCACATCAGGCTCACTAAGAACCTTGCCCGGATCTGACACGAATTTTCTCAACATAGAAACATGGAAAACCGGATGGATTCTCTCCATTGAAGCAGGTAAATCCAGCTTGTACGATACATTACCAATCTTTTGCAAGACTTCAAAGGGTCCGATGTACCGCGGAGCCAGCTTACCTTTCTTCCCGAACCGAACCACTCCTTTCATTGGAGACACCTTAAGCAATACCAGATCCCCCTCCTGAAACTCTACTTGCCTTCTGCGGATGTCTGCATAACTCTTCTGTCTGCTTGCAGCAGTCTTGATTCTTTCTCTGATTAAGGGTACCACCCTGCTGGTGATCTTTACTAGCTCAGGCCCTGCCAAGGCCTTTTCTCCAACTTCCTTCCAGCAAACAGGTGACCTGCACTTCCTCCCATATAAAGCTTCATATGGAGCCATCCCGATGCTAGCATGATGGCTGTTATTGTAGGCAAACTCCACCAAAGGTAGATGCTGCCTCCAAGAACCGCCAAAGTCCAGCACACACATTCTTAGCATATCTTCTATGGTCTGGATGGTCCTCTCTGACTGTCCGTCTGTCTGTGGATGGAAGGCAGTGCTAAAATCTAACCTGGTACCCATGGCATCCTGCAGACTCCGCCAAAACCTGGAGGTGAACTGGGGCCCTCTATCTGACACTATAGAAACAGGAACCCCATGCAGTCTGACTATCTCATCAACATACACCTGCGCCAACTTATCCACAGAATAGCCACTCCTAACAGGGATGAAGTGAGCAGATTTGGTGAGTCTGTCCACAATCACCCATATGGAGTCCAATCTGTTGGACGTTGCCGGTAACCCCACTACGAAGTCCATAGCTATATTCTCCCATTTCCACTCTGGAATAGGTAGCGGGTTAAGCATTCCAGCCGGCTTCTGATGTTCCAGCTTCACCCTCTGACACACTTCGCAGGCTGACACAAACTGTGCCACTTCTTTCTTCATAGCTGGCCACCAATAAACTTTCTTCAGATCTTGATACATCTTGGTGGCCCCGGGGTGAATGCTGTATCTTGCATTATGAGCCTCTCTCATAATGTCTCCCTTTAGCCCTATGTCATCTGGTACACATAAACGACTCCCATAGCGGAGGATCCCCTTATTGTCGAATCTGAACTCACTACCATTGCCTGACTGAACAGTCCTGGCAATCTTCACTAACTCTGGGTCCTCATGCTGTTTCTGAGCCACCTGCTCTAGAAACACGGGTGTCACTTTCATCTGAGCGACCAAGGCACCTGTACCAGACAACTCCAACTGTAGACCTTCCTCAATGAGCTTGTAAAACTCCTTCACCACTGGTCTCCTCTCTGCCGTGATGTGGGATAGACTGCCTAGTGACTTCCGGCTTAGGGCGTCTGCCACGACATTCGCCTTACCCGGATGATACTGAATCTTGCAATCATAGTCACTCAGCAGCTCTACCCATCTCCTCTGTCTCAAGTTCAAATCTCTTTGACTCAGGATGTACTGCAGGCTTTTATGATCGGTGAAGATCTCACATTTTACCCCATAGAGGTAGTGCCTCCACATCTTGAGTGCAAAGATTACTGCTGCCATCTCAAGGTCATGTGTGGGGTAATTCAACTCATGCTTCTTTAGCTGCCTAGAAGCATAAGCAATCACCCTCTCATTCTGCATAAGCACACAACCCAGTCCCACACGGGACGCATCACAAAAGACTGTAAAGTCTGCATCACTAGATGGCAGAGCTAACACTGGTGCTGAAGTCAACCTCTTCTTAAGCTCTTCAAAACTCTCTTCGCACTGGTCGGTCCACAGAAATTTCTGATTCTTCCTGGTCAGTCTGGTCAGAGGAGCTGCTATTTTCGAGAAGTCCTGAACGAACCTCCTGTAGTAACCTGCCAAACCCAAGAAACTTCTAATCTCTGTCACTGAAGTGGGTCTAGGCCAGTTAGCCACAGCTTCTACCTTCTTGGGGTCTACCTCTATTCCATTTTTTGATACCACATGCCCTAAGAAGGAAATGCTCCTCAGCCAGAACTCACACTTGGAGAACTTGGCATACAAGCCATGCTCCCTCAAGGTCTGCAAAACCAACCGCAGATGATGGGCATGCTCCTCTGCATTCCTGGAATACACCAAGATATCATCTATGAAGACAATAACGAAGTGATCCAGGTACTGGCTAAACACTCTGTTCATGAGATCCATGAATGCTGCAGGGGGCATCACAAGGAACTCAAAGTGCCCATATCTGGTCCTGAAAGCTGTCTTTGGCACGTCCTCTTCCCTGATCCTCAACTGATGATACCCGGACCTCAGATCTATTTTGGAGAAACAACCCGCTCCTGCTAGCTGGTCGAATAGATCGTCGATCCTTGGCAATGGGTACTTGTTCTTGGTAGTGACTTTGTTCAACTGCCTGTAGTCGATACAAAGTCTAAGGGATCCATCCTTCTTTCTCACAAACAAAACTGGAGCACCCCAGGGTGAGGTACTCGGTCGGATGAAGCCCTTGTCTACCAGCTCCTGCAACTGCTCCTTCAACTCTTTCAATTCTGCTGGCGCCATCCTGTAGGGAGGGATAGAGATCGGTCGGGTTTCAGGCATCAGTTCTATCTCGAACTCTATCTCCCTAGCAGGTGGTAAACCTGGCAGCTCGTCTGGGAACACATCTAAGAACTCTCTAACCACTGGCACCGAGGCGGGCTCTCTAACCTGACTGCTAAGCTCTCTCACATGAGCCAAATACCCCTGACATCCCCTCCTGAGCAACCTACGAGCCTGAAGAGCTGATATCAGACCTCTAGGTGTACCCCTCCTGTCTCCTCTGAAGACAACCTCAGACCCATCCTGACCTCTGAATCTGACTACCTTGTCCCTGCAGTCCAAGGTAGCACCATGGGTAGATAACCAGTCCATCCCTAGAATGACGTCAAAATCTGTCAAATCTAGAACCACTAGGTCGGCGGACAAGCATCTTCCCTCAACAAACACAGGACTACACTGGCAGACTGACTCTGCCACAGATGGATCACACTTGGGTCCACTGACCCAGAGAGGACACTCTAACCCAGAAGTCATCAGACCTAACCTCCCCACGGCTCTCGGGGCGATAAAAGAATGAGATGCACCAGGGTCCATCAAGGCATATACATCTAAACAACCAATAATTAAGTTACCTGCCACTACGGTGTTAGATGCATCTGCCTCCTGCTGTGTCATTGTGAAGATCCGTGCTGGAGCTGATGGACCTTCACCTCTGAAACCCGCTGAAGAAGAGGCTGTTAGGGGTGAGCATTCGGTCGGTTCGGTTCAAAACCGAACCGAACCGAAATAACCGAAAACCGAATTGAAGAACTTTACAAAAACCGAACCGAACCGAATAAGAAGGATAACCGAATCGAACCGAACCAATTCAGTTCGGTTCAATTCGGTCGGTTTGATCGGTTAAACCGATTTTTGGAGCAATTCGTTTAAACTTAATGCTAAACGATCTGCCAGCAATAGCGTTTTAAATGGCAATTCCATCTTTTACCTTTGACACATGAAGCCTCAAAAGTTCTGGGTTTTCATTAATTTTATTATGCTATTCAAAGAATTTGAAAAAATAGTTGCCTCAACACAACATCTAATTTTTAATATATATAAATCAGGATACAACATCACAGAAAAGCAGATCTAATGGAATTTGTTTTCAAAATATTTATTTACCTTTTACAGACGACACAACCGACTGAACTGAGGGTTGGAGGCGTGAGAGAGATGTACGACACAACAGCACGCGGCAGACGACACAACCCACTGAACTGAGGGCTGGAGGCGTGAGAGAGAGATGTACGACACAACAACACGCGGCAGTGCACGACAGCGATGCATATGTACGACACAACAGCACATGACAGTGGCGATGGGTGACGCGGCACCGACGATTGCGGCGACGGGTCACACAGCCGCAACGTACAAGCCGAGGTACCCGACGATGGTCAATCAGTCGATGTCGCCGGGAGGAAAGTGGAGGTTGGACGGTGGAAGCGCCGCTGGAAGTGGTAGATGGAGTGGATGGAGGCACATGCACTGTGAGTGTGAGGTGAGGGCAGGCGGCGTGGAATCTGAAATGGAGAGCGACAGAGCGTGAATGAGAATTGTGGGAGACGAGATGACTTTTAGATTTAGGGCAACTAAGTGAACTATTAAAAACGACGTAGTATTGATGATTTCGGTTCGGTTCGGTTTAATCGAAATTTTTGAATCTAAAACCGAACCGAACCGAAATCACCGATTTTTCAAAATTTTCAACCCGAACCGAACCGAATAAAAAATAAAACCGAACCAAATTTCCAAAATTAATCGGTTCGGTCGGTTATTTCGGTTTAAATCGAATACTGCTCACCCCTAGAGGTTGTCCCTCTCCCTTTGCCTCTGCCACTGGCCTGAGTCATGGCTGGAGCTACTGGCTGCGCTACACTGCCTGAAGCTGTCTGCTGGGACTGAGCCATCGGGACTGCTCTTGGACAATCTCGAGCCATATGCCCCTCCTGACCACATCTGAAACAGGCGTTCGTCCCAAACCGACATACTCCCCTGTGTGGCTTACCACACCTCGCACAAACTGCATTATCCGCACCAGAGCTTGAGCCACTCCCAAATCCCAGACTGGACTTGACTTTATTCCAGAACTTGTTCTTCTTACCCTTGGGCTTACCCCATCTTTTACTGCCTGAAGCTGCTGCACTCAGGGTAGAGGGATCTAATCTTCCCCCACCCGGAGTTTTAGGACCGGAAGACTGTGCCACTGACTGCTTAACTGTCCCCTGAACGATGGCACTGGCCTCCATTTTCCTGGCCATATCTACTATGGCATGGAAGCTCTCCCTGTCCACTGACTGAATCAAGGAGGAATACCTGGAATGGAGTTTCATAACATACCTCCTTGACCTCTTCGAATCTGTATCTAGACTCTGCCCAGAAAAAGGCAACAGCTCCAAAAATCTGTCGGTGAACTCCTCCACACCCATTTCATCCGTCTGCCTCAACTGTTCAAACTCTATCATCTTCAGCTCCCTTGAACTATCGGGAAAAGCCCATCCTGCAAACTCGTTTGCAAACTCTTCCCAAGTCATGCTGTCCACTCTCGGGTTCACATAATTCTTGAACCACTCCCGTGCCTTCTTGCACTTAAGCGTGAACCCGGCCATCTGAATGGCTCTACTGTCATCAGCCCCAATCTCATTAGTGATTACTTTAACCCTTTCAAGATACACAAATGGGTCATCCCCTTTTTCATACTGAGGAGCACCCAATTTCATGTAGTCGGTCATCTTAACCTTGCTCCCACTGGCTGAGCTAGGTCTAGGTGGCTGAACAACTGGGGCTGCTGGTTCTGCAGGTGGTGAAGGTGGTGCAACATTTTCTGAGGTAGGGTTTGCTGGATTTGGATAGTAGGGTGGAGGTGGATACATTGGGTACTGAGAGTATGGTGGGTAGTAAGGTGGATATGGCATCTGTGTGGGATAAGGGGTGAAACTAGGGTAATCCGATGTACCTCCCATCGAATACCCGGGATGTTGTGAGAAATGTGGGTAGTGAGGTGGCTGTACAAATCCCGAGGCCTGAATGCCTCCTTGGGACTCTCCCATACCTTCCTCTGATATGCTAACTCCCAGACTGCCATCCCTCCTCTGCTCTACATCCATATCATCCCCCATGCTCTCAGACATTCCTCCCTGAACTGTTCCTCTGACTGATCTGCTTCTACCCAGATCCAAAGACCTTCTAGGGTCTCTTGCTGCTCTTTCTCTGTTAGACCTACTAGACATTGCCCTAGGCAATGCTGGAGGACGGGCGCTCATGCCCTCATCCTCAGGTGGTACTCCAGTCAATCTTGCTGATCGACGAGTTCCTCTCATCCTGTTTTCTGAAAAACAGTGCACAACACATAAACATTAGCATCATATGGTTCATGTGGGCACACATGAACCCGCATCACATACATCACATATCATAGCATATCATTAATGCACATGCTTATTATCATGGTATTTCACATCATCATACAAGACAGGACTCCACATCCTATCCTAGTGGACATGATCTTTCCTATTGTGCTTGACCTTCTATACATCTATGAGCCCGACACTCTAGGTCCGACCATATGAACCTAGGGCTCTGATACCATTCTGTAAAGACCCGAAAATCAGACCGCTACCGGCGCTAGGATCCAGGTCGGCTTAAGGCCGCCGGGACCCGTAGCAAGCCTGACATAAAATCTGTAAACCTGTATAATCCCATACATGATCAACAACATACATAAAAATTAACACTTTTCCTTCCATACTCATCAACCAAACTCAACATGTGCATAGACATTAGCATAACATTGATCCCTCTGTGGAATCTCATCAGTGCCCCCAAAAAGGGTGACATAACATACGTTGAGTTGGTTTACATAAACATCATAAAAATCTCTAGGATCATGTAATTAACAAGGGATAACAACAATCTACGGTCAAGCACACCTCTAACATCCATATACATCATCTCATTACATAACTGTACTGATTAAGACATTACATTACAATTTGATCATGTCCAGTGCTAGCTATTACATAAACATGACTTCTTTACTCTATCCGGACTCCCGCACTATACTGTACCTGCAAGCCTGGGGGTAAAGGGAGAGGGGTGAGCTAAAAGCCCAGTGAGTAGAGCTATTAAAACACATTAACACTATGCTCTATGAAATGCATCATAACACAGACAATTCACATAAGGGTTGGGTGAACTTGTCACCAATTAGTCCAAGCTAACATGGTGCCAGGCCGTAGCATGGGGTCCTGGTCTTCCTGTCATACATACATTTCTTACCATTACTCCAGGGCCTCCTCTGGGCTCCTGGTCTTCGAGTCCACAATCGTGCCAGGCCGTAGAATGGGGTCCTGGTCTTTCATTTCCGTGCCAGGCCGTAGAATGGGGTCCTGGTCTTCCTGTCATGGACTAATTGGATCATCCAACATTCACCCACATCAACAACACATGATGCAATGCGGCATATTCGTGAAACTAATGCAATCACCCTATTGCATAATCATGATGCATGAAACATGATAAAACATTTAATTTAAAAGATTAAGTTTAGTTCCACTCACCTCTGGCTGACTCTGACAACACCGAAGCAGCTGAACTCACTGCTGGGGTCCTCGGTTCCTCGGGTCCGAACCTACACAGGTGGACTCAAATGAGGGACCAAACATGCTAGAACATAACTCTAAACTATTCCCCAAAAACCCCCTAAAACATCATGAAACATCACATAAAAACATGCAAGAAATGGCTGAACAGGGCACTTTCGGCGGCAGGTTCGGCGGCCAAAAGTCCCTCCAGAGCCGAAAGTCAGGCAGGTTCGGCGGCCGAAACTCCCAGACAGAGACGAAACTCATGCATGTTCGGCGGCACTTTCGGCGGCCGAAACTGCCCGACAGAGACGAAAGTCTCCCTTTCGGGGGCAAGCTTCGGCAGCCAAAAGGCTGCCTTCCCAGCCATGTTCGGCGGCCGAAAGTCCTTCGGCTGCCGAACCTGGTTTCTGCCAAAGGGCAGAAACTTGGCTCCCAATGCACATTTCGCCTCCAAACTTATCAAACATGCATCAAACCTATTCTATAACACACAAACACAAGCATACATGTTCCTAGGGGTCTCAAACCATCATAAACCCCATCTACAACACATCAAGAAACTCACATTATTCAATAACACACATTTATACCCATAAACATGACCATAACCTAAGCATGCATTCTAACCCATAGATCTTGCATAAAACTTATTTAAAACACATAAGGAGCTTAAGATCGGCTCTTACCTCTTGAAGATCGAGAGGGAGACGACCTAAACTTGGAAATCCACGAAAATGAGCTCCCGAGTTCCCAAAGCTCCAAAACTTTGCTCAAAAGCTTAAATCTTCAAAACCAAGTTAAAACAAGTGAAAATCTTGAAAGATTTAGAGGAAGAACATCAAAAATGGGTGAGGGACGGCGGAGAGCTCACCTTGGCCGAAAATGGGGAAAAGCTCGCCCGTTTTCGGCTAAGGGACCCTTTTATAGTGGCTGGCCAGACCACGTTCGGGGGCCGAATGTGCCTCCGCATGCATGCCATGTTCGGCGGCCAAACTTGAGGTTCGGCGGCCGAACCTGGACTTCCCTCACTTATGCTTTCGGGGGCCTAAAGCACACCCGAAACGCATGCATGTTCGGCGGCCGAACTTGAGTTTTGGCGGCCGAACCTGAGTTTTCCTCAAATGCTATTTTCGTGCAAAAACTCATTTAATTTCATACTTAAAACCATTAAAAACATGAAAACATTTTACAAAAACATGATTTTACCCCTTCTAGAGGTCTCCGACATCAGAGATCCCACCGGACGGTAGGAATTCCGGTATCGGAGTCTAGCCGGGTGTTACAGGCTTGCTACGGGTCCCGGCGGCCTTAAGCCGACCTGGATCCTAGCGCCGGTAGCGGTCCGATTTTCGGGTCGTTACACTATACCCCTGACTAGAGCTTGCTCTAGATGGGTTAACTCATACTTGTTAAGCCTGGTTTTTCACATACAGGAAAACATATATACATATACAGATCATGTACATAACAAACATCACTAAGTCAAGCACATTGCTACCTTTATACACAACTATTACATCTCTTTAATATTACATGTCCACTCTAAGCTATTACAAAGCTCTTTACTCTTTCTGTACTCTGTGGATCTCCTCTGTATACTGTATATTGAACCTGCAAAACTGGGGTTAAAGGAGTGGGATGAGCTCTATAGCCCAGTGAGTAGAACAGTAAAACATCTCATTAAAATATGATCTCATGGAATGCACCATATCACAGACAATCCACATCAAGGGTAAACCTGTCACCACATAGTCCCGGTAACTCTGTCGTGCCAGGGCGTAGAATCGAGCACCTGGTCTTCCTGTCATATATGTATATGTGTATATAACACCTCTGTACTTACCATTGCCAAGGCGTAGTCAAAGGCTCCTAGACTTTACTATATACCTGCCAGGGCGTAGTCAAAGGCTCCTGGACTTCTCTCAGAGACTATTGGATCATTCAGCATTCACCCACATCAACAAATAACTATGCAATGCAACATATTCGTGGATTCTAATGTAATCAACCTACTGGATAACCATGATGCATGATATATGCTAAAAACATTCCATTTTTCAATTACAAGAGTTAAGTTTAGTTCCACTCACCTCTGGCTATCTGGACTGACTCTGCAGGCTCTGAAAACTCTGGAGCAGTACTCACTGCTGCTCTCTTTGGTTCCTCTGGTCTGTGTAAGCACAGATAAACTCAAATGAGGGACCAAATTCACGCAAGAACAACTCTATTAAACTCCCCAAGAATCCCCTTAAACTCACTCTAACATCCATGCAAAGCATGCAAAGGAAAGCTGGACAGGACACTTTCGGCGGCAGGTTCGGCGGCCGAAAGTCCTCTCCAGAGACGAAACTCATGCACCTTCGGCGGCCGAAGCTCTACTTTCGGCAGCCGAACCCTTTCGGGGGCAAGTTTCGGAGGCTGAAAGGCACTCCAGAGATGAAAGTCTCTAACCTTCGGCGGCACCTTCGGCGGCCGAACTCCCCTCCAGAGCCGAAAGTCCAAAAGCTCGGGGGCAAGCTTGGGCAGCCGAAGCCACCTCCTCATGGGTTCGGCGGCCGAATGTACCTTCGGCAGCCGAACCTGAGTTCATCCGCAAGGTAGAAACTTGCTCTGCCTCTCGCCAAAAGCACCAAAACCCTCTCAACCTCAAACACTTCACTCCCTCAACTTGCATATACCCAAGTATATGCTCAAAGGGGTCAAAACCTACCTAAAAACCCCAAACATACAAAACAAATAACACAAAAACAAGCTTTACTCACAAAATCATCAAAACATCACAAATAACCCTATTCATGCAACTCTCCCCCAAAACCTCATAAAACCTTCAGAAAACATAAAAACAAGCTCAGGATCTTCACTTACCTCTTGAAACCAAGAAGCTGAACGATCCTAACGTGGAGTTTTGGAGCAACTCTCCTTCAAACTCTCCAAACTTCACAACTTTGAGTTTTTAGCTTAAAACCTTCAAAATAACATAAAAACTAATCAAATCTTTGCAAGATTGGATGAAAACATGAAAGAATACTCACAAAGGACAGGGTCTCACCTCAGAACGTGAAAGAAACGGCGAAGCTTATCCTTTCAATCGACTGAGGGCCTTTTATAGGTGGCTGGCTAGACTACCTTCGGCGGCCACACGTGAAACCGAAAGCCATGCATGTTCGGCGGCCGAACCTCAACTTCGGCGGCCGAACCTGGCTTTTCTGCCTTGGTTCAATTCACTCAAAAACTCATTTCCTTATGCTTTAAAACTCTGAAACATACCAAAACCTTTGAGAAAAACATAAATCTATCCCGTCTAAAGACTTTCGGCAACCGGAACTCCATCGAAAAGTAGACTTCCGATGCCGGACTCTAGCCGGGTATTACAAAGTGTGTCAGAGGGTGAAGCTGGAACATCAGAAGCCGGCTGGAATGCTCAACCCGCTACCTATTCCAGAGTGGAAATGGGAGAACATAGCTATGGACTTTGTAGTGGGGTTACCGGCGACGTCCAACAGATTGGATTCCATATGGGTGATTGTGGACAGACTCACCAAATCTGCTCACTTCATCCCTGTCAGGAGTGGCTATTCTGTGGACAAGCTGGCGCAGGTGTATGTTGATGAGGTTGTCAGGCTGCATGGGGTCCCTGTTTCTATAGTATCTGATCGAGGGCCCCAGTTCACCTCTAGGTTTTGGCGGAGTCTGCAGGATGCTATGGGTACAAGGTTGGATTTTAGCACTGTTTTCCATCCACAGATGGACGGACAATCAGAAAGGACCATCCAGACAATAGAGGATATGCTCAGAATGTGTGTGCTGGATTTTGGCGGTTCTTGGAGGCAGCATCTGTAACGACCCCAAAATGGACCGTCACCGGCGCTAGGATTCAGATCGGCTTAAGGCCGCCAGAACCCGTAGCAAGCCTGCTATACTCTCTGTGTACCTGAAAACCTCATACATGATCATACATTTTCTGTGAAAATAAAACTCTTTTCTGAACCAAGGCTTAACCTGTGCATGCACTATCTCTGTACTCTGTACTCATGTACTCTGTACTCTGTATCCCTGACTAGAGCTTGCTCTAGATGGGTTAACTCATACCTGTTAAGCCTGGTTTTCACATACAGGAAAACATATATACATATACAGATCATGTACAAAACATACATCACTAGGTCAAGCAACAACTATTACATCTCTTTAATATTACATGTCCACTCTAAGCTATTACAGATCTCTTTACTTTTCCTGTACTCTGCTGGACTGTCCCTGTACACTGTACACTGAACCTGCAAAACTGGGGTTAAGGGAGTGGGATGAGCTCTATAGCCCAGTGAGTAGAACAGTAAAACATCTCCGTAAAATATGATCTCATGAAATGCACCATATCACAGACAAGCCACATCAAGAGTAAACCTGTCACCACATAGTCCCAGTAACTCTGTGCCAGGGCGTAGAATCGAGCACCTGGTCTTCCTGTCATATATGTATATGTGTATATAACACCTCTGTACTTACCATTGCCAGGGCGTAGTCAAAGGCTCCTGGACTTTGCTATACCTGCCAGGGCGTAGTCAAAGGCTCCTGGACTTCACTATACCTGCCAGGGCGTAGTCAAAGGCTCCTGGACTTCCTGTCTGAGACTATTGGATCATTCAGCATTCACTCACATCACCAAATAACGATGCAATGCAACATATTCGTGAATACTAATGCAATCAACCTATGGCATAAACATGATGCATGAGATATGCTAAAAGCAGTTTGTGGTTCAATTAAAAGGCATAAGTTTAGTTCCACTCACCTCTGGCTATCTGGACTGACTGACTCTGCAGGCTCTGAACCTTTGGAGCAGTACTCACTGCTGCTCTCTCTGGTTCCTCTGGTCTGTACCTATACAGATGGACTCAAATGAGGGACCAAACAAGCTTATGAAGAACTTTCTTAAACTCCCCAAGAATCCCCTTAAACTCACTCAACTATCCATGTAAAACATGCAAAAGAAAACTGGACAGGACACTTTCGGCGGCAGGTTCGGCGGCCGAAAGTCCTCTCCAGAGACGAAACTCAATCTTCGGCGGCCGAACCCTTTCGGGGGCAAGCTTCAGGGGCCAAACCTCACTCCAGAGACGAAAGTCTCACACCTTCGGCGGCACCTTCGGCGGACGAATCCCCCAAACAGAGCCGAACATGTAAAACAGGCTGTGGCAGCCAAGCCACCATGCAAGAGGTTCGGCGGCCGAATGAACCTTCGGCTGCCGAACCTGAGTTCATCCAGAACTCAGCTTCAACGGCAAACCATCTTCTCCTTCCCTTCAACCACTCAAACCATATCTACTCCACCTCCTCAACACACATATACTCACGTATATGATCACAGGGGTCCAAAACTATCTAATAACCCCAAACAACAAATCAAACATAACACAGAAACAAGGATACATGCATAAATCATCAAAACTCCCACTTACACCCTAAACATGCATCTCTCTCTCCACAACTCCCCTAAAACCTTCAGAAAACATATAAACAGGTTCAAGAGCATTACTTACCTCCTGTAACAAGAAGATGAACACTCTGAACAAGGAAAACGGACCCACTCTCCTCACACTCTCAAACTCACACAAACGGAGCTTTTTGCTTCAAAACATTCAAAACCTTGTGAACTATCACAACACTCTGCATGAGCTGCTCAAACTCAGCAAATAGACCAGGGGAGACGTGGCCAAGCTTCTGGCAACAAGGTGGACATAACACCTGTCCCAAATGCTGACTAAGGATGCCCAAAAGCTGGCTGGCCAACTCAATTTCGGCTGCCCAATCGCATGCAAACTCATGCAACTTTCGGGGGCCGAACTAAATCTTCGGAAGCCGAACATTGAGCACTTTCGGCGGCCGAACTTACCTTCGGCGGCCGAACTTGGCTCCTCTGCCTTGGTTCATTTCAACTCACAACTATCAACCTGTAAACCATCAAACACATCATAACTCCTACCCTTCTATAGAATCCCAACACCCCGGATTCCACCAGACAACAGAAATTCCGGTGCCGGATTCTAGCCGGGTATTACATTCTCCCCTCCATAAGAACATTCGTCCTCGAAGGTTCCTAAAACACATAAATACCACATAAAACGGAGAAAACTCACCTCAAAACAAATATGGATACTGCTGGAGCATAGACTCCCGCGTCTCCCAGGTGCACTCTTCTAGATTATGGTGGTTCCATAGAACTTTCACCATCGGAATCTCCTTGTTCCTTAGCTGTCTGATCTGCGTGTCAGAATCCGCACTGGCTGTTCTATATAGGTGAGATCCGTATGAATCTCCACCTCAGGCTCACTCAGAACCTGATTCGGATCTGACACAAACTGTCGTAGCATAGAAACATGAAATACCGGGTGAATTCTCTCCATAGAAGCAGGTAAATCCAGCTTATACGACACATTTCCGATCCTCTACAACACCTCAAAGGGTCCAATGTACCGTGGAGCTAATTTACCTTTCTTTCCAAAACGAACCACTCCTTTCATTGGAGACACTTTTAGCAATACCCAATTACCCTCTTGAAACTCTAACTGTTTTCTGCGAACGTCTGCATAACTTTTCTGTCGACTCTGAGCTGTTCTGATTCTCTCTCTGATCATGGGTACCATTCTACTGGTAATGTCTACTAACTCTGGCCCTGCAAGAGCCTTCTCTCCTACCTCTTCCCAGCAAACAGGGGATCTGCACTTCCTCCCATACAAAGCTTCATAAGGAGCCATCCCGATGCTCGCATGATGGCTGTTATTGTAGGCAAACTCCACCAAAGGTAGATGCTGCCTCCAAGAACCGCCAAAGTCTAACACACATAGTCGAAGCATATCCTCTATGGTCTGGATGGTCCTTTCTGACTGTCCATCAGTCTGTGGGTGGAAAGCAGTACTAAAATCCAATCTCGTGCCCATCGCACTTTGCAGACTTCGCCAAAAGCGGGAGGTAAACTGAGGTCCTCTGTCTGAAACTATAGACACTGGAATTCCATGTAATCTCACTATCTCATCTAGATAGACCTGTGCCAACTTATCCACAGAATAGTTACTCCGTACTGGAAGAAAATGAGCAGATTTCGTGAGTCTGTCCACAATTACCCATATCGAGTCTATCCTGTTGGACGCTACTGGTAAACCCACTACAAAATCCATGGCTATGTTCTCCCATTTCCACTCTGGAATCGGTAATGGGTTAAGCATTCCGGCTGGTTTCTGATGCTCTAATTTCACTCTCTGACAAACCTCACAGGCTGTCACGAACTGCGCCACTTCTTTCTTCATGGCTGGCCACCAATAGACCCTTTTCAGATCCTGATACATCTTGGTGGCTCCTGGGTGAACACTATACCTCGCATTATGAGCTTCCCTCATAATGTCCTCCTTCACACTGCCCCTATCTGGTACACAAAGTCGACTCCCATAGCGAAGGATCCCTTTGCTGTCAAATCTGAACTCTATACTATTGCCTGACTGAACAGTCCTGGCAATTTTCATCAACTCAGGGTCCTCATGCTGTCTCTGAGCTATCTGCTCCAGAAACACAGGTGTCACTCTCATCTGTGCTATCAATGCACCTGTACCAGACAACTCTAGTTGTAATCCCTCATCAAAGAGCTTATAAAGCTCCATCACAACTGGTCTCCGCTCTGCTGCTATATGGGATAAACTGCCTAGTGACTTCCGGCTTAGGGCGTCTGCGACAACATTCGCCTTACCCGGATGATACTGAATTTTATAATCATAATCACTGAGCAATTCGACCCACCTCCTCTGCCGCAAATTCAGCTCTCTCTGACTTAAGATGTACTGTAAACTCTTGTGATCAGTGAAGATCTCGCATTTAACCCCGTAGAGGTAATGCCGCCACATCTTAAGTGCAAAGATAACTGTTGCCATCTCTAGGTCATGGGTAGAGTAATTCAGCTCGTGCTTCTTCAACTGTCTAGAAGCATAAGCTATGACTCTATCACTCTGCATCAATACACAACCCAATCCCACTCGAGATGCATCACAGAACACTGTGAAATCTTCATTACTGACAGGCAGAGCTAACACTGGTGCTGTTGTCAATCTCCTCTTGAGCTCCTCAAAGCTCTCTTCACACTGGTCTGATCAGATAAACTTCTGGTTCTTCTGAGTCAATTTGGTCATAGGAGCTGCTATCTTTGAGAAGTTCTGAACGAACCTCCTGTAGTAACCTGCCAGTCCCAGAAAGCTTTTAATCTCAGTCACTGTCGTGGGTCTGGGCCAGTTAGCTACAGCCTCTATCTTCTTGGGGTCTACCTCAATACCCTCTGCTGATACCACATGTCCCAAGAAGGCAATGCTCCGTAACCAAAACTCACACTTCGAGAACTTGGCATATAAACCATGCTCTCTCAGTGTCTGCAGAACAATCCTCAGATGCTGGGCATGTTCCTCTGCCTCTCTGGAATACACTAAGATATCATCGATAAACACAATGACAAAGTGATCCAGAAACTCACTGAATACCCTGTTCATGAGATCCATAAATGCTGCAGGGGCGTTAGTCAACCCGAACGGCATCACTAAGAACTCATAATGCCCATATCTGGTCCGGAAAGCTGTCTTAGGCACATCTGCCTCTCTGACTCTCAACTGATGATACCCAGATCTCAGATCTATTTTCGAGAAACAACCTGCTCCAGCTAGCTGGTCAAATAGATCATCAATCCGAGGTAAGGGATACCTATTCTTGATAGTGACCTTGTTTAACTGTCTGTAGTCGATACAAAGTCTGAGGGATCCATCCTTCTTTCTGACAAAGAGCACTGGAGCACCCCAAGGTGAGGTACTAGGGCGGATGAAACCCTTATCTACCAAGTCCTGCAACTGTTCTTTCAACTCTATTAACTCAGCTGGCGCCATCCTGTAGGGAGGAATAGAGATAGGTCGGGTACCTGGCAGTAATTCAATTTCAAACCCTATCTCCCTATCAGGTGGTAGTCCTGGCAAATCGTCTGGGAACACATCGAGAAACTCACGGACTACTGGTACTGTGGCTGGTTCCCTCACCTGACTGTCTAGCTCTCTCACATGAGCTAGAAACCCCTGACAACCCCTCCTAAGCAAACGATGAGCCTGAAGGGCTGAAATCATACCTCTGGGTGTACCTCTCCTGTCTCCTCTGAAGACACACTCTGACCCATCCTGGTCTCTGAGACTCACTAGCTTCTCTCGACAGTCCAACGTAGCACTATATGTAGATAACCAATCCATCCCTAGAATGACATCAAAATCTGTCAAATCTAGAACCACAAGGTCAGCTGGAAGGCATCTACCCTCTATGAACACTGGACTGAAACGACAGACTGACACTGCCACTGATGGGTCACATCTAGGTCCACTGACCCAGAGAGGATACTCTAACTCAGAACTGATCAAACCCAATCTCTCTATGGCTCTCGAAGCAATAAAGGAATGAGAAGCACCGGGGTCCATCAAAGCATACACATCTGAACACCCAATGATGAGATTACCTGACACCACTGTGTTCGACGTGTTAGCCTCCTCCTGTGTCACTGTGAAAATCCGTGCTGGGGCTACCGGATTTCCACCTCGGGAACCTGCTGCTGAAGTAGAGGCTACCCCTCTCCCTCTACCTCTGCCACTAGTCTGAGGCATGACTGGAGCTACTGGCCGTACACCTGGCTGTACCACACTGCCTGAACTCATCTGCTGGGATGGTGCAAAAGTCATCTGCGGACAATCCCGAGCAATATGCCCTTCCTGTCCACATCGAAAACAAGCTGTAGATCCCAACCGACAAACTCCTCCATGTGGTTTTCCGCATCGTCTGCAGACTGGAGCTGTGCCAGAGCTTGAGCCACTACCTATTCCCAGACCTGACTTGACTTTACTCCAGAATTTACTCTTTGTTCCTTTTGCTCTATCCCATCTTTTACTGCTTGGTGTGGGGGCTTTAGAACCCGAAGCCTGTGCCTTTGACTGTTTCTGAATGTTGGCACTAGCTTCCATTTTCCTGGCTGCGTCTACGATGGTATGGAAACTCTCCTTTTCTGCTGGAAGAATCAAGGAAGCATACCTGGGATGCAGTCTCATAGTATATCTCCTTGCTTTCTTCTGATCAGTATCATAGGCTTGACCCACGTACTGAAGCAGATCCAGGAACTTATCTGTGAATTCATCAACACTCATCTCATCTGTCTGTCTCAACTGTTCAAATTCAATTACTTTCATCTCCCTCGAACTGTCAGGAAAAGCCCACCCTGCAAACTCATTGGCGAACTCTCCCCATGACATACTGTCCATTCGAGGCTCCACATAATTCTTAAACCATTCTCTGGCTTTCTTGCATTTTAATGTGAAACCTGCCATCTCAATGGCTCTCCTATCATCCGCTCCCAATTCACTAGTTATCATTCTAACTGCTCTGAGGTAATCAAATGGATCATCTCCCGTGTTGTATTTAGGAGCATCCAATTTCAAGTACTCCGTCATTTGGACTTTACCTCCAGATGAGCTAGGTTCATGTCTGTCAACAACAGGGGCTACTGGTTCTAGTGGTGGTACTGGGTCATTTGGCTCTGGGTGTGCTGCACTTGGATGGGTAGGGGAAGATGGATACATCGGATATGGTGGATAGTAAGGATAAGGCATATACGGCATATAAGGAGGATATGGCACAAAACTCGAGTATTCCGACATACCTCCCATCGGATACTCTGGATAGCCAAAACCTGAGGTCTGAGCACCTCCCTGTGACTCTCCCATACCTTCCTCAAAACTGCCTATACCCATGCTATCATCTCTAGACTGATCAATCTCCATAGCTTCCCCCCTTTCCTCTGATCTTCCTCCCCTAGCTGTTCCTCTTCTGCTCTCGTCGACAGACCTTCTAGGGTCTATTGACGTACCTTCCCTGCTAGATCTCTGAGACCTTGCCCTTGGCAATGCAGAAGGACGAGCAGCTGATCTTTCATTCTCTGGTGGGACTCCAGTCAATCGAGCTGATCGACGAGTTCCTCGCATCTTTACTCTGGAAACACAACATATAACATACCACTTTAGCACATAAACATCACATATCAATCATACACATACAACACTCATGGCATATCATAGCAGATAGGACTCAAGACCCTATCCTAGTGGACATGATTTCCTATTGTGCTTGACCACTACTACCCTGTCTGAGCCCAACACTGTCTCAATAGGTCCGATCATGTGAACCTAGGGCTCTGATACCAATCTGTAACGACCCCAAAATGGACCGTCACCGGCGCTAGGATTCAGATCGGCTTAAGGCCGCCAGAACCCGTAGCAAGCCTGCTATACTCTCTGTGTACCTGAAAACCTCATACATGATCATACATTTTCTGTGAAAATAAAACTCTTTTCTGAACCAAGGCTTAACCTGTGCATGCACTATCTCTGTACTCTGTACTCATGTACTCTGTACTCTGTATCCCTGACTAGAGCTTGCTCTAGATGGGTTAACTCATACCTGTTAAGCCTGGTTTTCACATACAGGAAAACATATATACATATACAGATCATGTACAAAACATACATCACTAGGTCAAGCAACAACTATTACATCTCTTTAATATTACATGTCCACTCTAAGCTATTACAGATCTCTTTACTTTTCCTGTACTCTGCTGGACTGTCCCTGTACACTGTACACTGAACCTGCAAAACTGGGGTTAAGGGAGTGGGATGAGCTCTATAGCCCAGTGAGTAGAACAGTAAAACATCTCCGTAAAATATGATCTCATGAAATGCACCATATCACAGACAAGCCACATCAAGAGTAAACCTGTCACCACATAGTCCCAGTAACTCTGTGCCAGGGCGTAGAATCGAGCACCTGGTCTTCCTGTCATATATGTATATGTGTATATAACACCTCTGTACTTACCATTGCCAGGGCGTAGTCAAAGGCTCCTGGACTTTGCTATACCTGCCAGGGCGTAGTCAAAGGCTCCTGGACTTCACTATACCTGCCAGGGCGTAGTCAAAGGCTCCTGGACTTCCTGTCTGAGACTATTGGATCATTCAGCATTCACTCACATCACCAAATAACGATGCAATGCAACATATTCGTGAATACTAATGCAATCAACCTATGGCATAAACATGATGCATGAGATATGCTAAAAGCAGTTTGTGGTTCAATTAAAAGGCATAAGTTTAGTTCCACTCACCTCTGGCTATCTGGACTGACTGACTCTGCAGGCTCTGAACCTTTGGAGCAGTACTCACTGCTGCTCTCTCTGGTTCCTCTGGTCTGTACCTATACAGATGGACTCAAATGAGGGACCAAACAAGCTTATGAAGAACTTTCTTAAACTCCCCAAGAATCCCCTTAAACTCACTCAACTATCCATGTAAAACATGCAAAAGAAAACTGGACAGGACACTTTCGGCGGCAGGTTCGGCGGCCGAAAGTCCTCTCCAGAGACGAAACTCAATCTTCGGCGGCCGAACCCTTTCGGGGGCAAGCTTCGGGGGCCAAACCTCACTCCAGAGACGAAAGTCTCACACCTTCGGCGGCACCTTCGGCGGCCGAATCCCCCAAACAGAGCCGAACATGTAAAACAGGCTGTGGCAGCCAAGCCGCCATGCAAGAGGTTCGGCGGCCGAATGAACCTTCGGCTGCCGAACCTGAGTTCATCCAGAACTCAGCTTCAATGGCAAACCATCTTCTCCTTTCCTTCAACCACTCAAACCATATCTACTCCACCTCCTCAACACACATATACTCACGTATATGATCACAGGGGTCCAAAACTATCTAATAACCCCAAACAACAAATCAAACATAACACAGAAACAAGGATACATGCATAAATCATCAAAACTCCCACTTACACCCTAAACATGCATCTCTCTCTCCACAACTCCCCTAAAACCTTCAGAAAACATATAAACAGGTTCAAGAGCATTACTTACCTCCTGTAACAAGAAGATGAACACTCTGAACAAGGAAAACGGACCCACTCTCCTCACACTCTCAAACTCACACAAACGGAGCTTTTTGCTTCAAAACATTCAAAACCTTGTGAACTATCACAACACTCTGCATGAGCTGCTCAAACTCAGCAAATAGACCAGGGGAGACGTGGCCAAGCTTCTGGCAACAAGGTGGACATAACACCTGTCCCAAATGCTGACTAAAGATGCCCAAAAGCTGGCTGGCCAACTCAATTTCGGCTGCCCAATCGCATGCAAACTCATGCAACTTTCGGGGGCCGAACTAAATCTTCGGAAGCCGAACATTGAGCACTTTCGGCGGCCGAACTTACCTTCTGCGGCCGAACTTGGCTCCTCTGCCTTGGTTCATTTCAACTCACAACTATCAACCTGTAAACCATTAAACACATCATAACTCCTACCCTTCTATAGAATCCCAACACCCCGGATTCCACCAGACAACAGAAATTCCGGTGCCGGATTCTAGCCGGGTATTACAGCATCTACCTTTGGTGGAGTTCGCCTACAATAACAGCCATCATGCCAGCATAGGGATGGCTCCATACGAAGCTTTGTATGGAAGAAAGTGCAGGTCACCTGTTTGCTGGGAAGAAGTTGGAGAAAAGGCCTTGGCAGGGCCTGAGCTAGTAGAGATCACCAACAGGGTGGTAACCGTCATCAGAGAAAGGATCAAGACTGCTACAAGCAGACAGAAAAGTTATGCAGATATCCGCAGAAGGCAAGTAGAGTTTCAGGAGGGGGATCTGGTATTGCTAAAGGTGTCTCCTATAAAAGGGGTGATTCGGTTTGGAAAGAAAGGTAAGCTAGCTCCACGGTACATCGGACCCTTTGAAGTCTTGCAAAAGATTGGGAATGTATCATACAAGCTGGACTTGCCTGCTTCAATGGAAAGAATCCATCCGGTTTTCCATGTTTCCATGTTGAGGAAGTTCGTGTCAGATCCGGGCAAGGTTCTTAGTGAGCCTGATGTGGAGATCCAAAAGGATCTCACCTATGTTGAGCAGCCAGTACGGATCCTAGACACCCAGATCAGAAAGTTAAGGAACAAGGAAATCCCAATGGTGAAAGTCCTTTGGAATCACCACAACATCGAGGAGTGTACCTGGGAGACACGAGAGTCTATACTCTGGCAATATCCTCATCTCTTTTAAGGTTAGTATCTATGTGTTTTATGTGTTTTATGTGTTTTAGGTGTTGTATGCTATACATGTGATGGTTTAGGAACATTCGGGGACGAATGTTCTTAAGGGGGGGAGAATGTAATACCCGGCTAGACTCCGGTATCAGAATTCCTACCGTCCGGTGGAATTTGGATGTTGGAAACCTCTAAAAGGGTAAAATCATGTTTTCATAAAATGTTTTCATGTATTTTAATGGTTTTAAGTAAAAAGGATTTTGAGTTTTGTATGAAAAAGACCAAGGAGACATTTCCAGGTTCGGCCGCCGAACCTCAAGTTCGGCCCCCGAACATTGGATGGTTTTGGAGGGCAAGTTAGGCTTCCGAAAATTTCAAAGGTTCAGCCGCCGAACATGCATGAGATGTGGAGGCACGTTCGGCTGCCGAAAGGTAGTCTGGCAGCCCCTATATAAGAGCTCCATGGCCGAAACGGGCGAGGTTTTCTCCCCATTTTTGGCCACGGTGAGTTTATGCTCTCCTAAGGTTGTTTCCAATGCTTTTCCTTCCGATCTTTCATGTTTTAACAAGTTTTATGTCGATTTGAAGGTATTTGAGCAAAAGAACAAGTTTTTGAGCTTGGAGACCCAAGGAGTTAAATCTCTCCCAACTCCAAGTTAGATCGCCTCTACTCTCGATCTTCAAGAGGTAAGAGTCGATCTCTAGCTTATGATGTGTTTTAAACAAGTTTTATGCAAGTTTATGGAGTAGAAATGCATGTTTAGGTTGTTTTGAGTTTATGGGTTTAATGTGTGTTTATGAGCAATGTGGGTATGTTTGATGTGTTGTAGTTGGGGTTTAGGCTAGTTTGAGACCCCTATGAACTTGTATGCTTGATTGTGTATGATTGGGAGTGTTGTAGAATAGGTTTATGCATGTTTGAAAGGTTTGGGAGGCGTTTGTGCATGTTGGAGCTGAGTTTCTGCCACTTTGGAGAAACTCAGGTTCGGCCGCCGAAGGAACTTTCGGCCGCCGAACCCGCTTGTGGAGGCAGCCTTCGGCTGTCGAAGCCTGCCCCCGAAAGAGCACTTTCGTCTCTGAAGGGCAGTTTCGACCGCCGAACATGCATGAGTTTCGTCTCTGTCTGGGAGTTTCGGCCGCCGAAGGTGCCGCCGAACCTGCCTGACTTTCGGCTCTGGAGGGACTTTCAGCCGCCGAAAGTGCCCTGTCCAGCCCTCCTTTGCATGTTTTTCTATGATTATTTCATGATGTTCTAGGGGGTTTTGGAGAGTAGTTTAGAGTTATGTTCATGTATGTTTGGTTCCTCATTTGAGTCCACCTGTGTAGGTTCGGACCCGAGAAACCGAGGACCCCAGCAGTGAGTCAGCTGCTCCAGTGTCTGGTCAGAGCTATCCAGAGGTGAGTGGAATAACTCATTACGTTTTAAAGTAAATAATGGACATTTTAGCATGATTCACGCATTATTAATGCCATGAGATATACTAGGTTGTCTGCATTAGAATTCACGAATATATTGCATTGCATATTTTGTTGTTGATGTGGATGAATGTTGGATGATCCATAGCCCTCGACCTATGATGTGACGTTATGATATGTACGGTATGGAATGAAAGACCAGTGGGACCCATTCTACGTTATGATATGTACGGTATGGAATGAAAAACCAGTGGCACTATGTAAGAGAATGACCAGGACCCATTCTACGTTCTGGCACATTGGAATGTTATGTTATGCTATGTAAGAGAAAGACCAGGACCCATTCTACATTCTGGCACTATTGGATATGTAGAGGGCTATTGGTGACAAGTTCATCCTTGATGTGATATGTTTGTGATGTGATGCATTCCATGAAAGCATGAAATGTTAATATAATATTTTTTATTATTCTGCTCACTAGGCTTTATAGCTCACCCCTCTCCCTTGACCCCCAGGTTTGCAGGTACAGGGTAGACCAGGAAGTCAGCAGGAGTAGAGTTATGTTATTGTATTAGTTAGAAGTGGACATGAATATGATGTAATGTATTAGTACAGTATAGAAATGTAATGTAATGATGTTCTTAAGGATAGAGTGGTGCTTGACCATAGTATGTTGTAATCCCTTCATGAGTACATGATCTTCTTATTGATAGTTATGTTTAACCAAACTTGATGCATGTTATGTCACCCCATTGGAGCATTGATGAGGACTCCAAGGTGGGTTAATGTTCATGATTATGTATAGTGCATGCACAGGTTGAGTTTGGTTGATGGATGAAAAAGAAAAGTTTAAAATTTTTATATATGTTGTTGATCATGTATGGGATTAAACAGGTTCACAGGATGTATGTTAGGCTTGCTACAGGTCCCGGCGGCCTTAAGTCGATCTGGACCCTAGCACCGGTAGCGGTCCGATTTCCGGGTCGTTACAGCCAACTAGTCACTCCCCCCTAAAGAGTCTTAGGAACAACTAGGCAAATGGCAGAAGGAGACATCAACATGTCTCATATGACACCCCCCAAAATAAATACATGGAAAGGAATTACAACAAATTGTCTCGGCTCTTAAACGGTCGACGTCCTCGTCGACTGGGCTTGTTGGGATTCTTCAATCTTCGAGTTCAATGCTTTTAGGCTTGCTCGCCATGTGATCTGATCTTAGTTCTGCTTGATTAACAATGTTGGATAATCTTAATTTTTGGTATGAGATCATTTAGTTCTTGGTATCTCCCGCCCCCCAATTGATCTTTGTGGGCTGCTAGCTTTTATTGATGATGAAACATCAAAAGCTCTATCTTTGGTTGGTAAAATGTTCTGTCCCTGATTCCTTGGTCTATTGCAAATGTTGCGACAAGTTGTTATTTCACTCCTCCGCATGAACATTTTGCTTGAACTCATTGATCGTCGGTTCTTCTCCCCTTAACCTGTTTCGCCATTACTTGACTTTAACTGTTGACCTTACTCCTTGTCTCAAGAAGCATGACGCTATCAAATAGCAAATCAACCAACCTGCATACACTCATGCCCTCCCGGCATCATGATCAACCTATAAGAATCTCATTGGAAAGGTTAGTACTAACCACGTTAGGTTCTAATACGAATTAATATAGCAAGTCATGTAGAATGCAATACACTATGAATAAACAGGTGTGCCAACAACACTTGACCACTAATGCTTAAACTGCCTTTACCCATCTCCTTGACACAACACAACCTTCTTCCACTTGTAGCGACGCCCGGCGAATTCTGCTATGACATCGGTGTCCTCGCCTTCAAAAGAGTTCACTTTGCACTCTCTTCCTCTTTTTGTACGTCTTATGGTCCTCCCCTTCATGAGCTCTGGCATTCTGCACACTTTTCCTCCTTTTCTCTACTTAAGAATGTAGTTCACTCAAATGCCTACAAAAGATGCACATTACACGCAAAATATCCATGACGATTAAAAGTGGCATTTTCTTGTTGAAACCTACTAACAATAGAAATCTACTTAAGACAATTATTAAGATTGACTATACATGAAATAATTAATACCATCATTATGAATCAACACTAAGAAATTACTAAAAGAAGATACTCCCTTTTATTATACTGCTTTTATCACAGCTCACAACATCGACTTGTCTCATCAACTTGCCTCAAGCAACCTGTGTTTCTTGACCTATCTCGGTTCTTCTCCACATTGGTCCACTTGTGAGAGATTTTGTTTGGCCATGAGGTCTCTTTCCTGCCCCATGACAAATGTAGGACTAACCTTGTCCTTTCAATACCACACATTATCTTTCAATCCCTTCTATGGAAGCTATACATTATATGATACAATATATGTTAGCACCAACTTGTCAAGTCCCACATCCCGAGGAACCTAACTCAATACTATACAAAATATCTCGGAAAATGAATAACTAAATAAAATAAGATAAAGAATGATATCAAGAAACACAAAAACATTATACTTATCTGATGTGAGAGGGTTCCCTCTCATTAGATTCCCTTCTCTCGTACTGAATTATCATTAAGGAGAACAACATCTCATATTTACCTTGAGCACCATACTCATTTTAACTAGTTCCATGGCCCTCACTTCTGTTAGATTTCCCTTATCCTCCTTCTTCCCTTTTGTCGTAGGATGAGTGAATTATTTGCTTTCATAATGTTGTTGCTCCCAACGGTATTTGATACAACTCTCGCTAAATGTTACCCTGCATTCCTCTTGGTTGTCCTATCAGAACGTTTACTTACCTCAAAGAGCACAAACATGTGTTCGGCAACTATGGTTGATTGGCACTTATCATACACTGTTTTCACACTCTTGTAATGGTTGTTTTCTTTTTGTCCCCTCTGGACTCCCATCTATTCTCCTTTTGATCCATCCCCTTCTCATCCATCCCAGTATTTCCCACGAATCTCTCAAAACTTTTCTTTTGCACTAACAACATGGCACAACATACCTAGAATTATAAAGGCAATAACTTGCTCACTAGTTACGCATCACAATCAAGTAATTTATAAAAGAATATCATGACGGTTAATAACCACTTTACTCATTTCTCATAATTACCACATTTGTTATTATCATCATATTTTTCCCCCTTATGCACAAACAGACAATACTTCAACGAATGCCTACTTTTTTTGTTGAGTTTACTCTTACACCACCTCGTGCTGGATAGTCACTAGTTTCTTCTTCACTATTCTCGACTACCTTTCCTTTATCAAGGAATAAGTATTGGTTGAAACAGAGATAACTTGTGTCATTCTGGGAGATGCCCCATCTATTGACATCTCGGGTTCACCCAAAAAGGAGAAATTGTGAAGTACATCTTGCCTTTCGATGTCCTCGAGTAAGTGAGTTTTTCAAAGGATATGGTCACATTAATCCCTGCACTCAAGTTGTCTATTTTATCTCTATTTCCTCATATCCCCCACTTCAATTTTAGCCATGAGTTTAACAGTTGTGTAAACAGTCCAAAAATCTTGTATCTGTACCCGCTTTGTAGTATCAACTCTGATATACCTGATACTGGGCAACGATATGTTGTTATATACTCGCTTTGATTCTCATTTCTCCTCTTAAAGTCCTCAAGAAGACTTCGAAGATCTCCTCCTCCATCCCATGTCCCTTATTGGATACAACACTACCAAAATATTTTCCCTCATGCTCAATCCCTTCACGCGAACAATACTACCTTAGGCGAGAAGGAACAAGAAAGCACAAACAACCTAGAGTTGACAACTCTGTGACTTATGTTCCCTCTTACCTTACTCCCTAGGTCCTTCAAAACCTTCGAAGCATTTCCGCACAAGTAATTTGTAGAATAATATGGCTCTCTTCATAGAGAACCCTTAATCCTGCTTAGTTACGCCACTTCTATGTCATCTTGTTTAACAAATTTCAGACCGCTCCCCCACTTACTGTGTAATGACCCGGAAACCGATACCCCTCTGTAACGGCCCGAACCGCCACCGGCGCTAGGATCCAGATCGGCTTAAGGCCGCCGGGACCCGTAGCAAGCCAAACATACCTCCTATCACCTGGTCAAATCCCATACATGATCAAAACTTTAACATAAAAACTGGAACATCTGATGTAATTACCGAGCTTGACCTGTATGCAACATAACTGAAACATAAAAGGACCCCCTACTAGAGCCCTCATCAAAACTCTAGCTGGGTCAACATAACATACATCAAGCTGGGATTACATCCAAAGAACTAGAACCTAACCTGTGCATGCCTCAAACCACAAACATAAGACCTCCTCTAGGGTCCTCATCCATTACCATAGCGTGGTAAACAACACATGCCACAAGATTAGTTCAAACATAACTCAACAATAAACCAAAACATACATCATGTATTAAACAGGGACCAACCAAGTCTCAGGGCCAAGCACAGTACTAATCCATAAATATAACTCCAATTAACCTTACATTTCAATAACTCAGTTACATTACATCATGTCCACACTAACAGTACTAATCTATAACTATTACAAAAGCATAACCTCTGCTCTTGAGACTTCCCAATCAACCTCAAACCTGCAACACTGGGGTTAGGGGAGAGGGGTGAGCTAAAAAGCCCAGTGAGTAGAAACATAGAAAACAGTTCATTAATTACATGCTCTCATGAAATGCGTCATATCACAAAGAAATCACATAACTGTATCTTGTCCGTCTCGGGGTTCATGCAAATAAATATTCCCCACGGACTGTTTTTGAGAGTTCCTTTCTTTGCTAGCATCCTTTACTCTCAAGGATTAGACATGACCTCAAAAATCCCTCTGTCGGTGCCCGGCTCCCCCAAGGAAGCTCACACAGGACTTTCACATACATGACAGGGTACCAAATCCACAGAGAGCTCACCAGGACTTTCCTATATGTACTTGTCCGGCTCTCAAAGGACTTACCCAAGACTCAATGACAGAAATGGGCTATTGAAGTCGCCTTGGTCCAAACCTCCTGAATCAACATCAAATAATGCAATGCGCCATATTCGTGAAACTAGTGCAATCAGCCTATTACATATAATCATGATGCATGAACATGCTTTAGGCATTTGATTTTATAAAATAAAAGATTTAGTTAGTTCTACTCACCTCTGGCAGACGCTGAACTTGCTCTGCACAGCTAACACTACTGGCCTCCTCGGTCTCTCGGGTCCGATCCTACACAGGTGGACTCGAATGAGGTGCCAAACATACTCTAAACAACTCATAAACATACCCCCAAAAACCCCTAAAACATCATAGAAACATGCATGGAAAACACCCAAGAAAAGGCTGGACAGGGCACCTTCGGCGGCCGAAAGCCCCTTCTAGAGACGAAACTCGGGTAGGTTCGGCAGCAGGTTTGGCGGCCGAAACCCCAGGACAGAAACGAAACTCAGCCTTCGGGGGCACGTTCGGCAGCCGAAAGACTGCCTCCCATGCAGGTTCGGCGGCCGAAACTCCTTTCGGCGGCCGAACCTGGTCCTCTCTGGACGACAGGTCCGATTTTGCCAAGCCAAAAACCAAACTCAATACACCCAAATCCTTACATACTCTCTCCCAAACATGCATACTCACTCCCACAAGCATAAAGGAGCATAAACTAACATAAACTCCTCAACACAAACATCACATAACATACATTGGGCATAAAACCCACATAAACCTAAACATGCATATCTACCCATACTCAACCATCAAAACCTTCATAAAACTTCATGAAAACACTAGGGAAGCAAGGATCTACACTTACCTCTTGAAGATCAAGGGTGGTGTGATCCCTAACTCGGAGGTGTGGAGAATCCAAGCTCCAAAAGCTCCAAGCTCCCAAAACTCCTTTTAAGCTTTAAATCTTCAAACACAAGGGTAGAAATCATGAAAAACTTGAGAGATGGGTAGAGAAAACACGAAAACGACCAAAGGAAGGCATAAACTCACCTGAGCTCGAGAATGGGGAGAAAACTCACCCATTTCCGATCTGAGGGCCCTTTATAGGTGGCCTGGTCGAAGACCTTCGGCGGCCTAACGTGCCCCCTAAACTCATGCATGTTCGGCGGCCGAACTTGACTTTCGGCGGCCGAACCTTGGCTCGTTCAAACAAGACTTTCGGAGGCCAAAGGCGCTCTCGAAGCCTTTCCATGTTCGGCGGCCGAACTTCACTTTCGGCGGCCGAACCTGGCAAACGCCTCCTTGGTCTTTTCTCTTCAAAACTAAATTTTCTTTCAATTAAAACCCTTAAAATCATTTGAAAATATTTTTAGAAAACACATTCTACCCTTCTAGAGAGATCCAACACCCTAGATTCCACCGGAAGGTAGGAATCCCGATGCCGGATTCTAGCCGGGTATTACATTCTTCCCCCCTTCAAGAACATTCGTCCCCGAATGTTCCACAAACATACATACATAAAAACATGGCATCAATCATACATAAACAAGCAAGCAAAACCTAAAAATCTCTCTCCTGAAAGAGAGACACAGGCACTACTGGAGTATAAACTCCCGGGTCTCCCAGACACTCTCTTCCATATTGTGGTGATTCCAAGAGCTATCACCATCGGGATTCCTTGTTCCTCAGCTTCCTGAATTGAGTGTCTATGATCCGCACTAGCTGCTCAACATAGGTGAGACCCCCCCCTGAGATCTCCACCTCTGGTTCTTTAAGAACCTTACTTGGATCTGACACCGACTTCCATAACATGGAACATGGAAATCCGAATGGATTCTTCTCCATAAAGAATCCCCCTTCCTATAAGAGACACCTTAAGCAATACCCCAACCACCTCCTGAAACTCAACACGCTTCCTCTGCGCTACTCTGATCCTTTCTCTTCTCCTCTTCTCATCTTTACTAACAGGCTTCTTCTCACTGCTAACCCAAAACTAACTCTAACTCTCACAGGTAGTACCCGGATTTCAGATCTATCTTGGAAAACAAACAGCTCCTACTAGCTGTCCCCATAGATCATCCCTCCTGCATGGGAATACCTGCCCTTGGTAGTGACCTTGGTCAACTGCTCTCAGAGACCAGGATGGGTCAGAGTGTGTCTTCAGAGGAGACAGGAGAGGTACACCCAGAGGTATGATTTCAGCCCTTCAGGCTCATCGTTTGCTTAGGAGGGGTTGTCAGGGGTTTCTAGCTCATGTGAGAGAGCTAGACAGTCAGGTGAGGGAACCAGCCACAGTACCAGTAGTCCGTGAGTTTCTCGATGTGTTCCCAGACGATTTGCCAGGACTACCACCTGATAGGGAGATAGGGTTTGAAATTGAATTACTGCCAGATACTAGACCTATCTCTATTCCTCCCTACAGGATGGCGCCAGCTGAGTTAACAGAGTTGAAAGAACAGTTGTAGGACTTGGTAGATAAGGGTTTCATCCGCCCTAGTACCTCACCTTGGGGTGCTCCAGTGCTCTTTGTCAGAAAGAAGGATGGATCCCTTAGACTTTGTATCGACTACAGACAGTTGAACAAGGTCACTATCAAGAATAGGTATCCCTTACCTCGGATTGATGATCTATTTGACCAGCTAGCTGGAGCAGGTTGTTTCTCGAAAATAGATCTGAGATCTGGGTATCATCAGTTGAGAGTCAGAGAGGCAGATGTGCCTAAGACAGCTTTTCGGACCAGATATGGGCATTATGAGTTCTTAGTGATGCCGTTCGGGTTGACTAACGCCCCTGCAGCATTTATGGATCTCATGAACAGGGTATTTCGTGAGTTTCTGGATCACTTTGTCATTGTGTTTATCGATGATATCTTAGTTGTAACGACCCGGAAACCGATACCCTACCGTAACGGCCCGAACCGCCACCGGCGCTAGGATCCAGATCGGCTTAAGGCCGCCGGGACCCGTAGCAAGCCAAACATACTTCCTATCACCTGGTTAAATCCCATACATGATCAAAACTACAACATAAAAACTGAAACATCTGATGTACATACCGAGCCTGACCTGTATGCGACATAACTGAAAACATAAAGAAACCCCCTACTAGAGCCCTCATCAAAACTCCAGCTGGGTCAACATAACATACATCAAGCTGGGATTACATCCAAAGAACTAGAACCTAACCTGTGCATGCAACAAACCACAAACATAAGACCTCCTCTAGGGTCCTCATCCATTATCATAGCGTGGTACAAAACACATGCCACAAGATTAGTTCAAACACAACTCAACATCTAGCATAACATACATCATGTACTAAAAAGGGACTAACCAAGTCTTAGGGCCAAGCACAGTTCTAATCCATAAACATAACTCCAATTAACTTTACATTACAATAACTCAGTTACATTACATCATGTCCACACTAACAGTACTAATCTATAACTATTACAAAAGCATAACCTCTGCTCTTGAGACTTCCCGATCAACCTCAAACCTGCAACACTGGGGTTAGGGGAGAGGGGTGAGCTAAAAAGCCCAGTGAGTAGAAACATGGAAAACAGTTCATTAATTACATGCTTTCATGAAAGGCGTCACAGCACAAAGAAATCACATAACTAGGTCCGTCTCGGGGTTCATGCAAATAAATATTCCCCACGGACTGTTTTTGAGAGTTCCTTTTCTTTGCTAGCATCCTTTACTCTCAAGGATCAGACATGACTTCAAAAATCCCTCTGTCGGTGCCCGGCTCCCCCAAAGGAGCTCGCATAGGCCTGTAACATACATGACAGGGTGCCCAGTCCACAGAGAGCTCACAAGGACTTTCCTACATGTACTTGTCCGGCTCTCGAAGGACTTACCCAAGACTCAATGACAGATATGGGCTATTGAAGTCGCCTTGGTCCAAACCTCCTGAAAACAACATCAAATAATGCAATGCGTCACATTCGTGAAACTAGTGCAATCATCCTATTACATATAATCATGATGCATGAGTATGCTTTAGGCATTCGATTTCGTACATAAAAGATTAGGTTTAGTTCTACTCACCTCCTGGCAGACGCTGACTGACTCTGCAACTGCTAGCACTACTGGCCTCCTCGGTCCCTCGGGTCCGATCCTACACAGGTGGACTCGAATGAGGTGCCAAACATACTCTAAACAACTCATAAACATACCCCTAAAAACCCCTCTAAACATCACTAAAACATGCATAGGAAACACCCAAGAAACGGCTGGACATGGCACTTTCGGCGGCACCTTCGGCGGCCGAAAGTCCCTTCCAGAGACGAAACTCGGGTAGGTTCGGCGGCAGGTTCGGCGGCCGAAACCCTTGGACAGAAACGAAACTCAGCCTTCGGGGGCACGTTCGGCAGCCGAAAGACTGCCTCCCATGCAAGTTCGGCGGCCGAAACTCCTTTCGGCGGCCGAACCTGGTCCCCTCTGAACGACAGGTCCCATTCTGCCAAGCCAAGAACCAAACTCAATACACCCAAATCCTTACATACTCTCTCCCGAACATGCATACTCACTCCCACAAGCATAAAGGAGCATAAACTAACATAAACTCCTCAACACAAACATCACATAACATACATTGGGCATAAAACCCACATAAATCCTAACATGCATATCTACCCATTAAAACACCATTAAAACCTTCATAAAACTTCGAAAGACACTAGGAAAGCAAAGACCTACACTTACCTCTTGAAGATCGAGGGTTGCGTGATCTCTAACTCGGAGGTGTGGAGAATCCAAGCTCCAAAAGCTCCAAGCTCCCAAAACTTGATCTAAGCTTGAAAACTCTTCAAAATAACCATGGAACTCATGAAAACATGAAGGAGATGAAGAAAAACATGAATACGGCCAAGGGAGGACAAAAACTCACCTGAGCTCGAGAATGGGGAGAAAACTCACCCATTTCCGATCTGAGGGCTCTTTATAGGTGGCCTGGTCGAAGACCTTCGGCAGCCTAACGTGCCCCCTAAACTCATGCATGTTCGGCGGCCGAACTTGACTTTCGGCGGCCGAACCTTGGCTCGTTCAAACAAGACTTTCGGAGGCCAAAAGCACTCCCGAAGCCTTTCCATGTTTGGCGGCCGAACTTCACTTTCGGCGGCCGAACCTGGCAAATGCCTCCTTGGTCTTTTCTTTTCAAAACTCAATTTTTCTTTCAATTAAAACCCTTAAAATCATTTGAAAATATTTTAGAAAACACATTTTACCCTTCTAGAGAGATCCAACACCCTAGATTCCGCCGGAAGGCAGGAATCCCGATGCCGGATTCTAGCCGGGTATTACATTAGTGTATTCCAGAGATGCAGAGGAGCATGCCCAGCATCTGAGGATCGTTCTGCAGACACTGAGAGAGCATGGGTTATATGCCAAGTTCTCGAAGTGTGAGTTTTGGTTACGGAGCATTGCCTTCTTGAGACATGTGGTATCAGCAGAGGGTATTGAGGTAGACCCCAAGAAGATAGAGGCTGTAGCTAACTGGCCCAGACCCACTACAGTGACTGAGATTAAAAGCTTTCTGGGACTGGCAGGTTACTACAGGAGGTTCGTTCAGAACTTCTCAAAGATAGCAGCTCCTATGACCAAATTGACTCAGAAGAACCAGAAGTTTATCTGGTCAGACCAGTGTGAAGAGAGCTTTGAGGAGCTCAAGAGGAGATTGACAACAGCACCAGTGTTAGCTCTGCCTGTCAGTAATGAAGAGTTCACAGTGTTCTGTGACGCATCTCGAGTGGGATTGGGTTGTGTATTGATGCAGAGTGATAGAGTAATAGCTTATGCTTCTAGACAGTTGAAGAAGCATGAGTTGAATTACCCTACCCATGACATAGAGATGGCAGCAGTTATCTTTGCACTTAAGATGTGGCGGCGTTACCTCTACGGGGTTAAATGCGAGATCTTCACCGATCACAAGAGTTTACAGTACATCTTGAGTCAGAGAGAGCTGAATTTGAGACAGCGGAGATGGGTAGAATTGCTCAGTGATTATGATTGTAAAATCCAGTATCATCCGGGTAAGGCGAATGTTGTTGCAGACGCCCTAAGCCGGAAGTCACTAGGCAGTTTATCCCATATAGCAGCAGAGCGGAGACCAGTTGTGATGGAGCTGTATAAGCTCTTTGACGAGGGATTACAGCTAGAGTTGTCTGGTACAGGTGCGTTGATAGCACAGATGAGAGTGACACCTGTGTTTCTGGAGCAGATAGCTCAGAGACAGCATGAGGACCCTGAGTTGATGAAAATTGCCAGGACTGTTCAGTCAAGCAATAATGGAGAGTTCAGATTTGACAGCAAAGGGATCTTTCGCTATGGGAGTCGACTTTGTGTACCAGCTAGAGGTAGTGTGAAGGAAGACATTATGAGGGAAGCTCATAATGCGAGGTATAGTGTTCACCCAGGAGCCACCAAGATGTATCAGGATCTGAAGAGGGTCTATTGGTGGCCAGCCATGAAGAAAGAAGTGGCGCAGTTCGTGACAGCCTGTGAGGTTTGTCAGAGGGTGAAATTAGAGCATCAGAAACCAGCCGAAATGCTTAACCCATTACCGATTCCAGAGTGGAAATGGGAGAACATAGTCATGGATTTTGTAGTGGGTTTACCAGTAGCGTCCAACAGGATAGACTCGATATGGGTGATTGTGGACAGACTCACGAAATCTGCTCATTTTCTTCCAGTACGGAGTAACTATTCTGTGGATAAATTGGCACAGGTCTATCTGGATGAGATAGTGAGATTACATGGAGTTCCAGTATCTATAGTTTCAGACAGAGGACCTCAGTTTACCTCCCGCTTTTGGCGGAGTCTGCAAAGTGCGATGGGCACGAGATTGGATTTTAGTACTGCTTTCCACCCACAGACTGATGGACAGTCAGAAAGGACCATCCAGACCATAGAGGATATGCTTCGACTATGTGTGTTAGACTTTGGCGGTTCTTGGAGGCAGCATCTACCTTTGGTGGAGTTTGCCTACAATAACAGCCATCATGCGAGCATCGGGATGGCTCCTTATGAAGCTTTGTATGGGAGGAAGTGCAGATCCCCTGTTTGCTGGGAAGAGGTAGGAGAGAAGGCTCTTGCAGGGCCAGAGTTAGTCGACATTACCAGTAGAATGGTGCCCATGATCAGAGAGAGAATCAGAACAGCTCATAGTAGACAGAAAAGTTATGCAGACGTTCGCAGAAAGCAGTTAGAGTTTCAAGAGGGTAATTGGGTATTGCTGAAAGTGTCTCCAATGAAAGGAGTGGTTCGTTTTGGAAAGAAAGGTAAATTGGCTCCACGGTACATTGGACCCTTTGAGGTGTTGCAGAGGATCGGAAATGTGTCGTATAAGCTGGATTTACCTGCTTCTATGGAGAGAATTCACCCGGTATTTCATGTTTCTATGCTACGACAGTTTGTGTCAGATCCGAATCAGGTTCTGAGTGAGCCTGAGGTGGAGATTCATACGGATCTCACCTATATAGAGCAGCCAGTGCGGATCCTGGACACGCAGATCAGACAGCTAAGGAACAAGGAGATTCCGATGGTGAAAGTTCTATGGAACCACCATAATCTAGAAGAGTGCACCTGGGAGACGCGGGAGTCTATGCTCCAGCAGTATCCATATTTGTTTTGAGGTTAGTTTTCTCCGTTTCATGTGTTAATTGTGTGTTTTAGGAACCTTCGAGGACGAATGTTCTTAAGGGGGGGTGAATGTAATACCCGGCTAGAGTCTGGCACCGGAATTCTTGTCGTCCGGTGGACTCCGGGATGTCGGAATCCTCTAGAGGGTAGGAGATGTGAGTTGCTCACGCATGTTGTGTGGTTTATTGTGTTACAGGTAACTGGAACCAAGTTTTGAGTTGAAATGAACCAAGGCAAAGGAGCCAAGTTCGGCCGCCGAAGATAAGTTCGGCCGCCGAAAGTGCCCAATGTTCGGCTTCCGCAGGTAAGTTCGGCCCCCGAATGGTGCATGGTTTTGCATGCGATTGGGCAGCCGAAACTGAGTTGGCCAGCTAGCCTTTGGGCATCCTTAGTCAGCATTTTGGACAGGTGTTATGTCCAATTTGTTGCCAGAAACTTGGCCACGTCTCCCCTGGTTTATTTGCTGAGTTTGAGCAGCTCATGCAGAGTGTTTTGATCATTCACAAGGGTTTGAATGTTTTGAAGCAAAAAGCTTAGTTTGTGAGAGTTTGAGAGTGTGAGGAGAGTTGGTCCGTTTTCCTTAGTTCAGAGTGTTCAACTTCTTGGTACAGGAGGTAAGTAATGCTCTTGAACCTGTTTATGTGTTTTCTGAAGGTTTTATGGAAGTTAAGGGAGAGAGATGCATGTTTTAGTGAGAAGTAGTGGTTTTGATGCGTGATGCAAGTATACATGTTTCTGTGTTTTCTGTGTTATGTTTGAATTGTTGTTTGGGGTTATTAGATAGTTTTGGACCCCTGTGATCATATACGTGAGTATATGTGTGTTGAGGAGTTGGAGTATCTATGGTTTGAGTGGTTGAAGGGAAGGAGAAGAGGATTTGCCGTTGAAGCTGAGTTCTGGATGAACTCAGGTTCGGCAGCCGAAGGTTCATTCGGCCGCCGAACCTCTTGCATGGTGGCTTAGGCTGCCACAGTTTGCCCCCGCGAGTTTTGCATGTTCGGCTCTGTGTGGGGGATTCGGCCGCCGAAGGTGCTTGAGTTTCGTCTCTGGAGAGGACTTTCGGCCGCCGAACCTGCCGCCGAAAGTGTCCTGTCCAGCTTTCTTTTGCATGCTTTGCATGGTTATTAGAGTGAATTTAAGGGGATTCTTGGGGAATTTAATAGAGTTGGTCATAAGCTAGTTTGGTCCCTCATGTGAGTCTATCTGTATAGGTACAGAACAGAGGAACCAGAGAGAGCAGCAGTGAGTACTGCTCCAGAGGTTCAGAGCCTGCAGAGTCAGTCAGTCCAGATAGCCAGAGGTGAGTGGAACTAAACTTATGACTTTTAATTGAACCACAAACTGCTTTTAGCATATCTCATGCATCATGTTTATGCCATAGGTTGATTGCAGTAGTAGTCACGAATATGTTGCATTGCATCGTTATTTGGTGATGTGAGTGAATGCTGAATGATCCAATAGTCTCAGACAGGAAGTCCAGGAGCCTTTGACTACGCCCTGGCAGGTATAGCGAAGTCCAGGAGCCTTTGACTACGCCCTGGCAGGTATAGCAAAGTCCAGGAGCCTTTGACTACGCCCTGGCAATGGTAAGTACAGAGGTGTTATATACACATATACATATACGACAGGAAGACCAGGTGCTCGATTCTACGCCCTGGCACAGAGTTACTGGGACTATGTGGTGACAGGTTTACTCTTGATGTGGCTTGTCTGTGATATGGTGCATTTCATGAGGTCATATTTTATTGCGATGTTTTACTGTTCTACTCACTGGGCTATAGAGCTCATCCCACTCCCTTAACCCCAGTTTTGCAGGTTCAGTATACAGAGTACAGGGACAGTCCAGCAAAGTACAGGAAAAGTAAAGAGATCTGTAATAGCTTAGAGTGGACATGTAATATTAAAGAGATGTAATAGTTGTTGCTTGACCTAGTGATGTATGTTTTGTACATAATCTGTATATGTATATATGTTTTCCTGTATATGAAAACCAGGCTTAACAGGTATGAGTTAACCCATCTAGAGCAAGCTCTAGTCAGGGATACAGAGTATAGAGTACATGAGTACAGAGTACAGAGATAGTGCATGCACAGGTTAAGCCTTGGTTCAGAAAAGAGTTTTATTTTCACAGAAAATATATGATCATGTATGAGGTTTACAGGTACACGGAGAGGATAACAGGCTTGCTACGGGTTCTGGCGGCCTTAAGCCGACCTGAATCCTAGCGCCGGTGACGGTCCATTTTGGGGTTGTTACAGCATGCACAGTTGTCTGGTACAGGTGCGTTGATAGCACAGATGAGAGTGACACCTGTGTTTCTGGAGCAGATAGCTCAGAGACAGCATGAGGACCCTGAGTTGATGAAAATTGCCAGGACTGTTCAGTCAGGCAATAATGGAGAGTTCAGATTTGACAGCAAAGGGATCCTTCGCTATGGGAGTCGACTTTGTGTACCAGCTAGAGGTAGTGTGAAGGAAGACATTATGAGGGAAGCTCATAATGCGAGGTATAGTGTTCACCCAGGAGCCACCAAGATGTATCAGGATCTGAAGAGGGTCTATTGGTGGCCAGCCATGAAGAAAGAAGTGGCGCAGTTCGTGACAGCCTGTAAGGTTTGTCAGAGGGTGAAATTAGAGCATCAGAAACCAGCCGGAATGCTTAACCCATTACCGATTCCAGAGTGGAAATGGGAGAACATAGCCATGGATTTTGTAGTGGGTTTACCAGTTGTTACAAAGTCTCAAGGATCCATCCTCCGTTTCCCACCACAACACTGGAACACTCCAGGGTAAGGTACTAGGTCGGATAAAACCCTTATCTACCAAGCCTCACCTCTATTCTGACTACTACCTCTCTCTACGCAGGCGCCATCCTATAGGGAAGGATAGAAATGGTTCTGCGTCCAGACACCACTCCTATACCAGACTCTAACTCCCTGACAGATGGTAAACCTGACAACTCGCCTGGGAAGACATCTAAGAACTCTCTCTAGCAACTGGCACTGAACTGGACCGGCAGACTAACTCCGCCACAGATGGATCACACGTGAGTCCACTGACCCAAAGAGAACACTCTAGCCCAGAAGCTATCAACTCAACCTCTCGACGGTTCCTAGAGCAACTAAAGAAAGAGAATACTCTAGGGTTCACAAAAATATACACATCAGAACGTTCAAAAGTGAGCATACCTAGCACCACTGTGTTTGATGTGTCTGCCTCTTGCTGAGCTTGGGTGAAGATCCGAGCTGGAGCTGACGGACCTTCTCCATGGGAACCTGCTGAAGAAGAGGCTGCCCCTCTTCCTCTGGCTCGACCACTATCCTGAAACATGGCCTGAGCTGCTGGCCGAGTTACTCTACCTGAAGCTGCTCGCTGGGACTGAGCCAACCTGGGCGCAATGGGACACTCACGTACCATGTGCCCTTCCTGACCGCATCTAAAACATAGATTAGTCCCAATCAGACAGACTCCCTTGTGCGGCCTTCCGCACCTCAAGCATCTTGAATTGCCTGAGCCAGCACTCGAACCACCAAAACCCAGACTAGCCTTCAAATTCTGCCAAAACTTCTTCTTCGACCTTCTGAGGCCTCTGCCCCACTTCTTCCTTTTCGTGGAGGCTGTACTCAGGGTAGAGGGATCAATCCCTCCTGAACCTGAGATCCTGGAATCCTGAGTCTGAGCATCCTCCTGAGAATCTCCCATACCTTCTTCTGACACTCTGATTTCCAAACTGACATCCCTTCTCTGAACATCCGACTCGACTTCCCTCACACTAGTTGACATCCTTCTTGGAGCCATTGCTTCTCTGCTTACATCAAAAGACCTTCCGGGGTCCCTTGATGTTCCCCATCTGCTGACTCTCCATGACTGCGCTCTTGGCAGAGCAGGAGGAAAGGTGTCCATACCTTCCCTCTCAGATGGAACTCCAGTCGATTCCACAGATCGACGAGCACCTCGCATTCTGGCTCCTCTGAAGAACAACACACAAGCATACAATCAATCATTAGCATCATACAGTTCATATGAAAACACATGAACCTGCAACATACATGCATACATAGCATATCATACATAACATTAATGCCCATGCATAAACTCATGGCATTCCACATCATCATTCATATAAGACAGGACTCAACATCCTATCCTAGTGGACATGATTTCTGCCTATTGTGCTTACCCTTCTATGACCTCTAAGCCAACCTCTTTCCGATGTGCAACACACCGTACTCTCGAGGCCCAAGGCTCTGATACCATTCTGTAACGACCCGGAAACCGATACCCCTCTGTAACGGCCCGAACCGCCACCGGCGCTAGGATCCAGATCGGCTTAAGGCCGCCGGGACCCGTAGCAAGCCAAACATACCTCCTATCACCTGGTCAAATCCCATACATGATCAAAACTTTAACATAAAAACTGGAACATCTGATGTAATTACCGAGCTCGACCTGTATGCAACATAACTGAAACATAAAAGGACCCCCTACTAGAGCCCTCATCAAAACTCTAGCTAGGTCAACATAACATACATCAAGCTGGGATTACATCCAAAGAACTAGAACCTAACCTGTGCATGCCTCAAACCACAAACATAAGACCTCCTCTAGGGTCCTCATCCATTACCATAGCGTGGTAAACAACACATGCCACAAGATTAGTTCAAACATAACTCAACAATAAACCAAAACATACATCATGTATTAAACAGGGACCAACCAAGTCTCAGGGCCAAGCACAGTACTAATCCATAAATATAACTCCAATTAACCTTACATTTCAATAACTCAGTTACATTACATCATGTCCACACTAACAGTACTAATCTATAACTATTACAAAAGCATAATCTCTGCTCTTGAGACTTCCCAATCAACCTCAAACCTGCAACACTGGGGTTAGGGGAGAGGGGTGAGCTAAAAAGCCCAGTGAGTAGAAACATAGAAAACAGTTCATTAATTACATGCTCTCATGAAATGCGTCATATCACAAAGAAATCACATAACTGTATCTTGTCCGTCTCGGGGTTCATGCAAATAAATATTCCCCACGGACTGTTTTTGAGAGTTCCTTTCTTTGCTAGCATCCTTTACTCTCAAGGATTAGACATGACCTCAAAAATCCCTCTGTCGGTGCCCGGCTCCCCCAAGGAAGCTCACACAGGACTTTCACATACATGACAGGGTACCAAATCCACAGAGAGCTCACCAGGACTTTCCTATATGTACTTGTCCGGCTCTCAAAGGACTTACCCAAGACTCAATGACAGAAATGGGCTATTGAAGTCGCCTTGGTCCAAACCTCCTGAATCAACATCAAATAATGCAATGCGCCATATTCGTGAAACTAGTGCAATCAGCCTATTACATATAATCATGATGCATGAACATGCTTTAGGCATTTGATTTTATAAAATAAAAGATTTAGTTAGTTCTACTCACCTCTGGCAGACGCTGAACTTGCTCTGCACAGCTAACACTACTGGCCTCCTCGGTCTCTCGGGTCCGATCCTACACAGGTGGACTCGAATGAGGTGCCAAACATACTCTAAACAACTCATAAACATACCCCCAAAAACCCCTAAAACATCATAGAAACATGCATGGAAAACACCCAAGAAAAGGCTGGACAGGGCACTTTCGGCGGCACCTTCGGCGGCCGAAAGCCCCTTCCAGAGACGAAACTCGGGTAGGTTCGGCGGCAGGTTCGGCGGCCGAAACCCCAGGACAGAAACGAAACTCAGCCTTCGGGGGCACGTTCGGCAGCCGAAAGACTGCCTCCCATGCAGGTTCGGCGGCCGAACCTGGTCCCCTCTGGACGACAGGTCCGATTCTGCCAAGCCAAAAACCAAACTCAATACACCCAAATCCTTACATACTCTCTCCCAAACATGCATACTCACTCCCACAAGCATAAAGGAGCATAAACTAACATAAACTCCTCAACACAAACATCACATAACATACATTGGGCATAAAACCCACATAAACCTAAACATGCATATCTACCCATACTCAACCATCAAAACCTTCATAAAACTTCATGAAAACACTAGGGAAGCAAGGATCTACACTTACCTCTTGAAGATCGAGGGTGGTGTGATCCCTAACTCGGAGGTGTGGAGAATCCAAGCTCCAAAAGCTCCAAGCTCCCAAAACTCCTTTTAAGCTTTAAATCTTCAAACACAAGGGTAGAAATCATGAAAAACTTGAGAGATGGGTAGAGAAAACACGAAAACGACCAAAGGAAGGCATAAACTCACCTGAGCTCGAGAATGGGGAGAAAACTCACCCATTTCCGATCTGAAGGCCCTTTATAGGTGGCCTGGTCGAAGACCTTCGGCGGCCTAACGTGCCCCCTAAACTCATGCATGTTCGGCGGCCGAACTTGACTTTCGGCGGCCGAACCTTGGCTCGTTCAAACAAGACTTTCGGAGGCCAAAGGCGCTCCCGAAGCCTTTCCATGTTCGGCGGCCGAACTTCACTTTCGACGGCCGAACCTGGCAAACGCCTCCTTGGTCTTTTCTCTTCAAAACTAAATTTTCTTTCAATTAAAACCCTTAAAATCATTTGAAAATATTTTTAGAAAACACATTCTACCCTTCTAGAGAGATCCAACACCCTAGATTCCACCGGAAGGTAGGAATCCCGATGCCGGATTCTAGCCGGGTATTACATACTGCTTTGGCCCCTCTTCTTATGCGGCTATCAATCAGACATCAGAGTTGAACATCTCTTTAACTCATTGGTAATTGAACCAATTCAATCTTGGTCACCCTTTTCTCTACACTATATTCCTCCAGGTTTCGACCTTCTTCAGGAAGGTTTTAAGCTCCGTCATGTCTCTTGAATTTATTGTCACAATCCGCTTACTCATTTCCTATCCCTTTTCTCATGTCTAGTGGGAACGCTCTCTATCCATAGGGTTTTACACTTTCATCCTTCGAATAAATTTAGCTTTATAGTTCGATCACATAAATGTTGTTCTTTATATATCTGCACAGTCACAATTCCCCAAAATATTAATAAATAAGTTCATATTAAAGAGAAAATTATTTACCTCCATCCCACGACACGGACTGAGGTTCTGGGATTCCACCCTGGCCTACTTCATAGGCATTAGCTTGTAATGCAGGCCATTGATAAATGTTCCTCTGGTTCACTTTTGAAGATTGCTCATAGTCTCTCCTATATTATATTTAATATTCTTGCACCATTCCTGCAAGCAAACAAAAAAAAATACATGAAAGGCTTTTGCCTCACTTTTGTCTCAGGAGGCCTCTTGCCTCAATTCTATCTCAGGAGGCCTCTTGCCTCAATTCTGTCTCGTGAGGCCTCTTGCCTCAATTCTGTCTCGTGAGGCCTCTTGCCTCAATTTTGAGTGGAATGGTCTCGGAATTCTCAGATGGCCTCAAGCTCTATTGGCTCATCCTCCCCCTTATCACTATACCCTGAGGTCATTACTCTCTCTCCAAGGGCCACTAAAAGGAAGTAGGTAGCACCTAGTCATTACCCTCTCTCCAAAAGACATTTCCAATGGAGTGTGCAGTACTAGGCCATTACCTCTCTCCCAATGGTGTCCCTATGGAGCGTGCAGCACCTCTAGTTAATATGGCCAGTCTAGCCCGAAGGCTCATGCTTTTGTCTTCTTTGCCTCACAATGTGTTATTACTCCTCGTAGCTTCATAATTGGGAGGTCACTACCTCCCCCTTTCACCACTTTACGCTCAAGATCACCCCACTGGGTGTCATTCACATGAAAGAGGTTTTGGATGGCCTCAATCTCTCGTCAATTTGGCTATCATAGCCAACAACGTTCAATTTTTTTTTCCTTCTAGTGCCTCAAAGCACTTCTAACCAGAATCAATCTCCAACGCCTTCCCCTCTTAAGTGGTATAGACAACCAACCAGGCAGCACGATTCACACCCTTCTCTCAATGGTCTTCGTGCATATGCCAAACTTCGTCATTCCTTTATATTGCTCGCAGATCTTTCTTGCTCTGATACCAATTGTCACGGTTTCAGATTTTAGCAATCGCCTGGAACCGTGCGGCACTTGACTTGAACACTTTCAAGCCAAGTCAGCCTTACGAATCACCCAATATCCTGTGAACATTAGTCAAGGTTATATAAACGAACAACGAAGCCAACAGACAATATTCCATCAGAAGCCTCACAGTAGGCACAAAAAATAAGAACTGAATATGGAAATTCATGAACAGGCTACTTATTTTATTTCAGGGGTAAAATAGTAATTATACATTATCATCAACGCACTCGTTACAATAATTCTCACCTCCCTTGTAGACAGGGGGACGGTCTACAAGGAGTGAAAGCACAACTCAGGATATCTTTAGGCCTACGGTAGCCAACTGAGTCCAGCCCCAGCTGGTGGCCAACTAGTCACTCCCCCTAAAGAGCCTTAGGAACAACTAGGCTTGTGACAGGAGGAGACATCAATATGTCTCATATGACACCCCCAAAATAAATACATGGAAAGGAATTACAACAAATTGTCTCGGCTCTTATCTTCTTACTAATTTCTACTAATTTATCCTATTATTACTTTCAGGGAATTCCAATGTTGGAAAATTACAGTTTTGGTTCTTGAAAACTCTATGACCCTGACACATTTCATATATATGCAGTTTAAAACAAAAACGAGATTTGTGATGAAATTTAACAATTAAGTTAAACTAATATTATAATGTATTTAATTAAATTAATTTAAAAGCATAATTCTGACAAATAACAAATTAGAAAGTCCGACCTTCAATTTATTATGATTTTTTTTTACTTATAAACCTATTTTATAATAAAAACTTTAATTTATTGGTCTCACAAAAAATTGCTCATTTTATATACAAAATTTCTTTTTTAAGAAAATAGATTAGTTATTTGTTTATAAATATAACCCTATTTAACATAAGTTCAAAATTAAAATTCATGACTACTCATTTCGAAAGAAAAAAAATTCATGAGTACTGGAATAAATTTAATAGTATTAGTTATTTAATTTATGGTAGTCAATAGAACTAGATGGTATATTAAAAAAATATTTATTTAATATAAACTCAATCTGAGAATAAATTTAAATTCACTTTAATTTAATTATTGTATGAGTTTGGGCTTTCTATAATATTATTGGAAAGGAAAAAAAAAACTAAATAAAATTGATTATTTTAAATATATTAACTGCATTTTATTAACATATATGAAAAAATAAAAATAAAATGAAAGTTTTTAAAATTTTATATTTTTAAATATTTATGTTAATATTTAATAGTTATTTAATTCATTTAAATTCTGATTTGGAAAAAAAATAAATGAAATCCATAGTAAATTTATTTTAATTGTTAATTATTCATTTAGTGTTGCTCGATGTATCCCACCTTTAATTTGGTGGAATAAAGTTCTTTTACTCTAAAAAAATCCATTACCATCAATAGTTTTAATAAATTTACTTATATAGATTAATTTCATTAGATAATCTTCTGCAAAAAGAAATTCATTAGATAATTTTTCATTTAGCACATACAGAATTCTTATCATAAATATTTTTTTGAGAGAAAGATACTTCTTACCCTTTTTAGATTTAAAACATTTAGAAAAGCTAATAAATAAAAAAGGTTCAATTAAAATAAAAATTATGTAAATTTTTCAAGGAAAATTAATTTATATTTTTTAAAAAATAAAAGTTAATTTTATTTTTTTATTTTTTATAAAATATTAAAGTATGAAATATCTCATGCGCACGTTGCTGAAATATCCAAACCCCGTAGATAATGGGTTATGGGTTTGCTTTTACCTAACATCATGATTCCATGTGCCCTAAAACATCCACAAGGGACTTAAGCTACGTCATTTTTATTAAATAATTATTTGTTTCATATATTTTTTTTTTATAATTAGAGTATGTAAATTTATTAAGTTTTTTTTAACAATTCATAACTAATACGTTTTAATATAATAATGCATTCCTTCCATTGAAAAACAAAATGTATAAGTTTAATAATAGTTTAACGTTTGAATCACTTACCATTTCAAAAAAAAAAAAAAAAAAACGTTTGAATCACGTAACTCATATCATAAGAATAATTTTACTTCTATTTTTATATGACTTAATTAAAGTAGTAAATTTACTTCCCTTCTTTTAATATATTATAGATTCTATATTAAAATTAAAAACAATTCATATTGTTAAATTATTTTTAAAATTAGTTTTATTTTTCAAAGAGGCATTTCCATACATTAATAAATGAACCATTATTTAGAAAATAATTTACAATTTTCTATGAATAACAGTTTTAACCACAATCCCGAGAACTGACAACTTTTTTTTTGTGGGGGTTGCAAAACAGCGTCATGACACGTCTGTCTTAAGTAGCAAAGGATGACAGCTGCTTGCATGTGAATATTTGGACGCTGATTTGTGTTGTGAAAATTAGCCTAAACAATTTCACCAAAAAAAAAAAAAAAAGCCTAAACAATTACTTCGTTTGGGACATTATTGAATCACCCCGTTGGTCTAATAATTTTTATTTATATATAATTTTTTTTATTTATTTTATTTTTTTATATATATTAAAAATATAATTTTTTTATTAATTTTTAATTATACTTATTTTAAATATATTAAATTTTATTAAATATTAAGAGATATTTTAAAAGAATTTTTAAAAATAAAATAAAATTATAATAATCCATTTATATATTATTAAAATTTTAAAAATTAAATAATAATTTTAAAATAATTAAAAAAATTAAAAAATTATAAAACGGATTAATTATACGTTTAAAAAAAACACACGCGTGCAAGGGGTCAGCCCATAAAGGCCTCAGATGGAACATTGGGCTCCAAGGAGGTTAAGGCCCATATTATTGGCCACCAGATTGCGTCCAACGCTGATCAGTGATCTCTGCCGAAACGGAATTCATCTTCAACAGTATATCTCCGTTCCTTGTTTAGTTCTTTCACTTTCAATAGATCTCCCTGCTTCCAACTTTAACCTGCTCATCTATTTCTCCATTACCCAGTTCCCTTGCCTCTCCCTGCAATGTCCACTGAAGAACTCCAATTGCCAAATGGAGGTAAATCTGAACCCATACCGGAACCAAATTTCGTACCTGAGTCTGTACCCGCACCAGCATCAGAACCTGAACCTCAGTCTGCGGCGGTGGTAGTAAAGGATGCGGATCCCGATACGGAGGGACCGAGAGATTCTTTGATCCAATCAAACGAAGCGGACAATCCTCAATCCAACGAGCAAAATGCACGTCCCGAGCTGCGAAAAGACGGAGGGAGCAGGACGTTCACGATGAGGGAATTGCTTACTGAATTGAAAACCGGAGAAGGAGACCATGCCAGTCCTCCTCAAAGGTTTGGTCTTAAAGTTTTGAGTTGAATTGTGCATTTTCAATTACTGATGTTTAGCTCGCTGATCAGTTTTTCTTAGCAATTACCTGGTTCTTTCTGTAACTGAATTAACCGCAATGTTAAGGACTTGGTGAGCTGAGCACAGTTACTCATTGAAAGACTAGACCTTTTGATATCAGAAGCTTGTGAATCATCATTATCCTTTATTGAAATGATACCACTGGTGATACTAGGATCTCATTTTGAAATATCTTTGCATATAATTCAAGCACCATGTTATAGCATTATCCCATCACTGATTTTGGTAGCACATAACTGTGAATTTTAACTTGATCTATTTCAAATGTTTCTTTCCTCAATAAACCACCTTTGGTGGCAAGTCTTTTTCTTTTTTATTTCCTCGTGTCTCTCTCCTTTTTTTTTTTTTTGTCTATATTCGTCTCTTCTTGCTGGAATGTTACGTGATGGGCATTAAGTTCTAAAGCTATCATCCCAGTCGTTTCAATTTCACTACTGAAATTCCATGTGTTATGTCTTGTTTAAGTAACCTTAATCTTCTTGTATACTGATGTCATAAGGAGATCTTTTCCCGTCTGTGTGAATGTGTTTATCCTTCTGCAGGAGCCTTACCATTTTCATTCTATGCCTTTTAATTGTTTCAGTCACCAAAGCACACCGCACCACCAAGCAGAGCAAACTAGTGCAGCTATGGAATTGATTAATAGTATTACAGGCGCTAATGAGGAGGGTCAGTCTCGCCAAAGGATTCTTGCATTTGCTGCCAAAAGGTGCTTTTTCCTTTGGTTCTTCCTTTCCCACTTGGCTATGGATTTCATAGTCTCTCTCCCTCTGTCTTGGAATTACTATTAAGATCTATGGAAGGTTTTCTCTGTTTCCTTTCAGAAATTTTGAATGATTAAAACACGAATTAAGATGAAAAAAATGGAAGCAAAAACTGGAAGAATTTCATTTTTAACTTAATTTTGGTGAAAAGTATTTTCCTTACATTAACTGTTTTAGAGTTTTGCTAATTTGCAAAAGCCCTGCTTAAATTCTGTAGGTATGCTAGTGCAATAGAGAGAAATCCGGAAGACTATGATGCACTGTACAATTGGGCGTTGGTTCTTCAGGTCTGAAATATCTCTTTGGTTCCTTGTGCTGTTAGAATTCTATATCTCTCATCGTGCTGCTTGATTGATTATCTATTTTATGTGTGTTTCTAATAGGCACGTTTTTCCCATTAATATGGTTACAGAATTCTTGTTTTTATATCTCTATTCATGCATATAAAGAGGGTAATACTCTTACATGACAGCAAATAGCAAGTTATTCTGTTAAGTTCTAGATATGGCAAGAAGGAGGATCAAGTGTGTTTTATTTCATGCATTAAAAGGTCCTTTAATATGTGAACCATGTTCTTAGAAACTGTTTTAAGAGGTTGAAATGTTTCACTCTCTCTGTTGTGATAGAAATGTTCATGTTATAGTCATTTCCCAGCAAATTAACATGTTCCTCATTTGTTTTGCAGGAAAGTGCAGATAATGTTAGTCCAGATTCCACCTCACCTTCTAAAGATGCTTTGCTTGAGGAGGCCTGTAAAAAATATGATGAGGCTACCCGTCTCTGTCCTACACTTCATGATGTATGTATCCATATCCTTCCCTTGTGATGGATCAACTTTTGACAAGCATTTAACTGGCCACAACAGAAATAAGATAAGAAATATTGCAGAGGATGCTTTTTTGTGAGATCTATTCCAGACTTACATATTTCTTCCAATATTATTGGAGTAGCGACTAGTTTGGTGCTTTGGATGGCTGAAGTTTTGTATATATGTCTACTTTTTTTTTTTTCCTGGTAGAGCAATAAGAAGGTCTGAAGGTGCAATTTACATGAAGTACTAGCTAGGTTAGGGCCACTGACTGTTAATTCTGCATCTGGTTATTTTGTTCAAGTGAGCCTCCACAGTTACAAATCATATACTTCATATATTGCAGAAGTATGTTTGCACCTTGTTCATTTATGTCGATGAGCTTACAAATCAGCATTGGTGATTTCCTGATGAAACTTCTGTGATGGCAGGCTTTCTACAATTGGGCTATTGCAATCTCTGATCGCGCAAAAATGCGTGGTCGTACAAATGAGGCTGAAGAACTGTGGAAGCAGGTAGACTATAACATGCGCATGCAAAGCTTTTGCTGCTTGTTGCTGTTGCTATTGCTATTAGCTGGAAAAGATGGAAAAATTGCTTGCCTTAGAATTACCCATTTGAAAATTAGTTGAAATGGTACTATTTAATTTATAATCATCCATAAGGTTAGGGCTTTTTTGACATTAAAAAGGAGCTAATGGTACTGCTTCATGCAAAATTCATTTCCTCTTCTATGCTGTCCTTGTTAAGCACTCTGAAGTATGTAATGTGATTTTTCAGGCAACAAAAAATTATGAAAAAGCTGTCCGACTTAACTGGAACAGTCCCCAGGTACACCCTATTTGTTCTCGAGTTCTTTATTATTTTTTAACTATACTGAATCCACATCTTTCTGTCTGTTTCTTAAGCTGCTTTGTCTGTGATTATTATTGATTCTAACCTCATATGCAATTTTGTCACAGGCACTTAACAATTGGGGACTTGCATTGCAGGTACTCTAAAGTTAAATTTAGATTGCTCCTGGTTCCACATTTGATTATCCTTCTCTCTCTTTTCTTTCAGCAATTTTTATTAGTTAAATTTCTTACTTATGTGGAGCTACTGTTTGGATGAATGGTTGAAAAGTACCTTAGTTTGGTGCTGTTGGTTTTATTTAACATATTGTTTTTATTCCACAATTTTAGGAACTCAGTGCAATTGTTCCTGCACGTGAAAAGCAAACAATTGTAAGAACTGCCATTAGCAAGGTACAAAAGCCACTCAGGAGACTTAAGATTATTTGGATGAATGCATAGGAACAAGCAAAGTAATCTGGAATCTGATGTGTCCTAAGAATGAGGTTTATTAATACCCTGTGTCTTTTTCGTGCCTTTTGCTCATCTTATAATGCAGTTTCGTGCAGCAATACGGTTGCAATTTGATTTCCACCGAGCAATCTACAACCTTGGAACTGTTTTGGTCAGTGTTTTCTTTTCAATATGTATTTGGAATGCCACATCTTCTCAATAGATATAATTTACCGTCTCATCATTTCATGTAAATCAGATGGGGTGTTTATGGTATATTCTTTGTGCTCTTCATTACAGTATGGATTAGCAGAGGACACATTAAGAACTGGGGGTGCAACAAATCCTAAAGATGTTTCCCCCACTGAGTTGTATAGCCAGTCTGCTATCTACATTGCAGCTGCTCATGCATTGAAACCAAATTACTCTGTACGTGTTGGGTATATTTGGTTCTTAATCAGTTTCCTTTTCAGGGATCACAGGCTCCCATTTTCTTTTGATATTCTTTTGTGATTTAATGGCATAGATTATCAGCTTTATAGCTCATTTGTAAATATAACACATATAATGCACGTTTTCATGATATTGCACTATCCAATTGCAAGAGGACGATAATATTGATTAGTAGGCTAAGCTTCTATTTGATTTCATTTCCATGATTACAGGTATACAACAGTGCCTTGAGACTTGTGCGTTCAATGGTTAGTTTTACTATCTATTGTGATGTATTGCATTTTTCAATCCTAAAATGCTAATTTTTTGCCAATTCCTAAGTGCCTAACTATTTAGGATTGTTTTTGTCTTTATCTTTTCCTGGACCTTTACTGGATGAGACAGACACCTCTGCATTTATGTAATTTACACTGGTCTTTTGTTAGTTGATAAGTGATTTTTAACTAGACCTTGGACTATCTGCTAGATTTTGTCTCTATGTGACCAATGTTACATCATGACCTAAACCATTGTACCCTCACCTTAAAGCTACTGTATCTTGGAAAAAAGGTCTTAGTAGAGAATATTAGCATAGTACAAACCTTATTCTTTTCCTGCCTTTGGCTCCTGGTGAACTTTTGGAAGAAACTTATTCTCTAGTTCAAGTAAACAAGTTACTTTTTAACATGGCTTTAAATTCAGCAGCTGGAACATGACTCAGCTATAAAATTTGTGTCATTCATTCTGAAAGCTGTTGTTATTGTTCTGTAAGGTTTGCTGTGAGATCCAATTGAAGAAAATCATTCTTTGTATGAAAAATCTGACAGGAATTAATTGTTGACAGTTACCATTGCCATATCTTAAAGTTGGGTACTTGACTGCACCACCAGCAGGGAAACCAATGGCACCACATAGTGACTGGAAGAGATCCCAGTTCGTATTAAATCATGAAGGGTTTCAACAGGTAATTTTCGTTTTCTTATTGTGCATATGAAAAGTTGGTGTCTGCTTATTCTATAGTCAAGTAAAATTTTCATCCAATTTGATTTTGTTATGTTATTGTGATGACAATACACCCTGTCTAATCCTTTATAAGGTATTTTTGGTTGCTTAACTCTGGAAGGATCATAAAGAGTGGAAGATTGAAAATTGAAAATGATCAAGGTTCCAACATGTTGTCTATTCTGATGGTTTACCTGCTTATATGAGATGCTGACTCATCCTGGATTCCATTGAATATTTTGGTGGAATAAGATTTGCAAATGCAACCTCTGAACTTGACACTTCTGGAAATTCGGTGGCTTATACATTTATGACTGGTGCTTTGAATCTCCCAATAAATGCAAACACTATCATCAAAGAGTGCTTCCTTGAGCTGCAGAGGATCAGTCTCAAAAGTACTCTTCCTTGCTTCCACTCTCCTAGCTAAATTGACTTCCTCAGAAACAGCTTAGCAAGAGTTGAATAAACTCCCTTAATTTCTGCATATCCATGGCCTGCTGGCATCTAGAGTTTTTGCTGATCACTGCCATTCCAGCCTTTGCAGAATTTGAGTCGAGGGAAATTTGCCAATAAAATTTTGAAACTCCTGTTTTGGGGATGAGACCAAACAAAACCATATCAGGGGGCTGCTTGAGCAGAACTGTAGGAATGGATTTTTTTTTTTTTTTTTAAGTTCTGTGGCATATTTATTATGCTCTTATTTTTGTGTTAATTTGGCAATCAAACAATCCGTTTTGAGTTTAGATGAAACTGCTTGTGCTAACCACTATTTTGTTTCTTATTCCTTCATTTTTTAAAAAAATCTTTTATTTAGCAGGTTAACAAATTAGAGCAAAAACAAACGCAGAGCCTCTCTGGTAGACCAGCTATGACAAATGGTGAAAAAAGGGCTGTCAAAGTCAATATATCAGATATAACATCTGTATCAGCCTGTGCTGATCTGACTTTACCACCTGGTGCAGGCCTCTGTATTGATACAATTCATGGACCATTTTTCTTGGTAGGCACTAGTTTTATTTTACTTGAAATTTACATAGAATGAATAGAATGATGTTTTCTTGCGTCTGGATTCTTACCCTCGAACGGATTGTCTTTAGCACTTGCACATTACATCTATCAGCATCCTGCTGTGAAAAAAAAAAGTGCATTATAGATTATATTTCCTCTATTCATAGGGTTGCTATCTAATAGCCAATTGATATATTATCTAAATGATGTCCTTGTGTGAATGAGAAACACATAGACTTGCATTACCAAGCACAGCCAACATTTGCTAATAAATTGTCTGTCTCTAGTCAATGAGATAACAGTCATAATTCATTCTCTTACTCTGCTGTAACTGAGAAACGTTGCTTTTGAAATGCACTGTGGTTGGATAATTGCATTGCTTTATAGATAAAGTAGGACCTGAAAGAGTTTAGGCAAATAAAGCTCATACCTATGTGCAAGTTTTTCTACAAATATCTGTGATCAAAATCACATTCTTTTTAGTTTTTTCTGCAATATGTATTGCGAAAGTAAGTGGAAGATGAAAGCAGAATTTTCCTTTTTTAATTCTTCCTTTTTCATTCTTGATTGCCTTTTGTATGTCTTTGAGAATGAAATTTGGGATGGAATTTACAGCTTTTTCACATCAAGAACCCGAATATTAAAATATGCTCAATGATCATTCAGGTAGCTGACTCATGGGAATCCCTGGAAGGATGGCTGGATGCAATCCGTTTAGTTTACACAATCTATGCACGTGGTAAAAGTGAAGTCCTAGCAGCTATTGTCACAAGTTGATTATAATTATTATTACGTTCGTGACCAGGGCAATATAATTTTCAAGGTTTACAGTTCCTGTATTCAGATTTGGTCATTTCATTAAGAATTCTGTATATTGAAGTTTTTGGCATAGCGTAAGGTTTATAAAATCTGCATTATATATCAAGTGTAGATTCTTTTGTTTATACAGCCTATGAATGATTTTGTTCAGACTTGGGATGGGGGACACAAATGGGATGAGTTGAATATGTAAACTAAAAATTGTAGCAAAAATTATCAAAATTCTTCCTACTTAATAGCTGTTGATTTCACAAGGAAGTTTGCAAGATGGAAGGACCATTGTCCCTGCAATTTCTTGCTTTTCATGTCGTGTATAAAGGAAGGAAAATAAACAAAACATTTGCAGGAGAAAACATTGAATGTCCAATCATAGCGGATAAAAAGATGAGTAATATATTATGTTATGGCAAATTTGGCGATGACATCCGGTATAAATTTGGAGTCTGCCAAATCAAAGGCATCATGGTAGTGGGATGCCAGTTGATGAGGTTTCTCTAGGAAGGTACAAATTTCATGCAGATTGGTGGATTTATTTTGGCCAAAGCAAGAATAGCGGAAGGTAGAGTCCACAGCCCTTCTCCACAGATCAATCCTGAAGCAACTGATGGTATCATCAACTCTGCCTTGGGGTGGTTGATTTTGTGCCATGCGAAAACAATTAAACTTCCAACACACATATCAATGGCAAAGTAAGCACCAATAAGGAAAGGCAGTGCCATGACCATCGGAAGAGGTATCCATGGTCCAAGTTTCTGTGGCGAGAGATCTCTCACGAGATTAGCTGCTACTGCAAAACCAAAGAAGCCATAACAAAGGTGCAAACAATGGTGAGGCAAAGCTGAGAACCCCTGAACACCCACAATTGCCATGTTTCTATATATCAGAGCATAAGGAGCTTTAAATTCTTCCTTCGGGTTTCCAACGTCAAATGCCTTGTAGAAGACGAAGAAGCTGAGAGGAGCCATCACACATCCAACAGCAGTGCCAATAACCTGGCTCATAAACATCGCTCTTGGGGATGTGCAAGTCAGTTGGGCTGTTTTGAAATCCTGCATTAGAGTGCAAGCAACAGAGACAACGGATTTAATAAGGCCACATCCGGCAAGAGCCGCAACGATACCATTCTCTTTCCCAGATAATGCAGCTAGCACAAAGAGAGCAACTTTGCCATAATTATATGCCATGTTTATGTCGGTAAGACCAGCTCCATAAGCATTGCAAAATGCCAGAGATGGAGCAAGAAAGTAAGCAACGACAACATAGTACCATTTAAGCTGAGGGAATACTATTGGGACCGCGATTATGGATATAATGGAGAAGAAGACATATCCAGCTACCCCTATCCACATGGGTATCTTCTCCCTTGTAAATGGTTATAGAATATTAGTCTCGATGTATATTACTTCTATAATTATAAGTATTTATAGAATACAAAGGATAAGACTCTAAGCTATTCAGTTACAGAAGAGACTTATCTACAATAACTAATCACAGCTGTATTGTTATCTAATATCCCCCCTCAATCAATGTGTGGCATAACACATAGATTGTCTCTGAGTAAACGAAAACGTGTCCCAGAAAGTCCTTTAGTAAACACATCAGCTGTTTGATCAGTACTTGCAATATGATGAACTTGTAGGTGTCCAGAGATGACTTTTTCGCGTACAAAATGAATGTCCAATTCAATATGCTTAGTTCGTGCATGTTGAATGGGATTAGCTGACATATATGTAGTACTAATGTTGTCACAAAACACCACAGGTGGCTCTTCAAGCTGTATTCCAAGCTCACGCAATAAACTAGTAATCCAAGTCAGTTCAGCCACCGTACTAGCTACTGCTCTATATTCTGCTTCCGCGCTTGATCGTGAAACAGTCGGCTGTTTCTTGGCAGACCAAGAAATCAGATTTTTACCAAAATAGAGACAAAAACCTGTAGTGGACCGGCGAGTATCATGGCAACCTGCCCAATCGGCATCAGAATAAGCTGTTAAAGTCTGCGAACCACCCTTATAAAATTGCAAACCATAATGTACAGTCCCCTTGACATATCGTAAAATTCGCTTTACCGCAAGCATATGTTTCTCTCTTGGATTATGCATGAATTGACACACCTGGTTAACAGCAAAAGCAATGTCCGGCCGAGTAAAAGTCAAGTACTGTAAAGCGCCAACAAGGCTTCTGTATAGTTGTGGATCACTGAGTAAAGCACTATCTGATGACAAAGACAAGGACTCATTAAGAGTTGGTGTTGACACAGGTTTAGCCATCTCCATTCCTGCTCTCTTTAATAAATCCGTTGCATATTTATATTGATGCAAAAACAACCCATCCAAATTTTGCTTTACGGATATACCAAGAAAATAGTGCAAACTTCCTAAATCAGACATAGCAAATTCCGATTTAAGAACCTGTAATAGCCGACTCATCAAAGTTTGGGACGATGCTGTCAATACTATATCATCCACATAAAGTAATAACACAGCCATGTGGTGTCCCTCACGCAGCACAAACATCGAGGAATCCGCACGACTTCCTTTGAAACCAATCATTTTCAAAAAATTCGTAAAACGCTCAAACCACGCCCGCGGCGCCTGCTTCAATCCATAAAGAGCCTTTTGAAGCTGACATACATATTCTGGAAAATCAGGATGTATAAATCCCCGTGGCTGTTTCATATAGACATTTTCTTTCAAAACCCCATGCAAAAAAGCATTCTTGACGTCTAGTTGATGCACCGGCCATTGTCTCGAAACAGCAAGAGAAAGTACAGTCCGAATTGTTGTTGGTTTGACAACCGGACTGTAAGTTTCATCATAATCCAATCCAGGCTTCTGAGCATATCCTTGTGCAACCAAACGGGCTTTGTACCGTTCGAGAGTTCCATCGGATCGAAGTTTCACTTTATACACCCACTTCGAACCTATAATATTAACATTGGATGGCTTAGGGACCAACTTCCATGTCTGATTGCGCAATAATGCGTCATATTCAGTAGACATCGCCTTCCTCCATTCATGATGGCTTTGAGCTTCTGTATAGGTTTGAGGTTCGGGCAAAATCTGATTCTGATCACCATGAGCAGTCAAGGAGAAAATTTTCTTTGGTTTTCGAATCCCATCTTTGAGACGAGTTTGCATGGGATGCAAAGTCTGAGTTGAGGTACCTGTAATTGCCAAATCTGCAGGAAAAAGAGTCAAGGCATTATTTGTTTCATTAGGAACAATAGGTGTAGAATCCGCAACAGCAGGACTGGTGGTATCGAAATGAGCCGCAGATGACTGATTTCCAGTATCCGTTGGGTCTGAATGAACAGGAGAACGGCAGTCCTGTACGGTAACAGCTTGCTGATTCTGAGCTCTATTATTACTCGAACAACTTTGTAACAATGGTACTTGCCGTGGAAATGAAGGAAGATGGAAGCCACGTTGCACAGAAGCTGCTGGTTGTGCAGAAACATGTTGCTGGAACTGTAAAAAGGGAAATTGATGTTCGTCAAACAGCACATGTCTAGAAATAATCACTTTGCCAGTTTTCGGATTATAACAACGAAATCCCTTGTAAGTATCAGGATACCCAAGGAAAATACAATGAATTGAGCGATTTTCCAACTTATGAGACACTGTTGCTGTTATGTTAGGAAAACAAGAACAGCCAAAAACTCGTAAATGAGTATAAGAAGGCGGTTTACCCAGTAATTGTTCATAAGGAGATTGAAATTGTAATGTCTCACTAGGCAAAATATTATGTAAATGTACCGCCATATGCACAGCCTCCACCCAAAATTGCAAAGATAAATTGGATTGAGTAAGCAAAGTTCTGACCATATTTATTAATGTGCGATGTAATCGTTCAGCCGCGCCATTTTGCTGTGGCGTATATGGACAAGAAAATTGCACACGGATACCATTATTAGAAGCAAACTGTTGAAAATGATTGCTAATGTATTCGCCACCTCCATCACACTGCAAACACTTAATCAAAACACCAAATTGGGTTTTCACAAAAGCCACAAATGAAACAAAATAATTATAAACCTCACTCTTTCGTTTTAAAGGATATAACCACACATATCGAGAGTAATCATCCATAAACACCACATAATATCGATAGCCACTAAAAGATGAAACAGGAGAAGACCAAACGTCAGAATGAATTAATGCAAAAGGAGCCGAAGCTCTTACATGAGAATGAGAAAACGACAACTTAGTATGCTTGCCCAATCGACAAGCAGTACAAGACACTTTATTAAAACTAGATGTTCGAAATAACTTTGACAAAATGGAAGAATTAGGGTGTCCTAAACGACGATGCCACAACTCGAATGAATTTGCCGAAGCAATCAGACTCGTAGAACCACCAGACAAAGAAGACGAAAATGAAGAAGGAGAGAACTCATAAAGGTCCCCTGGACTACTGCAACTGAGAAGTGGAGTCCGCGTCTTGAGATCCTTCACACAAAAACCATTGGGATCAAACTCAACTGAACAGGAATTATCACGAGCAAATTTCTTAACAGAAATTAAATTATGAGTTAAAGAAGGGACGACAAGAACATCTTTTAAAAGTAAATCACGACTAGGTAATGGAAAAGAATTTGAACCAATATGAGTGACAGGAAGAGAATGTCCATTACCAAACACAACAGTATTAGAAACGGGAGTTGGAAGACACGAAGACAGTATACCTGGATTAGGTGTCATGTGGGAAGTAGCACCTGTATCTGGTAGCCACGCAGAATGCACAGGTTCAGGAAATTGAACCGCAGCAAAGGAACGATCACCCGAGAATTGTCCAGAACGAGTAAAATGTGGGCAATCTCTTGCTATATGGGTATATTCTAAACAAATCTGACACTGTGTGGGTTGAGAAAAACCAGCAGATTGAGGTGGAAAACCAGCATATTGTGAAGAAAAACCAGTGGGTCGAGGACCAAGCACACCATTGTATGAACCTGAAAAATTGGATCCAGGATGATACATAGAAGATGATTGATTGTAATAATATCCACGTCCTCCTCGTCCAGAACGACCACCACGACCCCCTCTGCCATAGGAATCACCACCATTGTTATTATAGTAACCAGAATTACGGCCACCACGACCTCGACCTCCACGGCCTCGTTGATTGGAAGAAGAATTGCGTTCAGTAGAAACTAACGCTGTCTGCGAATTTGCCGGATTTGGAACTGGCTGAGATTGTTTCTTTGCGCGACTTTGCAATCGCAACTCCTGAAGATATAAAGAAGTACGTGTCTCCGCAAAAGAAGGAAGAGGTTTCTTTCCCGTCAAATTGATGACAACATTTTCATATTCAACAGGCAAACCATCCAGAATCTGCATAACTAAGTCATCCTCAGTAATAGCATGACCAATAGAACAGAGTGAATCATAAACAGTTTTTAATTTCTGAAGATATTCATCAATGGTAGAATTATCCTTAACAGTGCTGTAAAAGTCTGCTTTAAGTTGAAGAAGTTTTGCATGAGCTTGATCATGAAACAGAGTTTCGATAGCTTCCCAGGCTTGCTGAGCAGTAAGAACAACATTTGGTTTGATGAGACTACGCAATATAGCAGGACTAAGAGTAGCCTGAATCCAAGATAAAACGAGACGGTCAATTTGTTTCCATAATAAGAAATCTGGATTTGGTTTAGATTCACCATTAGAATTTGTTAATACACATGGTGGTGCAGGAACTGAACCATCAACGTGATCATACACATCATAACCCTGTAAAACAGGAATAATGAGAGAACGCCAGAAAAGGTAGTTGGTGAAATTGAGAGCTTCATTGACATAATTTTTAATATTAGAAACTCCAAAAGATGGATGGAGAGAAGAATTGGAAACAGCAGGTTGGGTGGAAGACTCGGCAGGATGAGAAGGGGATGTTGTGTTGGAAGACATGACGAAGACAACGAGAACAGGGAAAAAAAAAAACAGAAGAAAGGAAAGAGTTGATACCTAATAGGGCTCTGATACCATGTAAATGGTTATAGAATATTAGTCTCGATGTATATTACTTCTATAATTATAAGTATTTATAGAATACAAAGGATAAGACTCTAAGCTATTCAGTTACAGAAGAGACTTATCTACAATAACTAATCACAGCTGTATTGTTATCTAATATCCCTGACGAAGAGTTCTTTTTGTTTTAAATCATCATTTGACTTGCGCTGCTCATCCAGAGCCTCTGGCAAAAGTAATGTCATCAACAAGGAGTCCTGAGTGTTGATTTATATAGGTGAAAGTGAAAATAAGAATGTTATACTTACCTGTGCTGAGGTTGCTGCTGCTCTTTAATCTGCCATGGATATTAATGATAGTAAAACTAATTATCTTAACGAAATTGTATAGCCCATCTCCTAGTATCAGAGCAATAGATATAAAAACCTGCCAATATAAACCAGAGATTAATACAAGTTTTAGAAAATTACGAACGGAAATCAGAGACCGACCTTGTAACCATCCAAACCGTTCATGTCAGCTTCGCCTGAACTGGCAGGGAACCAATCTCCCTTGAGCTTATTGATAAGAGGCCACATAATCCCGTATGAGAGGAGGGCCCCAAGAATCAAAGACAAGTTCACCAGGTGAGAAACAATCATCCCTGTTCCCACGAAAGTGGCGCTAAAATCAAAGAAAAAGCTAACAAACCAACAGAGAAATGATCAGTATCATTTATCACTACACATGAACTGGAGAGATAACAATGATTCAGAGGACCAAGCCAAAAGTTTCATACGTGTGCTTCCAAGCTTGCAATCCAAAAGTAGGGAACTGTCCGAATCCACATGCCCCTTTCCCTGCAAAAAACCACTTGAAAAATGCCCACAAGAAGCTGATTGAGAAGTACTTCATGAACCCACGAACTTGTTTCCTGCAATAACAATTGTTAAATATATACAATACATTATGTTAGAAATTCAATAACTAATAAATGAAACAGCAAAGTTTGAAGTGTACTTAGCCATCTTATCTCCTCGGGTATGGAAGCCATTGATAAGAACTGCTGTTGCCAAACCACTCGGATAAGTCAACTTGAGGTCTATTATCATGATCTGGGATACAACAACAAAGCCCTCTTTCTGTGAGATAATAAACTAAAACCAATACTTCACTTTGCAACCAAAAGGCCAGAATTCAACTTTTTAATTCAGAAAATTTATAGAAAATGTGTTGGAAGAAAGTAACATCACTTTTGTAATTTATGAAATCAAGAAGATAGTAGAGTGTACGTAGAAACTAGTCATACACCTTTCTAAGTGGAATCAAGACGAAAAGGCCAACAAAGCAAACTAGAAAGAGGAAGCTAGTCATCCAACCAAATCCAGGCTCCTTTATAGCTCTTGGAGAGTTCCCTTCAGTGTTTTCCCCTGACAACTCATATGTCTTCCTGCTTAATCCCAAAAGATAAGTAGCAAGCCCACCTGCCATTAACTCATAAATATCCAAAATGAAATAAGCAAGCCACCTAATTGGCAAAGATGCCAAGTCTAATTACAAGAGATGAAAGCTGACCTCCCACAGCTATACTATAACAAGCGACTGCACAAGTTTGAATCATAGTATTCTCTTGACGGGTAAAGGGTTTGGCTCCAAATCCTGCCTTATGAAGCATTTTTATCCATGTTCTGATGAACACAAAAGCGAGAAGTGCTGCAGAAACATTTAGATTTGGAACCAGCCCAGTTGTGAGGTTCAGCTTCATAGCTATCACACTATACATGGCCCCAATCACAGCACTCACTAGCACTCCTCTTACAGTGATTTGCTTTGTCCATGGTTCAGCTTCATCATGTGGCTCTTCCAATTTCTCATTTTCAATCTCTTTATTTTCTTCTGCTTCTTCCATGCTCATACCTTGATAAGGTACGCTATTCATAAAACTTGACTCGCCTTGCTTCTCTTATTATGATCGAGTTCACTGAGATGAACAGAGAGATGAACTTACCAAGTTATCATTAATCTCTCCCCGTTCTTTGAGGTTCTTATCATTGAAGGAGATTCTTAATTTCTTCACATATTTTTAATTTGTAATATATATATATTAAAAAATTCTGGCATGTCCTCTTTGTTTCTGATCCCTTTCTCCCTCCACTGTTTTTGGATCTGTATACCTTCCATGAAAACCCAACCACCCGGCAGCTTCCTTCTATTGGACAGAGAGGACTGTCCCATGCATGGACTACTAAATAATCATTGAATTTTAAATTTTTAAATCTTTCATGTTATCAAATAAGTATGTTCTGGTTAAGTAAAATTTTTGTTTGAAATAAATTTGAACTTGAGAGCTCACGAATTTAGAAATAGTTTGAATAATATAAATAAATTAAATCTGATTGATTTTAGCTAACCTTGTTTAGAGGAGTGAAAGGCAACTGCGTTTGAAAACAGTTGAGTCTATTACGGCTTTATATCAAATAACAACCGGGTTGTTGCAGAATTTCATATGTCATTATTATTAATTGTTATTATTATTTAAAAATATAAATTATTATCCATGCCTTAATTAAAAATACTAATTGAAGTCTACCGACAAAACTACTGCTCGAAACTATAACACTAATTACTCGTTAAAACATTTTATATTATAAAATAATATATTTTTTATATAAATCTACTTGCTTATTTTTATACACAGTGTTTGAACTTGAAATTATTGAAGAGAATAGATTATGTATTTTATTTTATATCTTGAAATTTAAAATAATATACGAAAAAATTATTAATTAAATATGTAATTTATTATCAAAATTAGAAATCTAACTATTTTCAATTTAAGTATTAATTAAATATAAAATTATGCATTAACAGTATCAAAAAAATTAAAAATTTTAATATTTATTATCATATGTTATTAATACTAAATTTTAATTTCGTGAATAATGATAGTAGAATTGTAGTGGCGGTTTAAATCAAATAATCTGAATGACTTTTATACAATTTATATTTATTGCTAGATGCCAACAGAATAATAAAAAAAAAAATAATAAATTCAAAATATGACCTATTTGACAATGGATGAGATTGAGTTATGTGAAAAATTATATAAAATGAGGATTGTATAATGAATTTCATATAAAATAAAGATATGAATATTATCACAATTATTAATATAATAAATTATAATAATTTTTTAATAATTTAATTGTTCAAAATTCGTAACACTTATTTAATCTTTTTATTATACTTTAATTATTTTTATTTATTTATTTTTTATAAAATTTTAGTTTAATAATATTTAATGGCAATTAATTCTATTAATTTTTTAATTGTTTTATATTTTATTATAATTAATATTTTTTATAATAATTTTAATTAATTATATATAATTATTTACATTAGAGGAATAAAAATATATCATATTTATTAATTAAATTATATTAAATATAATTTTAAAAAAATGTCAAATTAATAAATTAATACTATTGTGAGATAATTTATATAATATTTTATTATGAATTTATATATTTTTTTACAATAATTTATTTTATTATCTAAATATTTTTTTATATGATGATTATTCTATTTTTATAAATATATTTTTAATATTTTATTTATTATTAAAATAAAAATATAATAAATTTTTTAATAATAAAATATAATAGAATTTTTATTATAATATTAATAATATATTATATTAAAACTAGTAGAAAACAAAAAATGAGTAACAATACTTATTATATTAAAAATAGGAAATCAAAAAATTGTATATTAATAGTGATGATAAAAATAATAAATTATATTTAATATATATTAATTATTATTTTTTATAAATATATAAAAAATTATATACAATTTCTCATATATTTATTATTATTCACATAAAAAATAAAAAACATATAGATCAATTAATTAATAATATTGATTATAATTTTTTTTACAGTTTATTTATTATTAAAAATAAAAATAAAATATATACGTTAAATTTTTTATTTTATTTATATTTAAAAAGCTGTAAAAATTTTAAAAATTCACATATTAATAATAATACAAAAATTTAAAAATTATACATAAATTATACAAATAAAAATAATAAATTATATTAATTATTAAAATATTAATTAATAATACTATTAAATATGAAAATATGATTTGAAAAATAAATAAAGTAAAATATATTAGGTGGTCACCCGATATAAATAAATAAATTTAAAAATATCATTTGAAATAAGTATATAAATTTAAGTATGCTATTTATTAATTTTTCTATAATTTATTTTAGAGTTTTAGTATATATATATATATTAGAAAAATATGTGGTTTGGTTTGTCAAATTATTAGTATCTAAATTTATAAAATATTCAAGTAAAATAGGTATGGTTTGGCCCGTTGAAATAGGAAACTGAAAACAAACGGCCTAATACAAGAGCCAATGATAAACTAATAACCCACTAATCAACACAGTTCCAAATTCCAATACCCAGAGCTTTGCTCTTGGGCTTCCCCTTGCCTCCCTCGGCTCCGCTCTCTAATTTTACTGTACATCACAATTTCATGTGAGCAATTTTACATAAAATAGCATCTAATAAATTAAATAACTATATTTAATTTGTGTTAGATAGTTAGTGGATTGCCATTTGATAATATGGTGTAACTCAGTTATTGTATAATTTTTCCTACTTGCTAGTACTAAAAGACAAATCATTTAATATATTAATAACCCCATAATTTAATAGTAAGGCCTTAGCCTTTGTTTTTTGTTTGGTTATGATTCAGTTCTGATTTCATTAAACTTAATGTATAAATATTTTATTTGAAAATTCTTTTATTTTTAATACTGAAATCTTTATTTTTTTTTCTTTAAAATTGATTTTTTTTTTTTTTATCAATTTTGACTAATTTGAAAGCTTTTGTCTTAGTGCAAATATCATGTTCTCATATGAGAATAAACAAAGCAACGCTTCATTAAATATGTATTCTATGTAACTTTAAGAATTGTCTAATCGTTTTGTACATTATACCACTTCTATTTTTTATTTTTTATTTTTTAATGGAAAGCACAATTGAAATTGTAAATTTCCTTTATTCATAAGAGGGAGGAGGGAATACCACTTGAATATCAAATATTGAATTACTAACAAACCCACTTATTAAAGCAGGGGACAAAATATGCAACCAAGTTTTTGGATCGATTTCTTTTCTATAAATAAAAAATAAAAAAGAAGTTGGTTGGGTTAATTAGGAGAGTGGAAACCTTCTCCATAAAGAATATGAGTCAACAACAATCAGATATAATTTTCGTATTGATTTCATCACATCACATCCGTCCATCAATTATCCAGTGAAACCCCGTCTATGGATGAAGCCCGCCCGCACGTCTACCCAATCCGCATGCAATCACATCACATGCAAAACCCTCCCTCCAGAATGCCCCAAGCCAGGTCTCCATGCACGCGGCAAAGATGTACAAAACGTGTATATATAGCTGGCCAAAAACCAAAAATCAGTTTTGTCTTTTTGACCGCACCATCAGCAAAAACCGCGTGCTCTTCACCCCCTGAATTCGAATCAAAACCTACAGGCTATAGGACAATTCACGGCCGCCACTCGCCAACCCCATTTATTAAATCCCACTATATCTCTTCTCCCAACCACCCAAGCCTCCAAGTCGGAGCAGCCACTGAGTTTTGAAGATTACAGAAAAGAAGCTGTCATGTGTAGAAGCATGGAACTTAAACTTGGGATGCAGCCCAGAGGTCGTAACAGCTTGAAAATTAAAGCTTTCTTTGTCCGCTTTTCGGGTTTCAAATCATGCAAGTCCTTGCCAGACTCCCTCACGCTCCTCTATCTCCCTCGCGTTAATGGGTCCGAACTCCTCGTAGACGGGTCAAAGGTCCGCCCCGATTCTCCTGCGTTCTTGACGCTCCATCGGGTCGTTAATGTCAAGACGAAGAAGGGAGAGGCGATATTTGGATCAAGAGAGCGGGTTTGGGCGAGCGGAGGAGTCCGCTTCGAAGTTTACTTGGGAGAGGAGAGGGTATTGGAGGGGATTTTTAGGAAAGACGAAGAGGAGTGGAAGTTGGAGTGTGGGTGTGGGCTTGAAAGTGAGCTTGTTGCCGGTGGTGGCGGTACTACTGAAGTGGCATCGGTAGGGGCAGACGTTTGCGTTGCGTTAGAGGGGCATGTTGCGTTGAGTGGGAGAGTGGAGATGGTTTCGATGAGAAAAAAGAACAGGAAGGTGGGGTTTGACAGACTGGAGGTGATTCCAGAGGAGAAAGAAGAGGCGGATGATGAATCTCTCGGTGAATTTTGTTGTGATTGCAAAAATCGCAGATCAAACGGTGGAGAATTAGATGAAGTGTGTGGCCCTGATTGCAATCTGATGGAGATGGATTTGGAAGGAATGAGATGGGCCGTTGATGTGGGGATTTGGGTCATGTGTTTGGGAGTAGGATACTTGGTTTCCAAGGCGTCTGCTAGGAGCTTGAGACGTCTGAGGCTGCGGCTACTTTAGCCCATTTTTGTCCTTTTAGGCCTTCAAGGGAGAGGGAAAAAAAACTTTGCACCTTCCATTATTTGATTCTTAATTGTACTAAAGATGACAAAAATTTCAAATAATCCATTACTTCAAATTTTGTTTATATTATGAGAAATTTTGGCTACATGCAATGGCAATTACATTTTATCCCGGCAGATGAGCTTGTTTATTGCGAATTGATCCATCAATAGAGTCCACTTCCAGCACCAAGGTTAATGGTTTCTTTGGTGGGATGCATGAAGATTGGGGTTCATCTTGAAATTGGTAGAAAATAAATTAGGCGGAATAGCTGGTTTAGTTTATTTTAGTATTTAGGGTTAGCTATCGCCTTGTTTCTCTATCACGATTGGTTGATCAGTTTATGAAAAGAAAATAAATGGCCAATAAAATTCTTTTATATATATTCTCAATAGTCGATTAAGCGACCATTAATATATTAGTACTAATCAATAGAAGTCGGCCTTAATGAACAATACAATTTGAAGTTAATTTGAGTTGCTCTAATTAGGAATCTTTGTTATATATAACCGTCATAACAGTTGGGTTTCGGATATTCAGGATATAGCTGAGTTCATAAGGAAAGACTAGATCATAACCTTGTGAAAGTCCAACACATCAGTTCACCCATATAAGTGCGGTTTAGGCTCTGCGCCAGCAGAACAGTTAGAGTAAGAATCGGGTTCAACTGAGAGGGTTCCAATTCAATTGACTTGATGGGTCAGTGGGGCAACAAATCCCTATACATCTGGGATCATGTTAATACAAGCACTAGAGAGAATTAAATAGTCGCCTGACAATTGAAAAAGATATAGTACGTCCGTACGTACGACTTTTCGTAATAACAACATGTTGTATTGTAGTGAGGTGGTGGTTATACGTCACTAAATGACAAAATGGCAAAAGAATGAAGGAAGGAAGGCGTGAGCCATTCAGGCTAAGTTCACACATATACATCCTAATCCTACCATTGACTGGATCTCAGAATATTAATTGACGTTGTTTGTGGGGAAGAAGGACATCTTCCGAAGCTCTCATTCTCATTACACACACTGAGATCCACATAATCAATCACGGTGAAAATCACGCTGGAAACACCCCAAACGACCTGAACTCTGCTCAAGAAGGACCACCGTTTTCATTTTCCAATCCCACCGCCCCACTAAACCAACCACCTGTATTTTTTAATCCCTCGTCAAGTTCGGCAGGGACTATACCCTGAATTACCCTATCTGACCAGGAGCTACAAAACATGGCTTTCCAACTTCAAAACACTACTCATTGGCTAGGATAGATACTGTAGCAAAGGGGACTCAATACCCCATTGAGCATGCCCCCAGTAGCTGAAGGATTCTATGTTAACGAGTCCCAATCCACACTGAACCATTAAACCCCTCAACAAAGCAGCAGGAGGACAGGTGATGGAGACGGAGAGGCCAACAAAAGAAATGAGCCTATTGCTAGAACAAGAGGCTGGGTAGTAAGGGAGCTCATCGAGAATGATGGGGCCGAAAGCTATTATTCTGAGCCGGCGAAAAGGTTAGAAAGCGAAGAGCTAAGAAACTACCACTTGAAAAAAAGGCCAAGGAGAGAAGAGGCATCTGTAAATCAAAAGCTAGAGAGACTGAAGGAGTAACTCCTAGCAGAGCTGGGGGCACGAGACAATAACAACCCCCTATTACCAATCTCATCCCCGTTCATGAGATGGGTACTGTAATACCCGGCTCGAGTCCGGCATCGGCATTCCTGTCGTCCGGTGGAATCTCGGGTGTCGGAACCCTCGAGAAGGGTAATGCATATGTTTTCCAAGGTATTTTCACTTGTTTTCATGTTTTGAAGTGTTAAACGACTTGAGTTTTGAAAGAAAAGCAACAAGGGAGAAATGCAAAGGTTCGGCCGCCGAAGGTCACTTTCGGCCGCCAAACATTGCATTGTTGCGGCTTCACGTTCAGCTGCCGAAGGTGGTCTGGCCAGCCACCTATAAAAGGGCCAAGGGTCGGTGGAAGGAGGTTATTTCTCCTCCACTTGCAGCCAGAGGTGAGTTCCAGCCTCTCCTACGTTGACTTTCATGTTTTCCATGATTTTCATCAAATCTTTCAAGAGTTTTAAGAGTTTTGGTGACTTATGAAGGTTTTGAGCAAAAGAACCAAGTTTTGAAGCTTGGAGCTTTGGAAGAGCTTTTCTTCATATCTCCACGTTAGGATCCTTCATCCTCAAGTTGTGTAAGAGGTAAGTGAAGATCCTGAGCTTCTTTGATGATTTTGAAAGGTTTTATGAAGTTTGTATGGGTAGTATGCATGTTTAGGTTTAGGTGAGGTTTTTGGTGATTTGTGGTGTTCAAACATGTTTAAGTGTTATGTGCTATGTTTGTTTGGGGTTTTAGGGTAGTTTTAGACCCCTTGGTGCATATATATGCGTATATGCTAGTTGGGAGTAGTTGATATGCATGTTTGTAGGTTTTTGGGCAACGTTTGCATGAAACAGAGCAGGGTTCTGCCCTTCGGGCAAAACCAGGTTCGGCCGCCGAAGGAAGGTTCGGCCACCGAACCCCTTGTGGAGGCAGTTCGGCTGCCAAAGGTTGCCCCCGAAAGCTAGGCGTTCGGTTTAGACAGAGCCTTTCGGCCGCCGAAAGAGGGAGTTCGGCCGCCGAAAGTGTGTGAGTTTCGTCTCTGGACGAGACCTTCGGCCGCCGAAGGTGCCGCCGAACATGCATGAGTTTCGTCTCTGGAGTGGGGTTTCGGCCGCCGAACCTGCTGCCGAAAGTGCCCTGTCCAGTTTTCTTTTGCATGTTTTATGTGCTTGTTTGGGGATCGTTTAGAGGGTTTTTGGGGAGTTTCTGAGAGATATTCTTGAGTAAGTTTGGTCCCTCATTTGAGTCCACCTGTGTAGGTACGGACCAGAGGAATCAGGGAAATCAGCAGTGAGTCCAGTGTCAGAACCTGCAGAGTCAGTTCAGAGATAACCAGAGGTGAGTGGAATTTAACTTAATGTTTTAATATGAGAACTGAATATTTTATCATGCTTCATGCATCATGAATATAATATAGGGTGAGTGCATTAGTGTACACAAAGATGATGCATTGCATTTATCCTTGTACTTGGCACTGCTCCTTGTACATTGCTTATGTGAGACGGCACGGACTTCGTGAGGATTCATTAGCCCTCAGAGGAAAGACCTGGAACAGCCCTACGGGGACCAGGCACATGGTACTCCGGTACCCCAGATGAGATAGAGGGAGTTTTGATCCGTCCGGCCGAGGTGATGTGATTATGTGTTGCATTCCATGAGAGCATGTTTTATCACCTGTTATTTATTCCTATTCTACTCACTGGGCTATCGTAGCTCATCCCTCTCCCCTAACTCCAGTTGTGCAGGTTCAGAGGTCAGAGAGAACTCAGCAGGGTACAGGAAGAGTACAGAGTGGTGTAATAGCTAGTGTGGACATGTAAATGTATAGAGATCGTGTATCTGTACAGTGTATAGCATAGTGCTTGACTTATAAGAGTTGTAATCCCTTTGTGGAGTCACATGATCAGTTTTGTATGTTTCTTTATTGTTGTATGTTTATGAGCAAAACCAGGCTTAACATTATGAGATTGATCCGCCTAGAGCCATGAGGAGCTCTAGTAGGGATGAGTAGAGAACAGAAAGAGTGCATGCACAGGTTAAGCCTTGGAATGAAGAAAAGTTTTATGTTTTTACAGAAATGTATGATCATGTATGGGATTTCACAGGTACACAGAGTTCAGAGTAGGCTTACTACGGGTCCCGGCGACCTTAAGTCGATCTGGATCCTAGTGCCGGTAGCAGTTCGGTTTCCGGGCTGTTACAGATTGGTATCAGAGCCCTAGGTTCATATGGTCGGACCTATAGAGAGAGAGTTGGGCTCATAGAGAGGTTTAGCAGGTCAAGCACCATAGGAAACACATGTCCACGAGGATAGGATGTTCTGCTGATGTGCAATGCCATGAGTTATGTATGTGAATGTTTTTGATGTGTTGCTGATGTGTTAGGTGATTTGTTGTTTTCCAGAGAGTGAAGATGCGAGGAACTCGTCGATCCGCGAGATTGACTGGAGTCCCACCTGTAAGTGAGGGTACAGCTGCTCGTCCACCTGCCTTGCCAAGGGCAAGATCTCACAGGTCAAGCAGGGAAGGAACGTCACGAGACCCGAGAAGGTCTTCTGACGAGAGCAGGAGAGGAGTAAGCAGAGGGGGAAGGTCAGTAGAAGAAAGAGGTGTGATGGAAGAGGATCAGAGTAGAGATGTAAGCATGGGTGTAGGAAGGTCAGAAGAAGGTATGGGGGAGTCCCAGGGAGGCATGCAGGCCTCGGGGTTTGGCTATCCACCCTTTCCTCAGGGCCCAGAGTATCCGATGGGAGGCACGTCGGATTACTCCAACTTTGCCCCATATCCACCCTACATGCCATATATGCCCTATCCTTCCTTTTATCCACCATATCACATGTATCCACCCCCACCTGTTCATCCAAGTCCAGTACAGCCTGTAGTGAGGGAACCAGTTCCTCCACCACCACCTCCTGAACCAGTAGCCCCTGTTGTGGAAGCACAGCAACCCAGTTCTTCAGGGGGAAGTAAGGTGAAGATGACCGAGTACTTAAAGCTGGATGCTCCTAAATTCAATACAGGAGATGATCCATTTGAGTATCTCAGTGCAGTCAGAATGATAACAAGTGAGTTGGGAGCAGATGACGGTAGAGCCATTGAGATGGCAGGGTTCACTTTAAAGTGTAAGAAAGCGAGAGAATGGTTCAAGAACTATGTGGACCCGAGACTTGAGAGTATGACATGGGAAGAGTTCGCCAACGAATTTGCTGGATGAGCTTTTCCTGACAGTTCCAGGGAACTAAAGGTTGTGGAGTTTGAGCAGTTGAGACAGACGGAGGAGATGAGCGTTGATGAATATACAGATAAGTTCCTGGAATTGTTGCCATATGTCGGTCAGGCATATGATACAGATCAGAAGAAGGCAAAGAGATATGCCACAAGGCTTCATCCCAGGTATTTCTCTTTGATTCTTCATGCGGAGAAGGAAAGTTTCCACTCTATTGTGGATGCTGCTAGAAAGATGGAGGCCAGTGCCATAAGTCAAGGTGTAGTTAAGGCACAGTCTTCTGGTGTTAAACCAGGTTCCTCCTCACAGAGTACAGCAAGTGCAAGTAAGAAGAGATGGGAGAAATTCAGAGGAAAGAGAGGCAAGTTCTGGAACAGGCTTAAGTCGGGTCTGGGAATGAGTAGTGGCTCCAGTTCTGGCGCAGATTTTCCAGTGTGCAAGAGGTGTGGCAAACAGTATAGAGGAGCTTGTCAGTTGGGATCCACAGCCTGCTATAGATGTGGGCAGGAGGGACATTATGCACGAGAATGTCCTCAGGCGACTTTAGTTGCACCATCCCAGCAGATGAGTACAGGCAGTGTAGTACAGCCAGTAGCTTCAGCCATACCACCAAGCAGTGGCAGAGGAAGAGGAAGAGGGGTAGCCTCTTCATCAGGGATGGGTTCCCGAGGTGCAGGTCCGTCAGCCCCAGCACGGATTTTCACCCTGACTCAGCAGGAGGCAGACACGTCGAACACGGTGGTGTCAGGTACTCTCATCATTGGGTGTTCAGAGGTGTATGCTTTAATGGACCCCGGTGCTTCTCACTCTTTCATTTCTTCTAGAGCTGCAGAGAGGTTGGGTCTGATGGTGTCTGAGTTAGAGTGTCCTCTATGGGTCAGTGGACCCAAATGTGATCCATCTTTGGCAGAGTCAGTTTGTCGGTTCAGTCCAGTGTGCATAGAGGGTAGATACCTTCCAGCTGACCTGGTGGTTCTAGAGTTGACAGATTTTGATGTCATTCTAGGGATGGACTGGTTATCTACGTATGATGCTACCCTGAACTGTAGAGACAAGGTAGTTAGTGTCAGAGACCAGGATGGGTCAGAGTGTGTCTTCAGAGGAGACAGGAGAGGGACACCTAGGGGTTTGATATCAGCCCTCCAGGCTCGTAGAATGTTAAGGAAGGGGTGTCAGGGGTTCCTAGCTTATGTGAGAGAGCTAGACAGTCAGGTTAGGGAACCATCCGCAGTACCGGTTGTTAGAGACTTCCCAGATTTGTTTCCTGAAGAGCTTCCAGGACTACCACCAGCTAGGGAAATAGAGTTCGAGATTGAGTTGATGCCCAGTGCCAGACCGATCTCTATTCCTCCCTATAGGATGGCACCAGCAGAGTTGCGAGAGTTGAAAGAGCAGTTACAAGATTTGGTAGCGAAGGGTTTCATCCGCCCGAGTACCTCACCCTGGGGTGCTCCAGTATTATTTGTCAGAAAGAAGGATGGACCTCTTAGACTTTGTGTCGACTACAGACAGTTGAACAAAGTCACTATCAAAAACAAGTATCCTTTACCCAGGATCGATGATCTATTCGACCAGCTAGCAGGAGCAGGTTGTTTTTCGAAAATAGATCTGAGATCCGGATACCACCAGTTGAAGATCAGGGAAGGAGATGTATCCAAGACTGCTTTCAGAACCAGATATGGGCATTATGAGTTCCTTGTGATGCCGTTCGGGTTGACTAACGCCCCTGCAGCATTCATGGATCTCATGAACCGGGATTTCAGGGAGTACTTGGATCGTTTTGTGATCGTCTTTATTGATGATATCTTGGTGTACTCCAGGAATGCAGAGGACCATGCCCAGCATCTGCGGATAGTGCTTCAAACCTTGAGAGAGCATGGCTTGTATGCCAAGTTCTCCAAGTGCGAGTTCTGGCTAAGGAGCATTTCCTTTTTGGGACATGTCGTATCAGAGGAAGGTATCTCAGTAGATCCCAAAAAGGTAGAGGCCGTAGCCAACTGGCCTACACCCACTACAGTGACAGAAATCAAGAGTTTTCTGGGTTTGGCAGGCTACTATCGGAGGTTTGTTCAGGACTTCTCGAAGATAGCTGCTCCTATGACCAGACTGACCAGAAAGAATCAGAAGTTTGTGTGGTCAGAGGAATGTGAGGAGAGTTTTACAAAGTTAAAGAGATGATTAACTTCAGCACCGGTGTTAGCTCTGCCGATCAGTGATGAAGAGTTCACAGTGTTCTGTGATGCATCCCGAGTGGGATTAGGTTGTGTGTTGATGCAGAATGACAGAGTGATAGCTTATGCTTCTAGACAACTGAAAAAGCACGAGCTGAATTACCCGACACACGATCTTGAGATGGCAGCTGTTATCTTTGCACTTAAGATGTGGAGGCATTACCTCTATGGGGTAAAATGTGAGATCTATACGGATCATAAAAGCCTGCAACATATCTTAAGTCAGAGAGAGTTAAACTTGAGGCAGAGACGGTGGGTAGAATTGCTCAGTGATTATGATTGTAAGATTCAGTATCATCCGGGCAAGGCTAATGTTGTCGCTGATGCCTTAAGCCGAAAATCACTTGGCAGTTTATCCCACATTGCAGTAGAGAGAAGACCGGTGGTGAAGGATTTCTACAAGCTCGTAGAAGAAGAGTTACAGTTGCAATTATCTGGTACAGGTGCTTTGCTCGCACAGATGAGAGTGACACCAGTGTTTCTAGAGCAAGTGGCTCTGAAACAGCACGAAGACCCCGAGTTAGTGAAGATTGCCAGGACTGTTCAGTCTGGCAACAGTGCAGAGTTCAGATTTGACGGTGAGGGGATTCTTCGGCACGGTACAAGGTTATGTGTACCAGATGATAGCAGGTTGAAGGCAGACATTATGAGGGAAGCTCATAATACGCGGTATAGCATTCACCCGGGAGCCACCAAGATGTATTAAGATCTGAGAAGGGTGTATTGGTGGCCAGCAATGAAGAGAGAAGTGGCACAGTTCGTGTCAGCCTGCGAGACATGTCAAAGGGTGAAGCTAGAACACCAGAAGCCGGCTGGAATGCTTAACCCACTGCCGATTCCAGAATGGAAATGGGAGAACATAGCTATGGATTTTGTAGCGGGGTTACCGGCAACGTCGAACAGATTAGACTCCATATGGGTGATTGTGGATAGACTCACTAAATCTGCTCACTTCATTCCAGTCAGGAGTAACTACTCTGTGGACAAATTGGCGCAGGTGTATGTAGACGAGATAGTAAGGTTGCATGGAGTTCCAGTGTCGATCGTATCAGATCGAGGACCTCAGTTCACCTCCAGGTTTTGGCGGAGTTTGCAAAAGGAAATGGGCACAAGGTTGGATTTCAGCACTGCTTTCCATCCACAGACAGACGGTCAGTCAGAGAGAACCATCCAGACCATTGAAGATATGCTGAGAATGTGTGTGTTAGACTTTGGCGGTTCTTGGAGGCAGCATCTACCTCTGGTGGAGTTTGCCTACAACAACAGCCATCATGCTAGCATAGGGATGGCTCCTTATGAAGCTCTGTATGGGAGGAAGTGCCGAACACCTGTTTGCTGGGAAGAGGTAGGAGAGAAAACTCTTGCAGGGCCAGAGTTAGTTGAGTTTACCAGCAAATTAGTACCTATCATCAGAGGGAGGATCAGAACAGCTGTAAGCAGACAGAAAAGCTATGCAGACATCCGTAGGAAGCAGATAGAGTTCCAGGAGGGGGATATGGTATTGCTTAAGGTGTCTCCGATGAAGGGAGTGGTTCGGTTTGGGAAGAAGGGTAAACTGGCCCCACGATACATTGGTCCCTTTGAGATCTTGCAGAAGATCGGGCCTGTGTCGTATAAGCTAGATTTACCGGCTTCTATGGAACGAATTCACCCGGTATTCCATGTTTCTATGTTGCGGAAGTTTGTGTCAGATCCAGAGAAGGTTCTTAATGAACCTGAGGTGGAAATCTTAAGTGATCTCACCTATGTAGAGCAGCCAGTGCGGATCCTTGACACCCAGATCAGAAAGCTGAGAAACAAGGAGATACCAATGGTGAAAGTTCTGTGGAACCACCACAACCTAGAAGAGTGCACTTGGGAGACTCGGGAGTCCATGCTCCAGCAATACCCATATCTGTTTTAAGGTTAGTTTTCCCCTTTTCTATGTGTTTATGTTGTGTTAGGGACATTCGGGGACGAATGTTCTTAAGGGGGGGAGAATGTAATACCCGGCTCGAGTCCGGCATCGGCATTCCTGTCGTCCGGTGGAATCTCGGGTGTCGGAACCCTCGAGAAGGGTAATGCATATGTTTTCCAAGGTATTTTCACTTGTTTTCATGTTTTGAAGTGTTAAACGACTTGAGTTTTGAAAGAAAAGCAACAAGGGAGAAATGCAAAGGTTCGGCCGCCGAAGGTCACTTTCGGCCGCCGAACATTGCATGGTTGCGGCTTCACGTTCGACTGCCGAAGGTGGTCTGGCCAGCCACCTATAAAAGGGCCAAGGGTCGGTGGAAGGAGGTTATTTCTCCTCCACTTGCAGCCAGAGGTGAGTTCCAGCCTCTCCTACGTTGACTTTCATGTTTTCCATGATTTTCATCAAATCTTTCAAGAGTTTTAAGAGTTTTGGTGACTTATGAAGGTTTTGAGCAAAAGAACCAAGTTTTGAAGCTTGGAGCTTTGGAAGAGCTTTTCTTCATATCTCCACGTTAGGATCCTTCATCCTCAAGTTGTGTAAGAGGTAAGTGAAGATCCTGAGCTTCTTTGATGATTTTGAAAGGTTTTATGAAGTTTGTATGGGTAGTATGCATGTTTAGGTTTAGGTGAGGTTTTTGGTGATTTGTGGTGTTCAAACATGTTTAAGTGTTATGTGCTATGTTTGTTTGGGGTTTTAGGGTAGTTTTAGACCCCTTGGTGCATATATATGCGTATATGCTAGTTGGGAGTAGTTGATATGCATGTTTGTAGGTTTTTGGGCAACGTTTGCATGAAACAGAGCAGGGTTCTGCCCTTCGGGCAAAACTAGGTTCGGCCGCCGAAGGAAGGTTCGGCCGCCGAAGGAAGGTTCGGCCGCCGAACCCCTTGTGGAGGCAGTTCGGCTGCCAAAGGTTGCCCCCGAAAGCTAGGCGTTCGGTTTAGACAGAGCCTTTCGGCCGCCGAAAGAGGGAGTTCGGCCGCCGAAAGTGTGTGAGTTTCGTCTCTGGACGAGACCTTCGGCCGCCGAAGGTGCCGCCGAACATGCATGAGTTTCGTCTCTGGAGTGGGGTTTCGGCCGCCGAACCTGCTGCCGAAAGTGCCCTGTCCAGTTTTCTTTTGCATGTTTTATGTGCTTGTTTGGGGATCGTTTAGAGGGTTTTTGGGGAGTTTCTGAGAGATATTCTTGAGTAAGTTTGGTCCCTTATTTGAGTCCACCTGTGTAGGTATGGACCAGAGGAATCAGGGAAATCAGCAGTGAGTCCAGTGTCAGAACCTGCAGAGTCAGTTCAGAGATAACCAGAGGTGAGTGGAATTTAACTTAATGTTTTAATATGAGAACTGAATATTTTATCATGCTTCATGCATCATGAATATAATATAGGGTGAGTGCATTAGTGTACACAAAGATGATGCATTGCATTTATCCTTGTACTTGGCACTGCTCCTTGTACATTGCTTATGTGAGACGGCACGGACTTCGTGAGGATTCATTAGCCCTCAGAGGAAAGACCTGGAACAGCCCTACGAGGACCAGGCACACAAAGACCTGAAACAGCCCTACGGGGACCAGGCACATGGTACTCCGGTACCCCAGATGAGATAGAGGGAGTTTTGATCCGTCCGGCCGAGGTGATGTGATTATGTGTTGCATTCCATGAGAGCATGTTTTATCACCTGTTATTTATTCCTATTCTACTCACTGGGCTATCGTAGCTCATCCCTCTCCCCTAACTCCAGTTGTGCAGGTTCAGAGGTCAGAGAGAACTCAGCAGGGTACAGGAAGAGTACAGAGTGGTGTAATAGCTAGTGTGGACATGTAAATGTATAGAGATCGTGTATCTGTACAGTGTATAGCATAGTGCTTGACTTATAAGAGTTGTAATCCCTTTGTGGAGTCACATGATCAGTTTTGTATGTTTCTTTATTGTTGTATGTTTATGAGCAAAACCAGGCTTAACATTATGAGATTGATCCGCCTAGAGCCATGAGGAGCTCTAGTAGGGATGAGTAGAGAACAGAAAGAGTGCATGCACAGGTTAAGCCTTGGAATGAAGAAAAGTTTTATGTTTTTACAGAAATGTATGATCATGTATGGGATTTCACAGGTACATAGAGTTCAGAGTAGGCTTACTACGGGTCCCGGCGACCTTAAGTCGATCTGGATCCTAGTGCCGGTAGCAGTTCGGTTTCCGGGCTGTTACAGGTACGGCAGGAAACCATCCCCAAAAAGTTTATGATGCTGGTAATGGCCGCATGTGACGGTACAGGGAACCTCCGGGAGCATGTCTTGAACTACAAGACGTTCATGGAGTTTCGAACTCACTCGGATGCCCTAATGTGTAAAGTCTTTCCCACCACCTTTATCGGACCGGCCTGAGCATGGTCAATAGTCTAGAAGCAGGAAGTATCAAAAGTTTTATGGACCTAGTCAGTGTGTTTATCAACAAGTTCATCGTCGGGGTCCCAGCGGAAAGAAAAATAAGCTACCTAGAAACAGTCCGGTAGAGGAGGAATGAGTTCCTAAGGGATTACATGGCTAGGTTCAACTTGGAGGCTCTGCAAATCCCCAAGCTCGATGAAGCCAGGGTAGTAGAAGCCATGCAAAAGGGAACCACCTCCCCGGAGTTTTTTGGATCGTTGTGCAGAAAGCCACCCACTATCCTGGCAGAGCTGATGAAGAGAGTAGAAAAATACATAAGCCAGGGTAGTAGAAGCCATGCAAAAGGGAACCACCTCCCCGGAGTTTTTTGGATCGTTGTGCAGAAAGCCACCCACTATCCTGGCAGAGCTGATGAAGAGAGTAGAAAAATACATAAGGCAGGACGATGCCTTAACCACTAGCAGATTTGCCATGAAAGCAAGAGATAGGAGAAAGGCTGTGGAGGACAAATGGTCAGACATAAAAGAGAGGAGACAAAACCGAGGGCCTAAAGCACTAAACAGACACCGGTGGGAGAGAAAGGAGTAGAGACCATACCAACCCCGGATCCCTGAGGTGATTACTCCCCTGAACGTGTCCAGAGCCGAGATGCTCGTAGCTGTTCAAGATAAGGACTTCATACAGTGGCCCAAGCCAATGAGGGTAGACGCGAACAGAAGGGATCCGAATAAGTACTACTAGTACCACCGAACTCATGGCCACGACACCAACGACTATTATCAGTTAATAAATAAGATAAAAAGGTTCATCAAAAGGGGACACCTTAGGAATTTTGTAAAAAAGCCAGAAGTCCACAGACCACAGCAGAACGCAACGACGAAAACGCCCCAAAGACAGATAGGAGGACCAGTGAATGATGGCTCCAGCGGGACATTCAACATAAGCGTGGGAGGAACTGGGAGTTGTATGAGCAAAAAGGGAAAGAAGAGAAATAGAAATGAGGAAGGGAGCAGTGCTGAAGTTATACAAATAGTGGAGCATTCTCCAGTGACCATCTCCTTCTCTCCGAAGGACGCCCAAGGAGTGCAGATATCCCACGATGATGCCCTGGTCATAGAAGTCGTCATTCACAACTTCAAGGTCTGAAAAGTTCTAGTAGATAATAGTAGCAAGGTGAATCTACTGCCCTACCGAGTCTTCCAGCAGATGAACATACCAGAGGAACAGCTGGACAGGGACCAAGCCCAGTTAAGGGAATAGGAGGGACTCCAGTGGCGGTGAAGGGGAAGGTAAAGATAGCCCTCACTTTGGAAGAACCATCCCTATATCAAACTCACTACGCAGTGTTTCTCGTGATGAAGCTGCCCCCTGAATTATAATGCCATCTTGGAAAGGCTGATGCTGTATGACTTTGAAGTAGTGAGCAGTATCCGGTATCTAAACATAAAATTCTCGACAGAAGCAGGGGTGGGGGTAGTTCGAGGAAGACAGGAGGAAGTCAATGTTAGTGTATTTGCCCTAAGCCATTATCTTGGACCTTTTGTATGTCATTTTATTTATTAATAAAAGAGATTTTATTATCATTATTATTTGTTTGTATGTTATTTAATAATGATTAACATCCTTGGTGACTTATTATTATAATGATAATAATAAAATATGATTAATATAATTATTATTGATAATCATGAGATGATTATATATATGTTGATATAAATCAATAATCATAGATATTTGTTAGAGAACAAAGTATTGGATGGACCCACATTAAGATCACTACATGGGTTATTGTCATAAGTGAATCTCAAAATAGTTATATTTTAATCCTTTGACTTGAGATTGTCATAGTTTCCAACATAAGGATTGTTATGTTTTGACATAACCAAACATTGTCTTTAATCGGATAATCATAAAGGTTATGATTGAATATAAGAGAAATTATGTTGAGGATATTGAACAATCAAGATAGAATTTGTCTCTCTCTTTGAAAGAGATATATTCTGAACCCCTCGATAAGTGAGACTGAGAAATATATAGTCGTGCTCAAATGAATTGATAATGTGATCAATATCATTTGGTTTTATCTGTCTGCTTAGAGATCGAGAAATCATAAGTTTAAACATTATAAGTTTGAACATTATAAGTTTGAACATTATAAGTTTGACATTGATTGTGACTTATGTTCAAACTAGATATCGTGTGACAAAGGGATTAATACATATTATGTTTATTAGGCTTTATCAGACTATCGATTCTCATATTAATTGGGTAGTCATAATGTCTTGCTAGAGGCCGCTTATAATTTACAGGTCTTGTTGGATTGGGCCTATTGCCAATTAATGTGAACCTATTAGGTCACACACAAAAAAATGTCATTAATGTGCTATGTCATATTAATGGACTAATAGCCCATTAGTATAATTAATAATATTATTAATAAAGATATTATTATTAATATTAATATTTTTGTTATTATTATAAGATAATAATATTTAAAAGATCTGTAATCTATTTATAACTGTTACAGATAAAATATCTTTTCGTTTTCTTTTGAAAAGGACTTATCGCATAGATATATTTGTATCAGCGATACTGTGACGGTTGTGATGAACACAACTCTTTTACGGAAAGAAATGTGGAAAAATGAAAAGAAGTATGGGAAAACGAAAAGATTAAGAGAAAAATGAGTGAATATAAAACACCTTATTTTAGTATGAGGAGGATTATTATAATTGTTTTTCTGGGTTGCAGATTTGGAGCATATAGCTATTCCATCCATTCAGAGAGCTAACACTCTAGACAGAAACATTTGCATGGATACCATTAAGGGTGTTCGTTTCAGAAGCAGCACCATCAGTGCGGAACAGTTTCTTTTTGTCAAGTCTAAAAGATTAGTCTCTTTATTCTTCCTTTCAAATTCAATGAAGCATTCGAATCCAAAAAAGGATACAAAGACCTTCTATTTTTTCGTTGTGTAATTTTGGGTTGCAGTAATCTCTGAGTTTTCTTACAGCCAAAGATGTATATTTGGCCAAGGTAGAAGAGCCGAGCACCCAACCAAAAAAGATAAACCCTAAAATCATGGAGGTCCGAGATGAAAAGAAGGAGGCCAGGACTGAACTAGTAGATAAGCTGGAGACCTATTCACTATCCGAGGAAGAAAGTGGCAAGGTGTTCAGCATCAACTCAGGTTTTGAAAAGGACCAAAAGGAGACAGCGATAGCTCTTATTAGAGGACATGCCTCAATCTTCGCCCGGAAGCTTTTAGACATGCCAGGGATCAATCATGAGGTGATGACCCACAAATCAAACATTCTCCCTAGGGCCAAGCTAGTAAAGCGGAAGAAGAGGGTGTTTGAGAATGAGAAGCAACAGGCCACGATGGAAGAGGTGCAGAAACTAGAGGAGGTTGGGTTTATTAAGGAAGTCATATACCCACAGTGGTTGGCCAACCCTGTGCTAGTAACAAAGGATAATGGGAAATATAAAATGTATATAGACTTCACTAATTTAAATCAGGTCTGCCCAAAAGATTGTTATCTCCTCCTAGTTATTAATAAAATGGTCGACTCTATGGCCGGTTTTGATTACTTATCATCCTTAGATACTATGTCAGGATATCACCAGATCGCTATGGACAGGTCGACTGAAGAAAAGACCTCCTTCATAACTGAAGATGGGATGTACTGCTACAGGACTATGCCTTTCGGGTTAAAAAATATCGGGACCACATATCAGTGGCTGATGAATAAGATCTTTAAAGATCAAATAGGAAGAAATGTGGAAATCTATGTTGACGATATGGTGGTTAAAAGTCAGACCTTCCAACAATACCTAGCCGACTTAAAAGAGGTCTTTGGAGTATTACAGCACTACAAGATACAATTGAACCCAACAAAGTGTGCTTTCTTTATCAAAGGTGAATATTTTATGGGCTATATGATTCGTGGAAAGGGTATAGAGCTAAACCTAGAGAAGGTAGAGACTATACTAACAATGTCTAAGCCAACCTATTAAGGGATGTGCAGAGGCTTACAGGAAGGGTGGTGGCACTCAACTGATTCATGTCCAAATCAGCAGAGAGATGCTTGCCTTTCTTCAAAAAGCCGAGGAAGGTCCCGAACTTTGAAAGCATAGAGGATTGTCAGAAAGTCTTTAGAAATCTCAAGTAGTACCTCAGCTCCCCACATATGCTTAGCAGCCCCTTAGCAGGAGAGGAACTATTAGTTTACTTGACTGCATCTGAACAGGTAGTGAGTGTCGTATTGGTAAGAGAGGAAGCAGGGGTACTCAAGGACACCGAGGTCAGATACATGAGTATTGAGAAGCTAGCATTTGCCTTGTTGTTGGCAGTGAGGAAGTTTAGAATATATTTGGAGAACCACTAAGGGGTGGTAATGACTGATCAACCCCTGAAGAAAATCTTACACAGGCCTAAGACCTCAGGACGAATGTTAGCTTGTGTAATACCCGACTAGACTCCGGTATCGGAATTCCCACCGTCCGATGGAATTTGGGTGTCGGAAACCTCTAGAAGGGTAAAAGCATGTTTTTATAAAATGTTTTCATGTTTTTAATGTTTTTAAGTATGATTTTAAATAAGTTTTAGCATGAAAAGTCCTTGGAGGAAAACCCAGGTTCGGCCGCCGAAACTCACTTTCGGCCGCCGAACATGCATGGACTTTGGGAGGCACGTTAGGCCCCCGAAAGTCTAAGTGAGGGAAGTGCAGGTTCGGCCGCCGAACCTTATGTTCGGCCGCCGAACCTTATGTTCGGCCGCCGAACATTGCATGGATGCGGAGGCACATTCGGCCCCCGAACGTGGTCTGGCCAGCCACTATAAAAGGGTCCCCTTGGTCCGCACGGGCGAGCTTTTTCTCTCCCATTGTCGGCCAAGGTGAGTCTCCGCCGCTCCCCTCGATCTTGAGTGGTTCCTTTAGATCTTTCATGGTTTTAACAAGTCTTCATCTTGCTTTGAAGTTTTTAAGCTTTTGAAACGAGTTTTGAGCAAGTTTTGAACTTGGAGACCCAAGGAGCTCAATCTCTCCCAACTCCAAGTTAGATCGCCTCCACTCTCGATCTTCAAGAGGTAAGAGTCGATCTCTAGCTTACATTATGTTTTAAACAAGTTTTATGCAAGATCTATGGGGTAGAGATGCATGTTTAGGTTTGTTGATGAGTTTATGGTTTTGATGCTTTGATGAACAATGTAGCTTGATTGTGTATGAATGAAGTGTTGTAGATGGGGTATATGCATGTTTGAGGCCCCTAGGAACTTGTATGCATGCTTTGGTTGAAAAATATGCATGATTTATAGATTTGGAGGCGAAATGTGCAAAGGGAGCCAAGTTTCTGCCCTTTGGCAGAAACCAGGTTCGGCAGCCGAAGGTACTTTCGGCCGCCGAACATGGCTGGGGAGGCAGGCCTTTCGGCTGCCGAAGTTGCCCCCGAAAAGAGACTTTCGTCTCTGTCTGGCACTTTCGGCCGCCGAAGGTGCCGCCGAACCTACCCGAGTTTCGTCTCTGTCCAGGACTTCGGCCGCCGAAGGTGCCGCCGAAAGTGCCCTGTTCAGCCACTCCATGCATATTTTCATGTGATGATTTCAGGATGTTTTAGGGGGTTTTTGGGGGATACATATTAGAGTTATGTTTATATATGTTGGTCCCTCATTGGAGTCCACCTGTGTAGGTTCGGACCCGAGGAACCAAGGACCCCAGCAGTGAGCCAGCTGCTGAGAGTTTGACAGAGTCAGCCAGAGGTGAGTGGAACTATACTTAATCTTTTAAATTAAGAAAGTGAATATTTTATCATGTTTCATGCATCATGGCTATAATATAGGATGTTTGCATTAGAATCACGAATATGCTACATTGCATTATTATATTGTGGTTGATGAGGAGGGACATTGCACGACTCACTAGTCCTGTGTACGAAGTCCTGTGGTGCCCATAATAGGGCCGGGCAATAGCTCCGATTTACGAAGTCCTGTGGTGCCCATAATAGGGCCGGGCAATACGAAGTCCTGTGGTGCCCATAATAGGGCCGGGCATGGAGCTGAGGGATTTTTGGGTCGGTCCGTCCATGATGTGAAATGTTTGTGCAATGATGCATTCCATTATAGCACGTTTTAAATATTTTTTTATATAGTTCTACTCACTGGGCATCTAGCTCACCCCTCTCCCCTAACCCCAGGTTTGCAGGTACGGGATTGATAGAGAAGAAAAGAAGAGAAAAGTCATATGTATGTAATAGCTAGAGTATGTGGACATGACAAATGATAAGAATGTAATGTAAAGTTTTGAACAGTTATGTTTATGTAATTATGTTATTGAGGATAGAGTTGTGCTTGACCATAGTATATGTTAATCCCTTGGTATGTACATGATCTTAGTTTATGATGTATATGTGAACCAACTCAACACAGGATATATATTGCCCATTGAGGCTTTGATGAAATCCCACAGAGGGATTAATGTTTATGTATATGATGAACATAGTGCATGCACAGGTTGAGTTTGGTGAATGAAGAAAAAGAAAAGTTTTTAATTCTTATGTATGTTTGTTGATCATGTATGGGATTAAACAGGTAAACAGGATGTATGTAGGCTTGCTACGGGTTCCGGCGGCCTTAAGCCGACCTGAATCCTAGCGCCGGTAGCGGTCCGGATTTCCGGGGCGTTACAGAGTGGTATCAGAGCCCTAGGTTCATATGGTCGGACCTAGAGTGTCGGGCTCATAGATGTTCTAGAAGGTCAAGCACAGTAGGAAGGTCATGTCCACTAGGATAGGATGTTGAGTCCTGTCTTGCATGATAATGTGAAATGCCATGATTTTGTACATGTGCATTGATGATATGCTATGCTATGTTTGCCATGTACGTGATGTAGGTTCATGTGACTCCACATGAACCATATGATGCTAATGCTTGTGAGTTATGTGCTGTTTTTCAGAAACAGAATGAGAGGAACTCGTCGATCTGCACGATTGACAGGAGTCCCACCAGAGGATGAGGGCACAAGCGCCCGTCCTCCCACATTGCCTAGGGCAATGACATGCAGAACAAACAGAGAAAGAGTATCAAGGGACCCTAGAAGGTCTTTTGATACTAGCAGAAGGGGGACAGAAAGAGGAGGAAGTTCTTCAGATGTGAGGGAGGTTATGGAAGAAGATCAGAGAAGGGATGGGAATCTGGATGTTGGCATGTCAGAAGAAGGGACAGGGGAGTCACAAGGAGGCACTCAGGCCTCGGGGTATGGTTTTCCACCCTATTACCCACCCTATGCACAGAGTCCCGGGTATCCGATAGGAAGTACGACGGATTACTCCAGCTTTAATCCCTACCCTACCCACATGCCTTATCCACCTTTCTATCCACCGTACCCACAGTACCCAGCCTATCCACCCTCATCCTTCCATCCTCACCCAGCAAACCCCACCTCGGGGAATGCCGCATCCCCACCTCCACCTCCTACAGAACCAGTAGCCCCAGATACTCAACCTCCTAGACCTAGCTCAGCCAGTGGGAGTAAGGTGAAAATGACAGCTTACCTTAAGCTGGATGCTCCTAAATATAAGTCAGGGGATGATCCCTTTGAATACCTGAGAGCAGTGAAGACGATCACTGATGAGCTAGGGGCAGATGATAGAAGAGCCATTGAGATGGCAGGGTTCACCCTGAAGTGCAAAAAGGCAAAGGAATGGTTCAAGTGCTATGTGGACCCGAGACTAGACAGTATGACATGGGAGGAATTCGCCTATGAGTTTGCTGGATGGGCATTTCCAGATAGTTCCAGAGAGTTGAAGATGATTGAGTTTGAACAACTGAGACAGACAGAAGACATGAGCATAGAGGAGTACACAGACAGATTTCTGGAGCTATTACCCTTCTCAGGGCAAGCTCTAGATACAGATGTGAAGAAGGCCAGGAGATATGTCATGAAATTACAGTCCAGGTACTCCTCATTGATTCAATCAGCTGAGAGGGAGAGTTTTCACACAGTGGTAGATATGGCTCGAAGAATGGAGGCCAGTGCCATAGTTGAGGGGTCAGTGAAGCAGTCAGTGACCCAGTCTTCAGGGGTTAAGACCCCAGGCAGAGGAGGGCCAGGACCCTCTACTCAGAGTTCAGGTAGTAAGAGATGGAGTAGCACTAAGAAGCCCAAGAAGAATAAGTTCTGGAATAAGCTGAAATCCGGTCTAGGATTTGGCGGTGGCTCGAGTTCAGGCTCAGATGGTGCAGAATGCCAAAGGTGTGGGAGGCCACACAAGGGAGCGTGTCGATGGGGGACCAATGCATGTTTCAGATGTGGCCAGGAGGGACACATAGCTCGGGATTGTCCTAGAGCACCTTTCATGGGCCAACCCCAACAGACAGCTTCGGGTAGTGTGGCACAACCAGCAGCTCCAGCCACAACTCAGGGCAGTGGCAGAGGTAGAGGGAGAGGGGCAGCCTCTTCTTCTGGTTCCCGAGGTGAAGGTCCATCAGCTCCAGCCAGGATCTTCACAATGACTCAGCAGGAGGCGAACACATCCAACACCGTGGTGTCAGGTAATCTCATCATTGGGTGTTCTGATGTGTATGCATTAATGGACCCGGGTGCATCTCATTCCTTTATTTCTCCGAGGGCAGTTGAGAGGCTAGGGTTGATGGTCTCTGGGTTAGAGTGTCCCCTATGGGTCAGTGGACCCAAGTGTGACCCGACGGCGGCAGAGTCAGTCTGCCGGTACTGTCCAGTGTTTGTTGAGGGAAGATGCCTCTCCGCCGACCTTGTGGTTCTAGATTTGACAGATTTTGACGTCATTCTAGGGATGGATTGGCTATCTACCCATGGTGCTACCTTGGACTGCAGGGACAAGGTAGTCAGGTTCAGAGATCAGAACGGGTCGGAGGTTGTCTTCAGAGGAGACAAGAGGGGTACGCCTAGAGGTCTGATATCGGCCCTACAGGCTCGTAGGCTGCTTAGGAAGGGATGTCAGGGGTATGTAGCTCACGTAAGAGAGCTAGATAGTCAGGTCAGGGAGCCAGCCTCAGTGCCAGTTGTCAGAGAATTTCTGGATGTCTTTCCAGAAGAGCTTCCAGGACTACCACCTGCTAGGGAGATAGAGTTCGAGATTGAATTGATGCCTGGAACTAGACCGATCTCTATCCCTCCCTACAGGATGGCACCAGCAGAATTGAAGGAACTGAAAGAACAGTTGCAAGATCTGGTAGACAAGGGCTTCATCCGACCGAGTACCTCACCTTGGGGTGCTCCAGTGCTTTTTGTGAGAAAGAAGGATGGATCCCTCAGACTTTGTATCGACTACAGGCAGTTGAACAAGGTCACTACCAAGAACAAGTACCCATTGCCAAGGATCGATGATCTATTCGACCAGCTAGCAGGAGCGGGTTGTTTCTCCAAGATAGATCTGAGATCAGGGTACCATCAGCTGAGGATAAGGGAAGAAGACACACCAAAGACAGCTTTCAGGACCAGATATGGGCACTATGAGTTCCTTGTAATGCCGTTTGGGTTAACTAACGCCCCTGCAGCATTCATGGACCTCATGAACAGAGTATTCAGACCATACCTGGATCACTTCGTTATTGTCTTTATAGATGATATCCTAGTGTATTTCAGGAATGCAGAGGAGCATGCCCAGCATCTGAGGATTGTATTACAGACCTTGAGGGAACATGGCTTGTATGCCAAGTTCTCCAAGTGTGAGTTCTGGTTAAGGAGCATATCATTCTTGGGGCATATAGTGTCAGAGAATGGGATAGAAGTGGACCCCAAGAAGGTTGAAGCTGTGACTAACTGGCCAAGACCCACCTCAGTGACAGAGATCAGAAGCTTCTTGGGTTTGGCTGGCTACTACAGGAGGTTCGTTCAGGACTTCTCTAAGATTGCAGCTCCTTTAACCAGATTAACCAGAAAGAATCAGAGATTCGAGTGGACCGATCAGTGTGAAGAAAACTTTGAGGAGCTCAAGAAGAGGTTGACTTCAGCACCAGTGTTAGCTCTGCCAAACAGCAATGAGGATTTCACAGTGTTCTGTGATGCATCCAGAGTAGGCCTGGGTTGTGTGTTGATGCAGAATGGTAAGGTGATCGCTTATGCTTCTAGACAGCTGAAGAGGCATGAGTTGAATTACCCCACACACGACCTGGAAATGGCAGCAGTTATCTTTGCCCTCAAGATGTGGAGGCATTACCTCTATGGGGTAAAATGTGAGATCTTCACAGATCATAAGAGCCTGCAGCACATCTTGAACCAAAGAGAGCTGAACTTGAGGCAGAGGAGATGGGTAGAACTGTTGAGTGACTATGATTGCAAGATCCAGTACCATCCGGGTAAGGCTAATGTAGTAGCTGATGCCTTAAGCCGGAAATCACTTGGCAGTCTATCCCACATCACGGCAGAGAGGAGACCGGTGGTGAAGGAATTTTATAAACTCATCAATGAGGGTCTACTGATGGAGTTGTCTGGTACAGGTGCTTTGATTGCGCAGATGAAAGTAACACCCGTGTTTCTGGAGCAGGTGACTCAGAAACAGCATGAGGACCCAGAGTTAGTAAAGATTGCCAGGACTGTTCAGTCAGGCAAAAACAGTGAGTTCAGGTTCGATAGTAAGGGGATCCTCCGCTATGGGAATAGACTATGTGTACCAGATGACATCGGGCTAAAAGGAGACATTATGAGAGAGGCTCATAATGCAAGGTACAGTGTTCACCCTGGAGCCACCAAGATGTACCAGGATCTGAAGGGAGTGTATTGGTGGCCAGCTATGAAGAGGGAAGTGGCACAGTTCGTGTCAGCCTGCGAAATATGTCAGAGGGTGAAGCTGGAACATCAGAAGCCGGCTGGAATGCTTAACCCACTGCCGATTCCAGAGTGGAAATGGGAGAATATCGCTATGGATTTTGTAGTGGGGTTACCGGCAACATCCAACAGACTAGACTCCATATGGGTGATTGTGGACAGACTCACCAAATCTGCTCACTTCATCCCTGTTAGGAGCAACTACTCTGTGGATAAGTTAGCGCAGGTTTATGTGGATGAAGTTGTCAGGCTGCATGGGGTCCCAGTTTCTATAGTGTCAGATAGAGGGACCCAGTTCACCTCCAGGTTTTGGCGGAGTCTGCAGAATGCTATGGGTACCAGGTTGGATTTCAGTACTGCCTTCCATCCCCAGACTGATGGACAATCAGAGAGGACCATCCAGACAATAGAGGATATGCTCAGGATGTGTGTGCTAGATTTTGGCGGTTCTTGGAGGCAACATCTACCCTTGGTAGAGTTCGCCTACAATAACAGCTATCATGCTAGCATTGGGATGGCTCCATATGAAGCTTTGTATGGGAGGAAGTGCAGGTCACCTGTTTGCTGGGAAGAGGTTGGAGAGAGGTCCTTAGCAGGGCCTGAGCTTGTAGAGATCACCAGCAGAGTGGTACCCATGATCAGAGAAAGAATCAAGACTGCTACTAGCAGGCAGAAGAGTTATGCAGACATCCGCAGGAGACAGGTAGAGTTTCAGGAGGGGGATCTAGTATTGCTCAAGGTGTCCCCAATGAAAGGGGTGGTTCGGTTCGGAAAGAAGGGTAAGCTAGCTCCGCGGTACATCGGACCCTTTGAGGTCTTGCAAAAAGTTGGGAACGTATCGTACAAGCTGGACTTGCCTGCTTCTATGGAGAGAATCCATCCGGTTTTCCATGTTTCCATGTTGAGGAAGTTCGTGTCAGATCCGGGCAAGGTTCTTAGTGAGCCTGATGTGGAGATCCAAGAGGATCTCACTTATGTTGAACAACCAGTGCGGATTCTTGACACTCAGATCAAAAAGCTAAGGAACAAGGAAATCCCGATGGTGAAAGTCCTTTGGAACCACCACAATATGGAAGAATGTACTTGGGAGACACGGGAGTCCATGCTCCAGCAATATCCCTATCTCTTTTAAGGTTAGTCTCTATGTGTTTTATATGTATGTTATGTTGTTTTGCTATGCATGTACTAGTTGAGGAACATTCGGGGACGAATGTTCTTAAGGGGGGGAGAATGTAATACCCGACTAGACTCCGGTATCGGAATTCCCACCGTCCGATGGAATTTGGGTGTCGGAAACCTCTAGAAGGGTAAAAGCATGTTTTTATAAAATGTTTTCATGTTTTTAATGTTTTTAAGTATGATTTTAAATAAGTTTTAGCATGAAAAGTCCTTGGAGGAAAACCCAGGTTCGGCCGCCGAAACTCACTTTCGGCCGCCGAACATGCATGGACTTTGGGAGGCACGTTAGGCCCCCGAAAGTCTAAGTGAGGGAAGTGCAGGTTCGGCCGCCGAACATTGCATGGATGCGGAGGCACATTCGGCCCCCGAACGTGGTCTGGCCAGCCACTATAAAAGGGTCCCCTTGGTCCGCACGGGCGAGCTTTTTCTCTCCCATTGTCGGCCAAGGTGAGTCTCCGCCGCTCCCCTCGATCTTGAGTGGTTCCTTTAGATCTTTCATGGTTTTAACAAGTCTTCATCTTGCTTTGAAGTTTTTAAGCTTTTGAAACGAGTTTTGAGCAAGTTTTGAACTTGGAGACCCAAGGAGCTCAATCTCTCCCAACTCCAAGTTAGATCGCCTCCACTCTCGATCTTCAAGAGGTAAGAGTCGATCTCTAGCTTACATTATGTTTTAAACAAGTTTTATGCAAGATCTATGGGGTAGAGATGCATGTTTAGGTTTGTTGATGAGTTTATGGTTTTGATGCTTTGATGAACAATGTAGCTTGATTGTGTATGAATGAAGTGTTGTAGATGGGGTATATGCATGTTTGAGGCCCCTAGGAACTTGTATGCATGCTTTGGTTGAAAAATATGCATGATTTATAGATTTGGAGGCGAAATGTGCAAAGGGAGCCAAGTTTCTGCCCTTTGGCAGAAACCAGGTTCGGCAGCCGAAGGTACTTTCGGCCGCCGAACATGGCTGGGGAGGCAGGCCTTTCGGCTGCCGAAGTTGCCCCCGAAAAGAGACTTTCGTCTCTGTCTGGCACTTTCGGCCGCCGAAGGTGCCGCCGAACCTACCCGAGTTTCGTCTCTGTCCAGGACTTCGGCCGCCGAAGGTGCCGCCGAAAGTGCCCTGTTCAGCCACTCCATGCATATTTTCATGTGATGATTTCAGGATGTTTTAGGGGGTTTTTGGGGGATACATATTAGAGTTATGTTTATATATGTTGGTCCCTCATTGGAGTCCACCTGTGTAGGTTCGGACCCGAGGAACCAAGGACCCCAGCAGTGAGCCAGCTGCTGAGAGTTTGACAGAGTCAGCCAGAGGTGAGTGGAACTATACTTAATCTTTTAAATTAAGAAAGTGAATATTTTATCATGTTTCATGCATCATGGCTATAATATAGGATGTTTGCATTAGAATCACGAATATGCTACATTGCATTATTATATTGTGGTTGATGAGGAGGGACATTGCACGACTCACTAGTCCTGTGTACGAAGTCCTGTGGTGCCCATAATAGGGCCGGGCAATAGCTCCGATTTACGAAGTCCTGTGGTGCCCATAATAGGGCCGGGCAATACGAAGTCCTGTGGTGCCCATAATAGGGCCGGGCATGGAGCTGAGGGATTTTTGGGTCGGTCCGTCCATGATGTGAAATGTTTGTGCAATGATGCATTCCATTATAGCACGTTTTAAATATTTTTTTATATAGTTCTACTCACTGGGCATCTAGCTCACCCCTCTCCCCTAACCCCAGGTTTGCAGGTACGGGATTGATAGAGAAGAAAAGAAGAGAAAAGTCATATGTATGTAATAGCTAGAGTATGTGGACATGACAAATGATAAGAATGTAATGTAAAGTTTTGAACAGTTATGTTTATGTAATTATGTTATTGAGGATAGAGTTGTGCTTGACCATAGTATATGTTAATCCCTTGGTATGTACATGATCTTAGTTTATGATGTATATGTGAACCAACTCAACACAGGATATATATTGCCCATTGAGGCTTTGATGAAATCCCACAGAGGGATTAATGTTTATGTATATGATGAACATAGTGCATGCACAGGTTGAGTTTGGTGAATGAAGAAAAAGAAAAGTTTTTAATTCTTATGTATGTTTGTTGATCATGTATGGGATTAAACAGGTAAACAGGATGTATGTAGGCTTGCTACGGGTTCCGGCGGCCTTAAGCCGACCTGAATCCTAGCGCCGGTAGCGGTCCGGATTTCCGGGGCGTTACAGCTTGGTACATGAAATTCAGCTTGTATTGCCTTATTTACCAACCTCGGATAGCCATCAAAGCCCAAGCCCTTGCTGACTTTATAGCCGAATGTTCCTTTAGTTCAAATAAAGAAAAACAGAGGGAAGCATCACCGAGCTTGGTAGAAGAGGAGGAGGGGGATCAACGGCCACATGAATTCAGATGGAACCTATTTGTAGATGGAGCATCCAACTCTACAGGCAGTGGGGCAGGGGTACTGTTGAAAGGGCCAGATGGATTCAGAGTGTGTTATACTTTATGTTTCGAGTTCCTCACATCCAACAACATGGAAGAGTACGAAGCCCTTATAAATGGGATGCAGATAGCTTTGGGAGTGGAGGCAACCGACCTCAGGGTAGTCTGAAAGATACATCAGGGGGTCTGCAGGGTTCATGAAGGGGCAACTACATTGACAAATAAGATCTTTCGGCAGGGGTACTACTGGCCCACGGCTAAAAAGAAGCAGAAAAGTTCGTTAGAATATGCAACATTTGCCAAAGGTTTGCCAACGCTATTCACAGCCCGGCCACGCCACGATCGAGCATATCTAGTCCATGGCCGTTCTCACCATGGGGGATAGATATCTTGGGCCCGTTCTCTAAAACTGTAGGGTAAAAGAGATTCGTGATAGTGGCAGTAGAATACTTCTCTAAGTGGCCTAAGGTAGAAGCTGTGCGCACTATCATAGCCTGGAAGGTAATAAACTTTATCTGGAGCAACATTATATGCTGATTCAGGATGCCCAGGATACTTATATCGGACAATGGGAAGCAGTTTGACTGTAAATCTTTCAAAGACTTCACAAGAAACACGGGCATATGGCACAAGTTCTCCTTAGTAGCTCACTCGTAGACAAATGACTAAACTGAAGTGACAAATCGGGCTATTCTCCAAGGGCTAAAGAAGCGATTGGATGGTGTTAAGAAAAACTGGGCTGATGAGCTACACAGCATCCTATAGGCATTCTGGACTACACCTTAGACACCAACAGGGGAGACACCATTTTTGTTGGGGTTTAGAACGGAAGTGGTAGTCCCCATAGAGCTACAGATTCCACTCACCAAATCCAATTTAGTGACCAGAGCACCAATAGGGAAAGGTAGGTGACCGATCTCGGAACATGACTGCCAGCATCACAAAACCGACTGAGGAGAAGAAGACTCCAGTGAGGTAGGTGACTGATCTTGAAACATGATCGCCAGCACCATAAAATCGGCTAGGGAGATGAAGGCCTCAGTGAGGTAGGTGACCAGTCTCGAAACATGATCGCTAGAGGAGAAGAAGACCCCAATGAGATAGGTGACCGGTCTCAGAACATGACTGCTGGCACAACAAAATCAGCTAGGGAGACAAAGCCCTTAGTGAGGTTGGTGACCGGTCTTGAAACATCACCACTAGCACTATAAAACCGACAACCGACTGAGGAGAAGAAGACTCCAGTGAGGTAGGTGACCAGTCTCGGAACATGACCACCGGCACCAAAAAATCGACTGAGGAGAAGAAGACTCTAGTGAGGTAGGTGACCGGTCTCGGAACATGACCGTTAGCAACAAAAAACTGATTGAGGAGTAGAAGTCCTCAATGAGGTAGGTAACCGGTCTCGAAACATGATCGCCGACACTACAAAATCGACTAAGGAGAAGAAGACCCGTGAGGTAGGTGAGTGGTCTAGCAATATGACCGCTAGCACCACAAAACCGGCCAAGGAACAAAGGCTAAATAATTAAGGCTCAACATCAACAAAGGCTATAAGCCTAAGGAAGAAAAACTGAAAAATACGCAATTGATCTAAGAAAAGACCTCGGCACGAATAAGGCTCAGTAAATAGACAAAAACCTAGCTCCAACCTCACAAAAAGAGTTCGGATCGCACAGAAATAACAAACAATAACCTAGCTCTGACCTCACACAAAAGATCGAACCACAAAAACACAAGTGAAAAACTCGAACCCGACCCACCAGGGACGCGAATTGCAGCAATACCAGCAGAAAGCTTAGCTTCGACCTAGTTATAGGGCTCAAACCACTGGATAATGATATCCCGATCTCACAAAAAGGCTCGGCGTATATAAAAAATAAATATATACATAACCTAAGGAATCCTAATGCCCACTTCATGAAACGGTGTTGCTTATAGAAAAGCTAATTCAAGGTTCACAAAGCTAAAAAGCCAAGCCAACCTAAAAAACAAGCCCGGTGCCCTTAAGGCCCATAGGCAAATAAAACTAAGGCAAAATTAAGATAAAAATAAGCCTTATTTTTAAGCTCCATAAACAAGTACATAAAGAAAAATTTAAAAAACTCAGCTAGCTAAAGGGCAGTACGAGCTGAAATAAAGAGCTGTAAGAAAACCAAACTTTAGCCCAAATAAAAGTTTTGAGAAAACAAAAAGCGAAAAGTGTCAAGACTCTCAATAAAAAGGAGAAATAACACAATAGGAAAGACACAATATGCATAAGCCAAGATGAACGAGCTGATAGCCCGACAGAGCTCTCAGGTTGTACATACAAAAATAGTCTAAGTATACAAACACAGATGAATTAAAATTAATGATCTTCCAGCTCAGTAACATTCACAAGTTAACAGCTCAAGTACAAACATACAAATAAATTCAGTAAGTATAAAAAATAAAAATAAACAGGGAAAAAATAATAAAATATAAATCTTTATTGATTGTTGGCATGAGTTATAAAGGTAGCAGGGGAGGGGAAACCAGAACTAAGTCATTTAAGGGCTTATTTATAGTGTCTTCCCTTTAAGGTCCAGAAGGCAAGCGATGAGCCTTTTTAGGCAAAGGGTTGTCGTCCTCTCTGTAGCACACCTTCTCACTATTGGAGTCCACTTCAGGAGCTCATAGGTTTGCTAACAGAGTGGAGGGGGCATCCCTAGCTGCCTTAAGGCCTTGATTGTAGCTCGAAACAAACATGCGAAAGGCCTCCATGTATATTCTTTTTTTCATCTCTTTAGAGGCTTTGTACTCCTCAAGTTGTGCTTTGCAGATCTATTGGATCTTGGCTTTCAGCTCAACGGAGTCCTTATATTCCTGCAAGTGCTCCTCACATGCCTGTTGGACCTTATCTTTTGTAGCCCCGGCATCCCTTAGTAATGTGGAACACCTCTCCTCCAGAGCAGTGACCTCTTGGCGGAGTTATTGTTGTTGGAGACGAGACTCCTCTGCCGCCAAAGCCATGCCTTTCAGATCCTCGATGTACTTACTGAGCTTCTGCTGGAGGACAGCAGTGCGAGCTAAGGCCTCATCATGTTGGGCCCCGACCTCATCATGTTGACGGCAAGACTCCTCTAAAGAGGACACCTGTACTAAGGTCTCGTCTCTCTGAGACTCAGTCGCAGAAACTCATTGGGAGGCCTAGGCAACCTCCACCCTCATCTCCCCTAGTTGCTTGGTGAGGTCCTCAATAACCCCTTTGAACTCAATGATTTGTCCACGAGTCTCACCAGTGGTAACGATGTTCTTGTCCCAGTGCTTCTCTGCTATGCGCTGCTCCACCGAGCTCTAAAAAGACCAGTTCCTGGCGTCGATCTCAAGGAACACCCCAAAGGCCTACCACAGAAAAGGAAAAACAAAGTTAAGAAAGTCAAAGAACTCAGAAATATCGTTGAGAAGAGTAGATGACTCACCATGAGAAACATTTCCCTTAAGCTGTCTCCGAGATTGTCCAAGGAACGAGAGTTGAACGCAGCCTGTTGCTTGGTGGAGTGAGTAAGGTGGCTAACAAGGGCAAGGAAATGGGGATCTGAAGCATCTAGGGTTCCCCCAAACATCTTATCGCAGAGCATCTTCGCTGTCGAACTCGGCATAGACTCAGGAGTCACTTTGGCAGCATTCAAGAGCTCTCCACTGCCTTCTTCCCTTTGTCAGTGGAGGGGGAAATGTTATATTCATAGGCTCCATAGCACGAGCTTGCTGGGCAGCCCTGCCTTTAATAGCAAGCTCTGAGGTCCGGGCTCGTTTACTAGCTGCCCCTTCAGTCACAATGGCCACCATAGCTTAGAGAGGTGGGACATCCAAAAGGGCAACCCCAGTGCCCTCCTTCGAACCGCTCTTGACAGACTCACTGATGGCAATAGGCCCCTTGGAGGCCGACTTAGGAGCTGCCAGGGATTTGGCTAGAGCCGGCGCCTTAACAGGGATGGAGGCCCTTGAAGCCGCAGATCGAGAACCCCCTACGATAGGTACCAATGTCAAAGTTAGGGCAGTAGTCCGATTTGCTGCAGCAGGGGCCACGGCCTGACAAACCTATCGGGTCACGTCCGCCACCGTTTTGCCAGCCTTAAAGGCATCCAGCGTGGCCTTCATGCTCTCCCGGGACAGGGAGAAGTTTTTTGGGAGCTTAATGTTATCCATGGGAATGACAGAAGCTGAAAAAGAGATATCAATTCGGATTAGAACTTAGAATAACAAAAGAAAGCACAACGAGGAAGAAAAGTAAAAAAATAATAGTTAGTAGTACCGGCTTCCCGGTAGTCCCGGAGGTTGGACATGAACATGCACTTGATGTCATACTTCTTTCGTACAGAGGTCAATCAAAGAAGGCAGACTTGGTCCAACAGGGTCAGCTTGGGGAAGTCATTGCAGCCCTGAGGAACTTTCCTCAAAGAGAGATCAATATCCCAGTTGATCCCTGAGCTCTCTTTCAGCTTGACTACTATAAAGGCCTCAACCCAGACCTTTATTGAGTCTTTATACCTGGCGAAAATAGACAACCCTCTCTGAGGACCAAAATAATAAAACCCATGGTTGGATTTAACGAGATGAAAGAAGGTGAAAAACAACACGACAAAGGGAGCAAAACCCTAATGCAAACAAACAGACTCGAAATAGCACATGAAGATGATGGAGTTGGGAGACAACATACGAGGGATCACTCCAAAGTGACGAAAGATCTCGATGAAGAAAGGGGTGAAAAGGAATGTCAGCCCGAAATTGCACTGCTTAACAAAGAAAATTAAGCTACGTCCTTACTGAACGTCTATTAAGCTCGTCAGAGGTGGATTGGGAAGAACAATTCTCTCATTAGGAAGGGGAGCCCTAATCCTATAAATAGTGGTGTCAGCGTACTCGCTAAAAAAGAAATTAAAGAGAGAAGAAGAGGTAATAGAGGAAACTAAACCCACGACATCAGGGATTCTAACAAAAGCCATGAAAAGAGTGTGATATACCTCAAAGCGAGAAAATAGATATTATAGATGAGGAGTGCAAGTTAACAGAAGCAGCGTAAGAAGAATCGAGAGCAAAATCAAAAGTATAAATTTGAAATGGATAAAGACGAAGAGAATATGTAACACCTTGAAAATTGAGCTGTGAATAGTACCACTCTTGAAAAGTGAATAGTACCACCCGAAAGGTGTACAATACTTTTACTATCCGTAAATAATACTATTCAAATAACGGTCAAATAATTAATTTAAAATTAAAATAAGTTCATTAAAATAATGAAAAACCTTAACGAAAAATTAATCTTCGAATTTACTAGGTATTATTGGAAAAGTTTGAAATTAAATTAAAAGATATCGTGGTTTGATTTTAGTCAAATTTTACATGGGTAAATTTAGGTATACAAATAAAAATAAGGGGCAAATGTTTAAATGAATTAATTTTTTGCTTAAAGTGTAAAATAAAAAAAGAAGAACGAAAAAAACAGAGAGAAATCAAAATTAAATTAAGGATATGGAGCTCAATATAAGCCACTTAAACCCAATAACTTTTCAGGTATTTTTATCAATTTAGGGGTGAGATTTTTAATTTGTAAATTAGAGATTTAAAGAAAAATATTTGTGAATTTAGGGTCGAGTCAAATTTGAGTTCCAAGGCCGCTTTAAGAAGCGTATTCTGGTGTCTGTGGGAGAATTAATTTTTATTTTTATTTTTAAGAATAGCCCGACTAGTGTAGGTAAATCATTTGTTATTTTTTCTTAAATTTTTAAGAATGGTTTGTGCCAGTCACACGGGGCAAACCATGATTTTTTTAATTATTAAATATTATAATTATATTAATTAATTAATATATTTTTTTATATTATATTAATTTAATAATTATATTTATATTATATTTTTTATTATAATAAATTTTTATGATATATTTTATTAATTTTAATATATTTTTATAATAATATTATAATTAAATAATACTAATTATAAATTTATTTACCTGTTATTAAATATATATATATAAAAATATTAAATTAAATAATTAATAAAAAATAGATATATTAATTAATTAATATAAATATTTAAAATTATAAAAATTAAATTTATTTTTTATTAGATTGGAGTTGTATATAATTATAAAATAATATTAATTTTATAATACTGAAATTATATAGAGTTAATAATATTTTAATTTAAATATTAATAATAAAATATATTAAGTATTAATAATAAAATATATTAAGTATTAATATATAAAATATATTAATATTTAATATATAAAACGTATTAATATTTAAAATTATAGAATAAAATTATACTGTTAATTAATTTATTTTACAATCAGATTAATTTATTTATTTATTTCTCTTTAATAAATTATAAATAATTCAGTATTTTCATATAATATTGAATAGCAAAATAATAACAAAATAATATTATAATTTTAAATATTTTTATATATAGTCATTTTATTATTATGTATTAAAAATATTTTTGTAAAATATAATAACTCTTTATAAAATATAATAACTCTTTATAACTAATTCTAGTAATTTTTAGAATTATAAAACAACATTATTATATAATTAAAAAATTATTAACACTATTTAATTACAGTATTATTATATTAATTTATTAAAATAATAAAAAATTTTATCACTGAATAAAAATATATAATATTATTAAATTATTTATTTATATATAATAGCAATTAAATTATTTTTATATATTTAAACGCAATGTAATATTAATTTTATATTTATGAAATTATATAATATTAATAATTTTTTATTTAAAAATTAATAATAAAAATGATTGAATATTAATATATTAAAATTATAAAAATTATTTATTATTATAAAAATATAATATAAATAATATTATTAAAATAATATAATATAAGTATTTTATTATAATATATTAATCATTAAAAAATAAAGGTATGACGTGACTCAGCTATTATTTATTTTTTTATTTTATTTATAAGAGATCAGATTTATTTTTTTATTTTTTATTTTTAAAATATTATAATTATATTAATTAATTAATATATTATTTTTATATAATATTAATTTAATAATTTTTTTATTATATTTTTTATTCTAATAATTTTTTATTATATCTTAATAGATTCATATAATGATATCGTAATTAAATAATACCAATAATTTTATATACGTTTAAAATTATTCTGTAATTATGTTTGAATATTTTATAATTTTAAATATCCGTATTAATTAATTAATTTATCTACTTTTATTAATTATTAAATTTAATATTCTTTTATATATATTTAATAACAAGTAAATAAATTTATAATTAATATTATTTAATTATAATATTATTATAAAAATATATTAAAATTAATAAAATTTATTATAAAAAAATATAATATAAATATAATTATTAAATTAATATAATATAAAAATAAAATATTAATTAATATAATTATAATATTTTAATAATTAAAAAAAAATATGACCTGATGTCACTGTGAGCGTCATCAGATCATTCTAAAAAATAAAAAAAATAAATAAATTCTTTCATAAATTCTATGCGATAAATAAATTATCTCATAAATTATAAGATACGCCTATTACCTCTTAAAGATGCGTTGAATTTTCTAAAAAAAAGGAAAACAAAAGAAAAGAAGAAATAAACTCATTTTCTATTTTCTTCATTCTTCATTCTTCTTCTTCTTACCATGACTCAAGGAGAAAGACTCTCATCTTCTCCATCTGTTTTTTTTACACAATAATTTTTTAAACTTTTACCTCAAATCAATTATCTATTTTTTCTCGATACCTTTTCAAAATATGACTTGAAAAAAAAAATAAAACTTGAAAAAAACAGAAAAGAAATCAAGATGAAAATTCAAGATTGAGGAAGAAAGAATAGCAATTAAGTGTTGAAAAATTTAAAGGTTTGTTAGCGATTTTAATATATGAATATTTCTTATAATTTTCATGTGAATATTTATGAATAATATTATATTAATATGATTTATTTGTTTATATTTTATAAAGAATAAATAGAGGGAACAGTAGAAATTACAAAGGGAAATGAAAGGAATAGTAGAAAATTAAAGTTTGTGGAAGATTTTTTAAAGTTTAAGATTTGAAAATTTTACTACTTTAGTATAATTAAATTAAGTGAATAATATTTTAATTATATTGTATGATCAAATTTTGAAGAATTGATAGACTTGATAGATAAAAAAATTTTAGAATTAATATGTAATTTGATCAAAATTCAAGTTATGGATCAAATGAAATATCTCTATTTTCTTTGATAGGAATGTAATTTAGTTAAAGATATAGTGACAATAAAATTTATTAGACTAAAAAAAATTAAAAAGAAAGGAAAATTTGAAAGAGAAAAATTTATTCTGTTAAAAAAAAAGTGTTAAAATTGAACTAAATAATAAATGTTATTTTTTATATGTTAAACATTGTAAATTGAATTAAATTAGAGTTAAAAAGAAAATTATTAGAAATTTTTTTTTTTGCAATGGGTTAGATATTTGATTGAAATACTAAAAATTAAATTGGAAATAAATCCATATAAGTTAAAAAGTTATGTAACTAAAGGTAATTTTTTTCAAGGACTTGAATGAACATAATTAAATTTTTATAAGAGCTGTTGGTTTAATTAAAAAATTAAAATAAAAATAAAAATTAAAGGAATAAAAAAAGTGAAATATGGTGTAAATATGATAAATATAAAAATATATTAAATTAGATGAATATATATAAATAATAATTAATTAATTAAGTACTTAATTATAAATTTATTATTTCTAACGTAATAGATTTACATAATATGAAAATATTTAAAATAATAATTGTAATGATAAAGTATTATAGATTAAATATTTTAATGTTACATTATATTATATTTTTAACTTTATATGTAAATGTATAAAATTATTTAAAATATGATTCTAATGAATTTATTAAGAATTGTGAGGTAGTTTAAAAATATGACATGCCATATATAGATTTTGTAGACAGTTATACTGAATTTTGGAATATAATGAGGTATTTTATAGGTACGACAACTAATTTAATTATAGATTCAACTTTTGAGTCATTCAGTTGTTTGGCACTTTATAATTTTATTTTATCTGCACTTAACAGTTTCATTTAAATTTATAGAGCTAAAAGAAAATAAAAATTATAAATAAATAAAAATATTAAAAAAATAAAATATTTTACATAATGAAAAAAATTATGAAATTAAAATTTAAATATATAAAATAATATATGATTTAAAATTATTTAAAATTATTTATTATATAATTTATTATTATTTGTTTGATCTATTATTGTTAAATAAATTTTTTATTTAAAAATTTATTTTTTTAGTGAATATGTGATCTGTGTATGCGTATGTTACATAATTTTTAAGTGGACAAAAAATTAATGAGATAATTTTCAAAGCTAAGGAAAAATCCTTTCTATTTATATGTATGTGATCAGTGTATTTTATATAAATTCAATAAATATGGCCACATAAATAAATAAATAAATTTTTAATACTTTATGAGAATTTAGATTTTTATGAGTTGAGTAACCACGAACCAAACAAAGCCTTTACGTGCTTATTTGGTGACAAATTAACAATTTCCTACAGACGTGAATCCGCATGCTATAATTTCTCGTTTGGAGTCGGTACAAAAATTTCCTACACAGTAAAAAGATTATGATAATAAAGAATACTGAAATTTAAACTGAGATTACCGAAAAGAAATGTTAAATGGCAGTGACACGAATCCAGAAATTTAAATAAGATTGAATTTTATTTTTTAATAAAATTTTTAATTTTATTTATTTTTAATTTTTTTATTAATATAAATATTAAAGATGAAATTTTCAAGTTGAGAATCAAATTAACTGAAAAAAAAATTTATATAGATAATATTTTACCAGTTAAATGAATTTGTTCATTTAATTTTTTAAATTTTGAATAGATTAATTTATTATCTACATGAATATTATTTAATTTTATTTATATTTATGATTTATTTTAAAAAATTATTTTGATTCATAATTTATTAAAATTATTTTTTTTAATTTATTTTTTATATATTTAAATATTTTATGAAAATATTAAATAATCTAATTATTATTCATAGTATTTTTTTTATTTAAAATTTAATTTTTTATAAATTTAAATAATTTAATGTGTAATTTTAATCATATAAATAAAAATAACTTTCGCTCATTATTGTTAAAAAGTCATTATAAAAAATAAATATGAATAACTTAGATTATAAATATTTTTAAAAGAAAAAATATTAGTATATTTAAAATTGAAATATCTAAAATCATAAGTAATTTTTTTAGATTAAAATAAAATAAAATAGTTTATTATTATAAAATAATATTTACTGTTGCGATTTTTTTTATAGGAGAATGAATATTAAATTTTTGAATTTTTGAATTTTTAAAAATTTATTAATTTATTTTTATATTAAAATTACAGTTAAAAGCATTTTTATGTTTTATAAATTAAGTTATTTAGTGATTTATTAAAAAAATATTTGTGAATTAGAAAAATAAAATAGTATAAATATTTAAATTTATAAATATTAAATAATATATATAATTAAAATTAATGTATTAAAAATATAAATATTCAATATAAATTAATGATATAATTTTTAAATAAAAATAAACTAATAAATTTTTTAAAAATTTAGAAATTTAATAATAAATATTTTGTCATTTATTTAAAATTAAAGAAAAACTAACAGCACACCTATATAATTTAAAAAATTAACCCCACTGTGAACGTGAATCCTTCAGTTGTTAAAGGTCTTTATGATAGTTGTTTATATTTTAATAAAAAAGAACAACAACAATAATGATTTTATTGAAATTATAATAAAAAAAAAATATTACACTTAATTTGAACTTAAAATTTAAATTTTGGAAAATCTACATGTTAAACCTATTGGTATTTATATATATAAGAAAAGAGAAACAATAAAAAATTTAAAAAATATATTAAAATTGAGTGACAATATTAAAATACAACAGATGATGTGATTAAGGAAATAATATTTTATTTGTATTAAGTTAGAAACTTATCATTGTATATAAAAGGTACTTAAGGAATTTTAATAAATAAGTTAAAACTGGACATGCACGTAAGGTAATTTGAAAATTAGGTATATGACGTCTTATTTTTTACATTAATTTTATTTAAAAATTTCAAAATTTAACTACTAAAATCATATTTCATATCTTGATGATAAATAAATATTCAATTGTAAATTATTTTTAAACATATTTTAATAATTATAAAAAATAATGTGATTAATAATTTTATTATTAGCAAAGTTTTATAGTATAATTTAAAAAATATTAAATATAAAACAAATATTACATTATTATTATTAAAATAAAATTGGCCTTGTCTAAATACACCTTCTTGTATTTTTATACCTTTCGTGGTAGGTTGTGGTATGGTTTGATACCTGAGGTTTCTCCAACAAAGGGTCCTTGGTAACGAGGAATAGCAGATTCTTCTGATATACTTGTATCTGTTTGTATTTCTATATTATGTCTTTTTCTGGAAGATTCTAAAGAATGTCTAGAGGGTTGGTATATGCTAGAATTGGTTTGCCTGAAAGAATTTGATTTTTTAAATTTTAATTCTACTGATCCATCATCATTTTGTATAATATAATCTATTTCTTTATTTTCTTTTGGAGGTAATCTTGATATAGTTTTTACTGGATATTTCCAACTTTCTGGTAAACTTACATCTTTCCATTGTATGGTTTTTGGTATAGTTATATTTGTTTTAGTTTGGTCAATTTCCCAAAATATTGTTTCTACTGTTAATCTATTATGGTCAATAGCATTTGGACATAATCCTGTATTCATTATTTTATAATTTAATCTATAAAATACTTCATATATATGTGATCCTTTTAACATGTTGTAATTATGTGTTAAAATATCTAATGTTAATATTTTCATAATATGTGGGTCAGTTAAGGATATTGTAAAATTAGGAAAACAGTTTGAATATATTGGTCCATTTGTTAAACTTGTTTCAAATAATCCTAATAAAGAGTCTTTGTAATTTATATGTCTACAATCTCTTAATGCTACATGCATACTAGTATTTAAATCTTCTACAGTTAATGGTTTAATTGCAATTTGTACCAAACCTATGTGCATAAATCTATAACCTTGGTTAATATATTTTAATATTGTCTTTTTACTTAATAGACTCATAGATTGGTTTTCATAATATAAAGGTACAACTTTTTCTTTGGTCTTAATTGCTCTAGCAGCTTTAAAATCTAATATACCCTTTTTATATATTGTTGATATAGGTGTGGTAGGTGGTTTCCAATTAGCTAATTGTTGACTATTCCAAGTACTTTCTCTAGACAGTATTGTTTTATTATTATCTGTATTAATATTTAAATCGTTCATAAGTTCTTCATCTGGTTGTCTGGACCTAAAAGATCTATTTCTCCTAAACATACTCATTTTAAAATCCTAGGGTTTCAACATACACTTCCTTCTCGAAACATTTCCGCAGGACTTACACTCTCTCTGCCTGACTTACGACAATCAAGACACAGTCTAGATCCTAAAATTTCAATTTGAGTTTGTTTAAGATAGATAGATTCTTCATTGGCTCTGATACCATTTTTCAAACCCAGGTACGATTTAAATAAAATGCAGATATACGAATCACAATACAAACAGTAATTAACAATACAGTAATAAAACAAACAGTAATTAATTAACTATGGTAACTACAGTATAATAACATCTACAGGTATAACAATAATAAACAGTAATTTCAATTTCCATTTTAATTTTAGTCAAATGAGCAACGCAATTTCTGATGTGGAAGATCAGCCTAAGCTGCAACCACAGAGCATACTTATCATGAATGCAATATTTTAATTTTGGTTAAGGTTCCTGCAACCTTATCTTGAGATCCTCAGAGATAAGTCAGAGTGGTAATCGAAGAGAGAGAGAATAGTTGCCGTCAACACGGACTTATATAGTAACAGTTGGTAAAATACAAGTATATTAAATACTGAATACAAAATACAAACTTACTTGTAATACAAATAATTATACAGAAACTGCTACAACCGAGTTGTTGTAAACTTCGGTTTCCTTACAAATTGTTGAAATATGAACTAAACTAAACTTTGAATACATAGAAAGAAATTTTGATCGTGAGAAATTTCGGTGTGTTTCTCAATGAACCAGATGCCTCCTTTTATAGACGCGGACGCCAAAATTTTATCAAATTTTGTTGAGCGGTCCGGACTTCAAATGGTATGCAATCCGCTTGAGCGGTCATCTGGTAAGTGCCCTGTGGGTCCCAGTTCTTTTGTCTTTGTCGGCCACTTTGTCGGGTATCTTCTTTTGTCTTTGTCGGCCACTGTGTGGGTCCCAATTCTTTTGTCTTTGTCTTTTCCGTGTCTGCCACTGCTGTTGAGTCATCTGTCGTTTTGCTGAATAATTTTTGCTGAGTCATCACATTTCAATTTGGGTGAAAAAATCATCATTGTCGTCGGAGAGATCTACTGGTGATGCTGTGGAGCTTCTTGTCTCTTTTAATTCTTCTAATAATTTGTCATATTCTTTTTCTGAAGTGCAGGCAGCCATCTGTGATATTATTTGTTGTTTTCTGGCTAGGAAAGTCTCGTGTTTGGTTATAGTAGATGGGCTTGAAATTTTACAGTATTGTGGATATTCTGAAAAGAATTGTTCTATGGCCTTTGGGCCACAGGCCTGCAAATTGGTTTTATTCCACCATTTGGTTTTATATTTACGGACTAGGATGGGTAGTTGGAAATTGTCAATGGTCTGATCTTTTATTTGATATTCGATCATAAGGATCCATGGTATATGAAAATAGTGACAATAAATTAGCCATTGGGGTGAATAAATAATAGTATCAGGTAATTGGTTTTTATCAAAGAATTGGTCTTTTGCTATTTTAATTTGGTCAGGGATAATGTCCTCATTTAAACCAAATTTGTTCCACCATTGATGAAACCAGTAAGGTAATGGATATGCGAAATTGTCTGAAAAGAAGAAAAAGAAAGAAACTGATAATTGGTCATTCTGCTTTAGGAAGGTTCTTTCCCAAGCAATTTGATAATCATAATAATTGTATTTAACACTTTGTCTCATTTGTCCATTTGTCATAGTCATTTCTCTCGTTTTATGGGGCTCTTGTCCCCAGTCTGTGAGAGTCCAGATTTTCAATAATCTTACTTTGCAGTATCTCAATTTATTTGAGATATTTGGATCAAAATTGTTATGAATGATAATGGAATTGGTATTGATCAGAATGACTTCATAAAATTGTTGGGATTTATGGAAATTATCTGGTATATAGAAATGAGTTTTCGGGAAAATTGAATCACAGAGTTGGTATACATTTAAGTTGGGATTTTGAGCCCAATATTCAGGTTCTATGGTTAGAATATAATCTTCAACAGATTTATATTTGTAATCCAATTGAGGCTGGTCTTGTGAGATCATTGGTTTTGGGTTTGAAGAGGATAGCCCTGTGACTGCTTGTTTGAAAGTAAAAGGTGTTATTGGTTCGATAGGAGTTTGTAATGGGCTAAATTTACTGAGTGGGCTGAATTTGTTGGGTGAAACAAAATTTGGCCTTGGTGACCTGGGCCTTGGATAACTTGGTTGAATAATAAGGGCACTTGACATGGGACTCATTGGTCTGTGTATAATACTTGAAGTACTAGTATAAATTGGTCTAGTAACAGAAGTTTGTCCAGAAATAAATAATTGTACATTTATCAAATTTGTCTTAGTAACATTTGTCTGAGATCTCAAGGAGATCTTTTCAGTATCCTTTCCTTTGTCAGTCATTTTCCCTGCAAGAATTCCCTGGTTAAGAAATCAGCAATATAATTGTTAATTCCTTTAATATGAACAATGTCAAAATCAAATATAGATAAAAAGGCTTGCCATCTTGCAAAAACATGTTTAGCTGCTAAATTCTTTACATCTTTTGTTAAAACATCTTTAGCTGCTTTACAATCTACTCTAATGGTAAACTTTTGGTTTAATAAATCACTTTGAAATTTTGTAACACATAATACTATTGTAACGACCCGAAAACCGGTACCCCACAGTAACGGTCCGAACCGTCACTGGCACTAGGATCCAGATCGGCTTAAGGCCGCCGGGACCCGTAGTTAGCCAACTATACTTGTTGTGTACCTGATAAATCCCATACATGATACAGAACGACTCAACAATCCTGGACAACTCTGTAGGCTTAACTACTGCTACTCAGATATGTCAATCTGAAATGGCCCTCAGGGCCTATACCAGGGACTACCATCTGCTGTGGCTCAAGGGATTGAAACCCTTTTTAATCTATAACACATCCCAATGGTATCTCATCCAAGCCATGCATTAAGCCTACCTCACACATTTATCATCAAGAAACGTAAAACAGGATTTATGTACAAGGGATTAATCATACATCACACTGTCGCAATGACACTAGGGAAAGCATAAGTCTATCCAGTATATGACAGTACATAGCTATACATGACATTACAACTAATCTTTTAAGTATATCATGTCCACTATGCTATTACAAACATACATTCATGCATAACTTTCCTCTGTACTCTTGCTGACTTTGACTTCCCATAGCTATCTCAGAACCTGCAAAATTGGGGTTAAGGGAGTGGGATGAGCTCTAGAGCCCAGTGAGGAGGAACAATAAAAACAGTTCATTCATTACATGCGCTCATGAAATGCATCACATCACAAACATATCATCAAAGGATGAACTTGTCACCAATAACCCTCAACTACATGTTATACTAATGCCAACTGTGCCAAGGAGACTATGTCATCACCTGGTCTACACTTAGCTCTCTGATATCACAACATGACTAACTGTGCCAAGGAGACGAGGTCTCACCTGGTCTACACTTAACTCTGATTTTGACAGCCCAGCTGTCTCACTCATAGTACCAGGAGCGACCTGGACTATCCAGGAGCGACCTGGTATGGCTATCTCATGCCATAAATCTGTATCTGCTCTCTGTCAAGGGCTAAGGATCATCCAACATTCATCCACATAAACATCTTATGCAATGCATCATCTTCGTGAATTCTAATGCAATACAACCTAATACATAACATGGCAGTTTATGATGCATGGATTATGCTAGAATCGTGTCATTTCTCAAAATAAAATATTCAGTTTAGTTCCACTCACCTCTGCTCTTCTGGCAGATACTGTACTGACTCTGATATCTCTAACTCTGATGACCTCCTCGAACTCTCGGGTCCAATCCTACACAAATGGACTCGAATGAGGTGTCACACATACTTTGAATAACTCTTAAACAAATCCCCATAATCCCCTCTAAACCTCTGAAAATAATCACATAACTCATGCAAAAGAAGGCTGGACAGAACACATTCGGCAGCAGGTTCGGCGGCCGAATGTCCTCTCCAGAGCCGAAACTCATGCATGTTCGGCGGCACCTTCGGCGGCCGAATGTGCATGACAGATCCGAAAGTCCATTCTTTCGGAGGCAACCTTAGGCAGCCGAAACTACCTCCACAAGGGGTTCGGCGGCCGAATCTTCACTTCGGCGGCCGAAGCTGGGTTCTCCAGAAGGCAGAACCTTGCTTCCTCTCATGCACAACGTCTCCAACACACTCTAACATGCATAACTCAGCGTCTTCACTCACATATACTCTGGTATATGCACAAAGGGGTCCCAAACTACCTATTAACCCCAACAAAACAACTAACACAACACATAATCATGCTTTCACCATTAACACATCAAAACTAAACTCTAAACCCTAAACATACAACTCTACCCGTAACCGCTTTAAAAGCTGTTAAAACCATAAAACAAGTATCAAGACCTCTCTTACCTCCTGAAACTAGAAGAGGAACAACTTGAACTCACCAAATCCCCTTCACAAGCTTCAAACCACCAAAACCTCTCTTTTCTCTTGCAAACGAGCAACCCTCTGCATGAGCTGCTTAAAAGCTTGCAGATGAGTCAAGGGAGACGTGGCCTAACCTCTGGTCATGATCTGGAGGTGAACACCTGGCCAAACCACGGACTGAGGAGCATGCACAACTAACCGACCACCTCAGCTTCGGCTGCCGAAACTGCATGCAAAACCATGCAACTTTCGGGGGCCGAACATAACCTTCGGGGGCCGAACATTGGGCACTTTCGGCGGCCGAACTTAACCTTCGGGGGCCGAACATGACAGAAACTCCTTTGGCCAATTCTCCACAAAACTCAACTCGTTTTCTACCCTAAACCTTTAAAACACTTGAAAACATTTGTTAAGTCTATCCAGTATATGACAGTACATAGCTATACATGACATTACAACTAATCTTTTAAGTATATCATGTCCACTATGCTATTACAAACATACATTCATGCATAACTTTCCTCTGTACTCTTGCTGACTTTGACTTCCCATAGCTATCTCAGAACCTGCAAAATTGGGGTTAAGGGAGTGGGATGAGCTCTAGAGCCCAGTGAGGAGGAACAATAAAAACAGTTCATTCATTACATGCGCTCATGAAATGCATCACATCACAAACATATCATCAAAGGATGAACTTGTCACCAATAACCCTCAACTACATGTTATACTAATGCCAACTGTGCCAAGGAGACTATGTCATCACCTGGTCTACACTTAGCTCTCTGATATCACAACATGACTAACTGTGCCAAGGAGACGAGGTCTCACCTGGTCTACACTTAACTCTGATTTTGACAGCCCAGCTGTCTCACTCATAGTACCAGGAGCGACCTGGACTATCCAGGAGCGACCTGGTATGGCTATCTCATGCCATAAATCTGTATCTGCTCTCTGTCAAGGGCTAAGGATCATCCAACATTCATCCACATAAACATCTTATGCAATGCATCATCTTCGTGAATTCTAATGCAATACAACCTAATACATAACATGGCAGTTTATGATGCATGGATCATGCTAGAATCGTGTCATTTCTCAAAATAAAATATTCAGTTTAGTTCCACTCACCTCTGCTCTTCTGGCAGATACTGTACTGACTCTGATATCTCTAACTCTGATGACCTCCTCGAACTCTCGGGTCCAATCCTACACAAATGGACTCGAATGAGGTGTCACACATACTTTGAATAACTCTTAAACAAATCCCCATAATCCCCTCTAAACCTCTGAAAATAATCACATAACTCATGCAAAAGAAGGCTGGACAGAACACATTCGGCAGCAGGTTCGGCGGCCGAATGTCCTCTCCAGAGCCGAAACTCATGCATGTTCGGCGGCACCTTCGGCGGCCGAATGTGCATGACAGATCCGAAAGTCCATTCTTTCGGAGGCAACCTTAGGCAGCCGAAACTACCTCCACAAGGGGTTCGGCGGCCGAATCTTCACTTCGGCGGCCGAAGCTGGGTTCTCCAGAAGGCAGAACCTTGCTTCCTCTCATGCACAACGTCTCCAACACACTCTAACATGCATAACTCAGCGTCTTCACTCACATATACTCTGGTATATGCACAAAGGGGTCCCAAACTACCTATTAACCCCAACAAAACAACTAACACAACACATAATCATGCTTTCACCATTAACACATCAAAACTAAACTCTAAACCCTAAACATACAACTCTACCCGTAACCGCTTTAAAAGCTGTTAAAACCATAAAACAAGTATCAAGACCTCTCTTACCTCCTGAAACTAGAAGAGGAACAACTTGAACTCACCAAATCCCCTTCACAAGCTTCAAACCACCAAAACCTCTCTTTTCTCTTGCAAACGAGCAACCCTCTGCATGAGCTGCTTAAAAGCTTGCAGATGAGTCAAGGGAGACGTGGCCTAACCTCTGGTCATGATCTGGAGGTGAACACCTGGCCAAACCACGGACTGAGGAGCATGCACAACTAACCGACCACCTCAGCTTCGGCTGCCGAAACTGCATGCAAAACCATGCAACTTTCGGGGGCCGAACATAACCTTCGGGGGCCGAACATTGGGCACTTTCGGCGGCCGAACTTAACCTTCGGGGGCCGAACATGACAGAAACTCCTTTGGCCAATTCTCCACAAAACTCAACTCGTTTTCTACCCTAAACCTTTTAAACACTTGAAAACATTTGAGAAAACTTTCTCGTACCCTTCCAGAGACCTCTGACATCCTCAAATTCCACCGGACGGTAGGAATTCCGATGTCTGAATCTAGCCGGGTATTACAACTATTGCTAAAATTTCTTTTTTTATTGTAGAATATTTTTCTTGTGTAGGATTCCATATTCCAGAATAATATCTTATTATATAATCTTTATTATTTATATTTTGTTTTAGTATTCCTCCATATCCTTGGTCTGAAGCATCTGTTTCAACTATTTTTGGATAATTTGGGTTGCAAATGTTTAAACATGGTAGATTTTTAACATATTTTTTGATTTCTTGAATAATTTTTGTATGTTCTTCACTCCATGGTTTTGGATTTGTTTTTAGTCTATTATAAAGTGGTTTGCAAAATATTTTTAAATTAGGATAAAAATCAGAAATATAATTTAATGATCCTAAAAATCTTTGTAATTGATTTTTATCTTTTATTGCATCAGGAAATTTGTCTGCAAATTCAATGCTTCGTTGTATTGGTATAATTGTATTTTGAAAAATCTCATGGCCTAAAAATCTAATTTTTGTTTGAAATAGTTTCATTTTGGGTTTAGATAACACCAATCCATTTCTTTTTATTGTCTTATAAAAAATTTGTAAATGTCTAATATGTTGGGAGATATCGTGACTAAATACTAAAACATCATCTATATATGTTATTATAAAATCATACGGTGTAAAAATGTCGTTCATAATCTTTTGAAATTCACTTGGTGCATTCTTTAATCCAAATGGCATTATGTTTCATTCATATTGTCCAAAAAGTACAGTAAATGCAGTTTTGTATTTATCATTTTCATCTATTTGTACTTGCCAAAAATCTGATTTCATGTCAAATTTTGAAAAAATTTCAGCCTTATATAATCTATTTAAAAGATCTTGTTTGTTTGGTATTGGATATCTTATCCATCTTAGAACTTTGTTTAATAGTTTATAATTAATTACTAATCTGGGTGCACCTCTTTCTATTTCAGCATTTTTTATAACATAAAAGGCTGCACATGACCATGATAATTTACTTGGCCTAATTAAATTTTTGGTTAATAAGTCTTAAATTTTTTTTTTATAAAATTCTAACATTTCTTGGTTCATTTGGATAAGTCTAGCTTTTGTAGGAATATTCTATTCTTTGAAGCTTTTGCGGAATCCTACATCACTCGCCAGTCTAAACAGGAAAAATATTAATTATTTAATAAAGCTTTTTTTCTACCAAATTGCATTTTAATTAGTAAAATTATGAAATATAAACACTAATCTCTTATTTACAATTAAAATTTTTATAAAATTTTAATTTTTTTATTATTTAAAATAGAGGGATTTATTTTTTTAATTTATAAAATTTCTATTGAAAAGGAAATGAAATCAAATGATTTTGTAAAATTTATTTGGATTATTTTATTATAAAGTGAATCTTGCTAAATAAATAATAAAAAAAGAGAAATGTTACCGTCTCATACTATTAATCGTACACGTGGCATGCAAAAGCTTGGCAACACTGCACCACGTCAGCATGATTATTAATATACTAAATTCATAAATATTTTTATTTAAATATCTAAAAAACAAATAAAGTTACTCCGAACAGCGGTTATCTTGACGGTCAACTGGTAAAAAAAAAAAAAAAACATGTCCCTACTCGAAAGGCTTTTATCCCGCACAGCTTCTAAATTCTATTCAGTCCATATGCTCCAGACCATAACAAGGGAAAAAAAATTATTAACTTCTACTGGTTTCTCGATTGCTGGGAAGAGGTTTCCTGTGCTGCTTGGTGGTTTTCAGGGCTGTTTTTGTAGGGCATGGGGAGGATGGGGGGTAGTCAGATGACGTACTCGGCGAATCCCAATGACTATAGGCTTCTAGAAGAGGTTGGCTATGGCGCGAGTGCTACTGTGTATAGAGCGATCTATCTTCCTTTCAACGAAGTTGTCGCTGTTAAGTGCTTGGATCTCGATCGGTGCAATAGCAATCTGGTTGGTGATATTGTTTTGACTTGCTATTTACTTCTGTTGACGGACTGTGTATATTTCAATTAGGTTTAGTTTGATCGAAATTATTTTTGAGATTCGATTTTGTTTGTATTTGGTGTGGATTTAGGTCTTTGATTTGATTTGATTTAATTGGAATGCCTGGTGCAGAGAGTTTCATAGCTGGATTCGACTAATTAGAGTTAATATTATTTAGTTGACTCTATTAGTGGATACAATAGAGATAATTGAATTGTGCAAATTTCACTTTATTAATCGATTTTTGTTCATAGGAGTTCTCTCTTATTTCTCCTTCTTTCACTCTTAAAGATTGAGTTGTTTGTGTAGAATGGTATGTACTCCCATGTTGTTTATTGCTTTAAATGAGATAATTGAGAGTAAAGTAGCAGCTTAAGGGTTTTTGGTATTTGAGTTCTATCTGGATCCTTTGCAGAGTTTTGACCTATGGTTACAATTTCCAATATATTGGATTCGGAATTTTTCTGTTAACATACAAATATTGTTGGACTAAATTAGAACTTCAGCAGTTTTGATCTTAGTCTTTGTTCGAAGAAGTATTATGTCTAATAAGTTTTGTGCATGCTCAATAAGATAGTCTTAGGAAATAAGTGCAAGTAAAATTAATTTAGGCCAAAAATTTGTCAAGCACTTCAAAGTTTAACCTGGATTCATCACCCATATTTATAAAATAAACATCTCCTGGTCTTAAGCCCAATCTTGTATTCTAGTTATATAGTGATGTGTCGATGAAGGGAACTCTGTTTGACATCTTTTCCACTTTATCTAACTTCATAAAGGCCCAAAAATATTATCTGTAGAATACCTATACAGGTTATCTAATAATTGGAAGTGACTTTTTCTCTGTGTGTATGCATGTGAGCATGGTTTCAATTTTCACAGAAAGAGGTGTATCATGTATATGTATCTTGATAAAATGAAGGTCGCATACTAAAATTCAGCCAGAAGTGAGACAAAAATGTTAAACATCTTTTCATGGAAAAACGTTTCAGGCTTTTCATGGTTCATCCTTTAGTATTGGAAGCATTATTCTTTAATTTCTCTGTTTTTGTCTCATCTTCTATCCTTTGTCTTTGCTATGCATCTTTTCATGCGTTTGTGTCATTTTCTTGTATGGGAGATGTGTGACCTTCTAGCTTTTCAACTATAAACTATTGGAGGATAGATTAACTGTCATTTGTTCTCTAGGGACTAGAACTATGTAAAAGATATGTGCTTGTTTGTAAGGTGGATCTGTTTTCCAAGATCTACTTATTAGTCAAACACCTGGTCTTATTGCAAAGCATATTCCTAGGAAATGTTATGCTATTTCATTTGGTGTACAACAGAAGTGGACAGAAGGGAAAAAAAACTAATCTAAATAGTGAGACACAGAGAATGGTTATTTCCAGGGATCATTTCTTCCTAATTTGGCTATAGACCTTGATAATGGGCTGAGTTTTATAGAAGAAAATAATATATGCTTACCATATAGAAAAAACTGATCAAGAAATATGTAAATTTAAATATATTTCTTAGAACTTAATTATTTCATATTAAAATTATGACCTTTTTTTCTATGATAGCAAATTGCAGCAGTTTAATTACAATAATTTTTTTCTTGCTGATATTTCCGTATGTGCATATCCACCTTGGTGTTTATCTTGTCTATCTGATTTGTTATGTTCTTTTATAGGATGACATACGAAGGGAAGCACAGACTATGCGTTTGATAGACCATCCAAATGTTATTAGGGCATTTTGCTCTTTTGTTGTTGACCGAAATCTTTGGGTGGTGATGCCATTCATGGATGAGGGTTCTTGTTTACATCTCATGAAGATTGCCCATCCGGATGGGTTTGAAGAGGCTGCTATTTGTTCCATTCTGAAAGAAACTCTCAAGGCTTTGGACTACCTGCATCGACAAGGGCATATTCATCGGGATGTTAAGGTCAGTCAAGCACTAAGTTTGCACATTATTCTACTGGCTTATTTATATTTCTAATTTTTATGCCTGTATGCCTGGTTATTAGCTCTTATTTGTTTCAATTGTGCTTACAGGCTGGAAACATACTTCTGAACAGTAATGGGGTGGTAAAGCTTGCTGATTTTGGCGTTTCAGCTTGCATGTTTGATACAGGTGATAGACAACGTGCTAGAAATACTTTTGTGGGGACTCCATGCTGGTATGTCTTAAGAATTCTTCTAAAAGTAATTTCTATTCTGAACTTCTGATCCTTGGATTTTATCTCTGAATTTGCAGGATGGCCCCAGAGGTTTTGCAGCCAGGAAGTGGATATAATTCCAAGTGAGCTTTTTTATCTAAAACATTCTTTATGAAGTTAAGATTTCTCAAGAAGTAGTTATATTTGCAACAAAAACAAAATTGCAATGACACACGCTCACAGATGCACATGTATATGTATATGTATCTGTGTTATTTGTTATTGATTGTGTACTCCTCCATTGAGAATATGGGAACAACAGTTTATGGATTACAGTCCTTTAGTGTGTCTTGGTTTGGTGCATTTGTTTATCCTCCCCCCTACCAACAACCTAAAAGTGTGCCTAACATGATGTGTTATAATTACACACTATTATCTGTATAGAAATTGCAAGTGCTACCGGTCAGTCTTGATCTGTGAAACAAAATGATTACATGTTTCAACTTAAAAATTGAGAAAGAAAACTCATATTTGATTTTTTACTTTGTCTCCTTGGTCATTCTTGTACAGGGCTGATATTTGGTCTTTCGGTATAACAGCATTGGAGTTGGCACATGGTCATGCTCCCTTCTCAAAATACCCTCCAATGAAGGTACTTCAATTTATTGGGATTGCACCAAAATGTTCACTTAGATACTGCTTAAGCTTGAGGGAAACTTTATTTAATTGCTTCATGAATGTTGTGTTTGCCTTACTCTTTTTCTTTTTGACAGGTTCTTCTGATGACCATACAGAATGCTCCCCCTGGACTTGATTATGATCGAGATAAAAAGTTCTCTAAGGTACTGGAATTCTTTCTGATTAAATTATTGTAGGAATAAGATTGTTCTGCACCTATGTGCATGTATAAAATAAGTTGGTATCATGTCTATGCCATTTCCTGGTAAGATGTTCAATGTACTTTAAAGTAATTGATGCTAGTGATGTTCCTGTCATATTTATTGAGATTCTTATTAGAGCATTTCCAGTTGTGATCAGTCTTTTAAAGAAATGGTTGCAATGTGCCTGGTGAAAGATCAAACAAAGAGGCCAACAGCTGAGAAGTTATTAAAGCATTCCTGTTTTAAGCATGCTAAACCTCCAGAGCTTTCTGTGAAAAAGTTATTTGCTGATTTGCCCCCACTTTGGAATCGTGTGAAAGCCCTTCAGGTTTGTTTGTGCCTCCTCCTTCTTCTCTTTCACATGGTAATTGGGTTTAGTTATTTGATGGAGTTGCTAAAATATTGCAGCTTAAAGATGCTGCGCAGCTAGCTCTAAAAAAAATGCCTTCAGCAGAGCAAGAAGCTTTATCCCAGGTTAGAGACATTTCTGAAAATCTCATGATGCTGAATCTGATTTATGGACGTTTATTTTTATTTTGTCTTCACTTGATGTTATATATTTTCTGTACTTTATAGGCGGAGGAAGTTACTTTTCCTTTTCTTTTTCCCTTTTGAAAGTTTTCGTAATAGTTAGACCTGCATAAATTAAATGTCTATCTCCCTGAATGCACTTATTGAAAAAGGCAGTTTGAAATGGCCATTTAGCTATTTTGGAGTTTTTACTAAAGTATGTGTTAAACTTACATATAATCATAACTTTTAATAGCCCCTTGCTGACATATTTGAGAAAGTACTTTTCTCTATAGCAGCTCAAACAAAAATGCTAGTTCCACCTGTAGAGAATATATTAATGGGACAAGTAACATTAATGTATTTGCATTTGGTACTTTCTGTATTATGTTATTTTTTCCAGTTTGATCTTTTGTGTTAATAGTTTGTCTTCTTATTATCATTAGAGTGAGTATCAGAGAGGAGTTAGTGCATGGAATTTTGACCTGGAAGATTTAAAAGCTCAAGCATCACTTGTAAGTGAATTATCTTGATCTTTTATTTCTTTTAGATGATGCTTTTAAATAACAGTTTCTCTTTGGTTATTCATTTAGGAATCTGAACTAATATTTTACACCATTTCCATAGGTGCGAGATGATGATGATGATATGCCTGATACAAGGGAGGAAGATGAATGCATGAAACCATTTGGTAGTTATAAGGTTATAAATCCGTGTTTAACTACCTCATACATATTTTACAACTTCCCAGTCATTGTGCTCAGCTGCATTGAACTTATTCTTTTATGATTTTCTTGTTTATTTTTGGCAGCTTGTATCTGATGGTCAATCCAGTTCTGTGAAACTGAATTCAAATAGTGAAATACAGCAAGTTGAGTGCAGAACACATACTGATGCGGATGAATTGTTGCTAGCTGAGAGCTTAATCAGAAAGGGCAAGCTCCTTGAAAGTGACACTCTACAGACCGGAACACTAGAGAAAAGTGGGACGAAAAGTGAAGCAACCAATGATGAAAAAGCATCATCCTCAGAAAGGGACATGACACAAGCTAAGGCTAAAATGGTGAAGGGCCGTCAAACTCAGAGTGGGCCACTTGTGCCTGGTGCTGTGCTTGGCCATTCATTATCAGACAAGGGGCGGTTTTGGGAAAGGTTTGTGTATTTCAGTGTTCATTTTGTATTGCAGCAGTTATTATGTATAGGGATGTTTGGAGTGATGCAGAGCTTGTTGCATGTGTGGTGTTATTATTTGTCGAGATGTATAATTGCTACGCTCCTTAAATTTGCTAATATTATCATTGTTTCCTTTATAAAATTCACATGCAAATGCATTCTAATTTCAAATGCATTATGGATTTTTTTTGAGATGTATAATCACAAAGACCTAATAATTCTTTGAGCTTATGTTTGTGAACTTTTAGGTCTGAGATTGACAATCAGCCAACAACGGAGAAAACCACTTGTGAAGTTCGAAAAGCTCCAAGCTTTAGTGGTCCACTGATGCTTCCAAACCGGGCTTCTGCCAACAGTTTATCAGCCCCAATAAAATCTTCAGGAGGTAACAACTCAAGCAGTGTACATTGAAGATTATAATTGTTGTTGTTGCCGTTTCTTTTTCCACCCCTTGTTTTTGGTTAAAATACTAAATATTGTCATTGTTGTTACACGGGGGTTAAAAATTCTATTTCGTTGATCATTTGTCCTTAATAGGATTTAGAGATTCTTTGGATGAGAAGTCAAAGGCTAATCTGGTGCAAATCAAGGGGCGATTTTCAGTAACATCAGAAAATTTAGATCTTGTAAAAGTAAGGCTTAACTCTTATGGTATAATTTCTTGTGATATGACTGTCACTAACTAAAATAATGTGCCCTAGGATATTCCACTAAGTACAGTTCCGCGTCGATCTTCCCAGGTAGGTTGCCAGTCTTTATTTAGTACTTCAGGTAAATAGATATGCTGTCTATTTCTAGCTTGATGTTTCTTCTTATGATTTTCAGGGATCACCACTGAGAAAGTCTGCCAGTGTTGGTGATTGGATATTTGAGTCCAAACAAACGGTTTGTCGTAAAACTCTGGCTTTAACATAATCTAGCTCTTCATTTAAATAAATTATTGCCTCATTTTCTTTATTAAGTTTGAAGCTTGTAATAATTCAAATGGTTTGGAAAAAAGAACTAGTGCTTGGGTGTCTCGCTGTTTGCAATCTGTAAGCAAGCAAGATGCTTTAATTCAGATGCCCATGCATTCATCAGTTTTAAAGTTTGATATTATTGTTTTTCACAGTCAGTGTCTCTCTTCCTCTCCCCTTCAGTTCCATACACAAGTATGGAGACGGGAGGGGGATCATGTATGCTGAGTTTTTAGATTCCTTATCATTTGTGCCATTGTTATAATCAGTTATTTATTCAATGAATATCATGTCCTTTTCTGTTTCTTCAGTCTACCAGTCTGTCCCCAAAGGAGATTAGCAATAACAATTTACCTGCATCATTCCTTATGCCTCACCTGCATAACCTTTTTCAGCAGACCTCAATTCAGCAGGTAAAGGCAGAATGACATACAATTGAGGGAACAAATTTCTACAAGATATTTTTCCAGTAGAAATTTTGCTTACCATCAGGCATATAAATGTGAAACGTGGCCTTTCTCCTAATTGGAAATTTTCATTTGATTGCAGGATCTTATTATGAATTTGTTCAACAGCTTGCAACCAGCTGATGCTTTAGATGGTGAGTAAAAGTTTTGGTATTGTGTTTGTGTGATGCTTGATGTAATTATATTCTGGAAAGAGCAATTGAAAAAATTATGCTTTGGTGTCAGTTGCACAGAATGGAAAGTTGCCACCATTGCCCCGCAGTTCAGAGAATAATGGAAGTGTAAGTATTTCTTTCCCCCATCATGCTTTTTCCTCTTCCAACTCTTTTTTTCTTCCCAATACCAAAATAAGTGAAGATTATCAACTATCAAGTTATTGAATTTGACATCTAGAGTTGGACAAACAACTTATTGCATGATTACCTGTGTTTTAATAAACTTATTAGGCATTTTTCTTGGGTCATAGACCTTTGCAGAGGATATCCCTTTAAATAGGATGTTTTGGTAAAACTTTCTAATTTGGACTCTCCTCCAAAACCCAAAAAAAAAAGTTCTATTCCCTTATCTTCCTGCCAATCTCCAAATAAATAAATAGGTGTTCATTAGTAATGATTTGATTGATTGAATAATGTTGTGTGATATAGTAATTTCCGCTAGTGATTTATCATTGATTGACATATCACATCTGATTTGTTAATGATACAGGTTGATGCAGCGCCTTCTGAGAGGGAACGAATGCTGTTGATGAAAATTTCAGAGCTTCAAACTAGGTTAATCATTGTGGTGATCTGCCTTTCTCCTTTAGCTATTTTAACATATTAATCTGTCTTGTGGTCCATATCATTTTCAGGATGATCAATTTGACTGATGAACTTAATTCTGAAAGGCTGAGATATGCACAGGTGAGCTGTCCAATAGGTTTGATTTTTGTCTCTTTTTGTTTTGCCCCTCTTATATTTATGCATTGGGAATAAGGATGATTCATGGTGGTGGTGTTGACATCTAATAGGATTCACCCAACTCCAAGATGGTGGAAGCATACTTCAACCTTGAAATATTTTATATACAGTATGTAGGGGATTAATTTTGTGGTTGTTTGATAACTGTCTACAGTTACAACGGCAGCTGAAATCCATTTCTGGTCAGGAAGAAAATGGGGACAGGAGGGAACTGGATGCCTGAAAGCTGAAAATGCTTACAACTGTAAAGGGAAACCATCATGTAAATTCAGGGAAGAGCTGTTCATCATGCATATACATCATCCTTTTTTTCTCGGGCGAGGTATCCAATCATCTTTGGCTGCGGGAAATTATGGAGGAAAGCAAAGGACAGCACCTCTGGTTCTGGATCTCTTCTGCAACTCTGTTATACATATTTTCTTGCAGATTCCAGTCACCTTAATGACACATAAGCAAACTCTACAGCTACATCAGAATGTATTTTCATTCATTTTATCCAATTCAAGCCGAACTGAGCTCCCTCCTGCACTTGTGTGAAATAGTATCCAATGGTTAAAAAAGAACGTAACATTTTTTTTCACCCTCACTGGGAAGCAGTTGCCATGAGAGAGTAGAAAGCTTTGAGTGTTCATATCAACATCTTCTATTTAGTGTTTATTCAAGTGTATTATTCTGTTCATAGTGACCTGACCTTGTATATGTTGATGGTAGAACCTAGCGTTTTCCTTTTTATTATAAAATTGCGCAAGCTCTAAACATGAGACAGCAGTTTGGAATTTGGAAGCTATTTGAGAATGTTAATCAATGAAGTCGTCAACCTATTATTTCTCGTTTCTGTATCTCATGAACACTGAATCACGGACCTTGGCTACTTGTTGGATTGTTTCTGTAATTTTATGTGCTTGTATGTTCTTATTATTGGAAAAACTTTGGCAAGTTTTTAAGCATGGAGCGATTTTACGCTAGAATCGTAATATTTTCTGGTAGTTCTCTTCTCCTAAACTATCACACCTTCCAAGTCCCGTTTAAGGTCGAAAGTTTTTTTTTTTTTATATAAAAAGTTTACTTCTTTACATGTTTTAAGAATAATGAATTATTTTAAAATTATTAAAATGAAATATATTTAATTCAGTTGATTTTATTTTTAAAGTTTTGAACGTGCCCTGCCGAGTCTAATTGCCTCTTTCCCAATGCCAACATAGGGTGCGTGAATATGTCGGTTCCATGTTAGAAAACCCGGACCCGGTTATTCCTTCCTCTCTCTCTCTCTCTCTCTCTCTCTATATATGTGTGTATATATACACATTAATATATAAATACATATATTTCACGTAGAACACCATTCCCAACAAGTGCGAAGCTCGAGATTCTAACTCCTCTTTGTTTGTTCTCTTCCATCGCGTGCGGGCGTATGTTAGAGCAAGCCTCCACTCCTCTCTGTAGCTATGATAACTCTCATCTTCACTTCACCCCCTTCTTCCTTCACTCTGCTCTCTCTCAAGCCTCCAGTCTCCAGACTTAATCACCATAGTAACATCCCGATTAAGGTATTAATTACTGATACTCGCCTGAAATTCACTTCTTAATTTTCTTTTTCTTCTTACTGTTTCTTGTTAGTTTTGCTGCTACAGAGGAAGGCTTTTAAGAACAACGGAATATGCAGGGCGGAGTTCTCCCGGGACGCTCCGTTTGCTGTGGCTATTGGAGCGTCTATATTGTCTTCGCTGCTTTTGCCTAACACTGCTCAGATGGACGAAGATCGTGAATCCGCCATTGATTCGACTGATGCCAGATTGACCGTGATGGGGATCATCAGTTTCATTCCTTACTTTAATTGGCTGGTGAACTTTATTTCTTCTTCTTATAGAAAAGACTCTGTCTTCTGTTCATATGGTTTTCCAACTCTGTCTTTAATGTTGATAGAGTTGGGTATTTGCATGGCTTGACACGGGGAACCGGCGATATGCTGTCTATGCTCTTGTATACATGGCTCCATACCTCAGGTTTGGTTTTTATAATCTTTTAACAGTTTATGGGTAGCGTACTTGTATATCTGCCGCCAATGATAGCTGACATTGACTACAATACAATTTTATGTGTTCACAACTGAGGTTAGCTTTGGCAATTCAATTAGACGTATAATCATCTTACTGATTTGGCAATTTCAGGGTTTTCTTTTGATAACATAATAATTACAGATTCCGGGTATACGCGAGAGGTAGAAGAATCCCTGTATCGTGCCATCGGGCCATAAAGGGTCTGACCTACATAGGATGTGAAGACCAGATCCTCAATACTGACTTCACTAATGTTCGAAATAAGTAGGTTGACGCCTTTGAAACTAGAATTAAAGAGTAGACCTCTTCGAAGTGCGTAGAGCCTCTTTATGGTCATAATTGTAGATAGATATGGCACGTGCGAAGGATAGAATATAACTAATTGACACCCACCGGAATGAAAACTCAACTCCAGAGACTCCAAATCCTCAGGATTTCCCCTAACACTATTCCCACTTCCCTCATCACAAACAATATCCAACACACTCTCTACAAGCAATTCCACTCTAGTAAACACCATCCTTCAAACTCACATATCAAACCAAACTCGCATATCAAACCAAGACCTACAAGCAATGTCAGTCTCACCTCATCCATGGCCGTGAATCCAACACCCACTGCAACCCCTAGCCAAATACCTATACCAACTTTCATCTTGAAAACAGAAAACTATGACCAAGCCGCCACCACAGTACATTTGACGCAAAAAAGAAGGGGAGACAAATCTATCAGGGGAGACAAATCTATGAGGGAGCCTCCAATCAAATTTAGGAGCTGAGTGAGGAGCCTAATAGAGGAAGATGTGACTTACCGGAGAGATATGAGGTAGAAAGCGAAGAAGAGGGTATTAGCTTAAAAGTCTCAATGACTAGCGGGAAAACTAACATGAAAGATGTAGGAGTGACCGAAAAGCTGAAAAGGCTGAAGGGAGAATTGTTGGCCGAGTTAAAAAATCAAACTAGAGCTCACACGAGCTTGAGAACAACCTCTTCGTTTGTAGCTCGCATCTGGGAGGAGGCCATCCCTAAAAAATTCCCGATACCAATTATGGGGGCGTATAATGGCACAGGAAATCCCAGGGAACATGTGATCAACTACAAAACTTTAATGGAGTTACAAACTCACTCTGATACCTTGCTCTGTAAAGTGTTCCCAACCACTTTGACTGGGGCAGTCCTAACTTGGTTCAACAACATGAAAATAGAAAGTATCAAGACCTTTTATGATCTGATCAGCTTGTTCATGGGAAGTTTTATAGCCAGTGTCTCAGCCCAGAGAAAGACTAACTATTTGGAGACAGTTAGACAGAAGAAAGACAAAATCCTGCGAGAATGCGAGAATACGTGGTCCGTTTTAATGCGGAAGCTCTTTAGATCTCTAACTTGGATGAATCCAGAGTAGTGGAAGCAGTGCAGAAGGGGACCACATCTACTGAGTTTTTTGGATCTCTAAGCAGAAAGCCACCGACTACGTTGGCAGAGTTGAATACATTAGGCAAGATGATGCGCTAATGACCAATCGATTTGCTAAGAATTTCTGAAAAAAAGACTAGTCAAGTGGACAACCAAAAGATCGGAAAAGGGAGCATGTAGACAAAAGGTCCGATCAACAGTTTGATTCTCTTCCACTGGCACAAGCATCCCGTCTATGTCCTTCATGTCGCTTGGTCTTTCACCATATCTTCATCTACTATTTTCATTACTTTGAACACTCGGTATGATAAAGGATTTACCTTACTCCCATTATCCATCAAAATTTTCTGGACTTTAAAGTTGTGAACAATGGCTTCTATTACCAGGGCGTCATCGTGTGACATCTCGATTCCTTCCCTGCTAAAAAACTTACTACCCCCAGATGTGTTCCGCAATTTGCATGACTTCCACTTTTTTCAACTTGCCACCCTTTTTTCTCTTCCTGTTAGTTCAGGGAGGTTACCCCGTCTCTTCCCTTATTATCATATTGATGATCCCGCTGGATCCATCGTTTATGGGCCTCACCGCCCTTTTCCTGATGGACTCTCTTCTTTTTTCTGGCCTGTTTTCGGGCACCATTTCCTTCTTTACAAAGTTACAAAGTTTTTCAAATGACCCCTATTGATTAGTTTCTTTATCTCATTCTCAACTGGTAGCAATTGTTTGTATCATGACCATTGGTTTTGTAGAATTGGCGGTACTAGTTCGGATCTCTAGTCCTAGGATCATATCGTAGAAGTTGTGGCCATGTTAGCAACTAGGACTTCCGCCATGGAAACATTCAGAGGGGTAATGTCTTGATGAGGAGGAGGTCTAGGTCGGTGGTCAGCTTCCCTATTATCTCGGTATCTGTTCAAAGCCTCCAAACTTTGGTCAGGCCTCCGGTCTATATGCTTCCTTCTTCGATCTTGTAGTCATTTTCTCATCTGGTCTTTTTCTCGAAAATTCTTAGCAAATCGGCTAGTCATTAGAGCATCATCTTGCCTAATGTATTTTTCAGCTCGCTGCATCAACTTTGCCTACGTGATCAGTGACTTTCTGCTTAGAGATCCAAAGAACTCCGTGGATGTGGTCTCCTTCTGCATTGCTTCTATTGCTCTGAATTCATCCAAGTTCGAGATCTTGAGAGCTTTCGCATTAAAACGGGCCATGTATTCCCACAAAGTTTCATCTTTTTTCTGTCTAACTGTCTCCAGATAGCTAATCTTTCTTTAGGCTGGGACATTGGCTATGAATCTCCCCATAAACGAGCTGATCAGGTCATAGAAGGTCTTGATACTTTCTACCTCCAAGTTGTTGAACTAGGTTAGGGCTGCCCCCAGTTAGAGTGGTTGGGAACACTTTACAGAGCAAGGCATCGGAGTGAGTTTGTAACTCTATAAAAGTTTAATAGTTGATCACATGATTCCAGGGGTTTCCTGTGCTATTATACGCCCCTATAGTTAGCATCAAGAATTTTTTGGGATAGTCTCCTCCTGGATGTGAGCTACAAACGAAGAGGTCGTTCTCAAGCTCGTGTGAGCTCCAGTTTGGTTATTTAAATCGGCTAACAATTCTCCCTTCAGCCTTTTTAGCTTCTCGGTCACTCCATCTTTCATGTTAGTTTTCCCGCTGGTCATCGGGGCTTTTGAGCTAGCACCCTCTTTTTTCGCTTTCTACCTCGTATCTCTTCGGCAAGTCAACATCTTCGTCTATCAGGCTCCTCACTGTACGGCTCCTGGATTTAGTTGTAGGCTCCCTGACAGATTTGCCTTTCCTTCTTTTCGGGTCAAAAGGACTGTGGTGGCTTGGTCATGGTTTTTTATTTCCGTGATGAAAGTTGGTCTGGGTATTTGACTAGGGGTTGTGATGGGTGTTGGATTCACGGCCACGGGTGGGGTGAGACTCCTTTGTTGCATTATTTGACTCATCCACATCATTGTTTGTTGTAATTGTATTGACATTGCTTGTAGGTCTTGGTTTGACATGTCAGTTTGAGGAATGGTGTTTGTTGGAATAGGATTATTGGTGGAAGTTGTGTTAGGCAATGTTTGAGTAGAGGAAATGGGAACAATGTCATGGGAAATCCCTGAGTTTCTGGAGTTGGATTTTCATTTTCAACAGGTGTCGATGGGTTGTTTTCCTGGTTGACGATGTGGATCTCAATGAGTTTAGTTTTGAAAAACTCTGGTGATTAGGATAATCTTTCTCTTTTTTTTCATAAACGGTGCCAATTGATAAGTCTGAGATCTAGTAAAATAAGGAGACGATGACACGTGGACAAATGTTTGATTTCACGAGGAAGTTAATGGATCTGATTGGGTGGTCTCAAGTTAATAGGGCTTGGGTGGTTGAGAGTTAATAGGGCTAAAGTTTATGGTTCGTGGGGATTGAGGTTAGGAAGAGAGACTGTATGCTTTGGGAATCGTTGTGGCTAAAAATCTGTCCTTTAATGTGGTTGGCTCAGAGGCATTTATACCCTGATCATAAAGGGACACTTTGGCAGATGTCATATCGGATTGGACGGTAATGTGTCGTGGCCGATGTGTCAAGTGGCTCATTAATGGTGGGCAGTTGGCTAAGTCGGCTAATAAATGCTGAGCCACTTGGCCCATATCTCTGTCTATCTCACGCATCATATCTGTCGGCCCTACGGCACGCGTAATCATGGTTGTAGGGGGTTCTGCGTACCTTGAAGAGGTCTGCTCGTTGTCTTCGGGCTTTGAAGAGGTCGACTTGCTTGTTCCGGGCATTTGTGAGGTCAGTGGGATTGGGAGTCCGATCTTCACATCTTATAGGTCAGACATTTCCCTGCCTAGTTAAACCGGATTGTATGATACAATGGATCTTTTCATATATTATGTATACATGTCATGATCTCAACGGATCCTGTTATTTTTATGTTATCACCCTGCAAACCTTAACATCCTCGAACCAAGGTTCAACAATATTAACTCTCAACCACCCAATTAGGGTCATTTACTTTCCCGTGAATCAAACCCCTACCTACATGTCCACATCTTCTTGTACCACTAGATCTTAGACTTATCACCTTTAAATAAGTATTTTTGAGTTAACTTATTAGCAATGATCATATGCGCACCCGAAAAACAAAAGAGGAGGATGAGGAAAGTGCAAGCGTGTGTTTCATTAGTTTTCCACTATCTTAACCTGTGATAGGTTCAAGTGCATAATCATATTTGGGACTCTTTCTAGTATGAGAATGCTGATTCAAGAAGGGTGATTGATAGCGGTTGTTGAAACCGTAAAAAATAAACCTATTAAACAATCAACAATTAACTTGTAGATAGTGGCAATAGGATCGAACCACAGGGATTTGACGCTTACGAATTTTCCTATTAATGACTTGGACAAGTAAATAACAAATAATTAAAAGAGGGGGGTTTTGATTTGATGAGTAAATATTAAATAGCAAGAGAAAGCAATAACTTAAATAAATGAGAATTTCAATGGGAAAGAGATTCTAGTTGAAGTATGGATCTATTTCAGCTTGTTTAGAATTGATTATTGATTATTTAATACTTCTATTTTAATTCAATAAATTAGTTTTGGTTGTAGAAGACGCTTCTTACAACCAAATTCCTCCTTAGTTCTAGTTTGATTAGGAAACGTTCGCTAATCAAACACTAGTCAAAAGTTGCCAAGGAACGTCCTTAGGGCTTTTAGCATCGAACAACCGTTGACTGCATTAAGACTTAGAGAAACCTAATTCTAACCTTGCCAACCGCGTGGTCAAGTTTAGATTGTGCAACCGATTACACTTGAGTTTAAACAACCTAAGCAATTACGGACTTAAATCATTCAAACAATATATTACTCAAGCAATTAAAAGCAATAGGCTTAAATTGATTCCAAAAGCAAAGCAATAATTATAGAAAGATCAAGTTGCATAAATATTGAAAGCAAATAAGAGTTTAATAATGGAGTTTTAAATCTCCCAATTCATCACAAATCTGAATTTCCCCAATTTCAACTAGAAAGGAATGGAATTTAGTCACTCATGGTGGACAAAATCACAAAAGAAAGGAGAAAAGAAGATGGGAAACTGCCGCAGGCTTGCTGCTCAGTTTCTGCAGATTTTCCGAAGGTGGGGAGATGCTGAGATGATGTCCCTTTGCTGGTTTGGAGGCTGCTCTTTTATAGCTGAAGAATCCCATCCATCTAGGGTTTTGAAATCCCTTTTTGATTTGGTTTTTGTTTCCTCTTTTGATGTTGAATTTAATTGCAAATGGAATTCCTTAGGTGAGAAACTCTTTCGTGGCTATTGGAATTGTGTTGGCAGTGATTGAGTTGGATTTGGGCTTCTCAAAATTCGAATTTCAGTTCCCTGCACTTTTCCCACCTCTGCTGTCTGTTTCTGCTGTCAGTGTGATTGGGGCAGTGATTTGGGCAGATCACTTGCCCCAATCGCTTTTCCGTGAGTCAGTCCAGTTTTTAGCTTTCTGTCTCTGCGAGTGATTTGGGCTGATCGCTTGCCCAAATCACTTCTACCTGTTGCCTCCAGGTTTCTGCTTCAGCTTGATCTGGGCAGTGTTTTGGCCAAATCACTTTGACCCAATCACTTTTCCAGCTTTTTCTTCACTTTTTCTCCAACTTTTCATTTTCTTCTTTTTCTACAAAAACATAACAAAAACATAAATTAAGCTAGAAAAATATGTAATTAAACAGTAATAAATATACTAAAAATGTGGCTAAATTATGCTTGATCAGTGATGTATTATAATTGTTCTATTTTAAGCTCAAAAGTCTTCTCTGGAAGAACCACAAATGTAGCTGGCAAAGAATGTTGTCACATATATATGGTATCTAGTAAAGGTAAAGCTGTTCCTAGGTTGGTTTGGATTTGAACCTACATCCAAACTGACCCAATTTAGCTTCTTTTAATTAAACCGACCCAATCTGACAACTATAACTTGTTGGATTGAGTTGGTTGAATGAATTTTGTGTGATTATCTCACTTAACCATTTGGAAACGAACCAATCCTAGACCCTTCCTCATAAGGCTGATTTAAAGAGCCATTTTGATTTTGGGCCTTTTTTAGCCATTTTGTTTACTTTCTCTCAAGTGTCTTTGCTTTTGGTTTAATGCTCTTGGGGGCTTAAAGAAATTTTTTCTCTCTACCACTTTGGTACTAATCCCAATTCCAGGAAGAGAAAATGAAAAGCCATCGACAGATTCTGAAAACTGAGTGAAGAGTTTGTCTGTCAGATTGGTGCATGTTTGAGATCTTTTACATGGTTCAATTTGATGTTCTTAAGATCAAAGTGGTCAGTTTAATCTGAAGGAGTGAACTAGATCACATTTTATTGACGTGTTTTTCAGATTTTCATTTTCCAGTCTTTGGATAGTTGCTCTGTTGCTGTTTCCTCTTTGGTGCCTCATCCTTGGTTGTGCTGCTTCTCCCTCTATTGCTTGATTATTGATGGTTTAGAAGCTCTTGTTGTTGCTGAAATGCTTTGGGGAGATTCTAAGCAGTTACATTTGTTTTTTATCATCTCGTGTTGTCTGTCAATTGTTGCCTTGCATGGAATTGCTGGTATTATGTTTTGACTACTTGCTCTAGAACTCTCTTTTCTTTTTTTTCTTTTTTTCTTTTTTTTATTTTTTTGTGGTATAGCCGTTTGTTTTGGCTGAGTTTTTTTTTCTCCTGTGCTATTATGTTCTGGTTGTTTTGGCATGTAATGTTTTGATTATTTGGGGAAGCTGGAGGTTGTGAAATTGCAGAAGAAGTTGGGGATTAGAAAGTGAGAATAGGGTCAAGAAATATTTCTCTCAACCGATTTAAGAAGTCAGTATTTGAAAATAATTAACCATTCCAATCCGAACCTGATATTCAAACTGACATATCAGACTAAGTGAGCAGCCCTAGTATCTAGATAGTGAAAAGTAGATGCTTGATAGACAATGAAGCAAAAATTGCCTATAATAAATTGCAGCAATTATATCCTAACAAAGGGCAGACGTGTTAGTGGCGGAAGTTTGCCTATAAAACATAGGTATGCTAGATTGTTTACCATGTACTTTGAGGTCGCATAAATATTTCTTACCTTTCTACATTCTTCTTTGATTTTTGTTGCCTACTTGATATCATATTATCTAAATATGTCATTTAATAGGTAAAAGAATTTGAATGATTGATTTTTGCTTAAACTAAATAGGTCAAATATGTCGTTGTCTCCTGAGGAAAGTTGGCTTCCTGTTGCAAGCATTGTTCTTGGTATCATTCACGTGCAGGTAATAACTCTCATCATTTACCCTTACCCATTTGAGCCAGATATTTGTTACAGGACTCTTACAGGTTTATAAGCAATATATTCATGTGCTCCTAACACTGCTTTTCCTCTTGCAGTTGGAAGCAAGTATCAAAAATGGAGATATCGAGGGATTTCAGTTATTCAACAGAGCTTCAGTTTTTCTCTCATCAATGATGAAAAAGAAGGATATTAATTTGGAAGAGCATGAGGAACTATTTGATGAGGTATCAGTCAATGAAGTCATACGTACATTTTCATTTCAGTCTTTACAATCTATGTGCTTATATGAAAGTATTTTGTTTTGACCTCGTGGCATCAGAATAGACAAGAATCAAGGAATCTACCATCTGCTGAAGAGCAATTACGAGATGAGATTCAGGAGTGGCGAGTCCCCAAAAAGCCCTCAGAACATCATGAACGTCTAAATGATGATTGGGATGATGATCCCAGGAAACTATAGAAATCTGCTTGGGTTGCAATATATAACTTTTCATTGCTTGCAAGTTTTGTTATTAACCAGCTGCAGACATTGATTATAGTGATTATATGCTTCCAAAAAAAAGAAATCATCTTTTTACATTCTTAGTATGCAGTTGTTCATAACAGAAAAAGCTAGTCATGTTATCATCTAAAATTTCTTGACAAGAGTGTGAAAATTTGATGGTTTTATAATGATATCTGAAATATACAGCCACGCTATGAATTTTGCTGCTGCATAGGAAAGGGGCTTAAAAGCCCCATCTTGAAGCAGAGATCCAGGCTAACCGCAGCAAAGGCAAAGATCAGGAGATTCTCGGATACATAAACTCCTCCATCAAAACCACGGGACAATAAACTTGCAGGATTTAGCTCCAGTGGTGGTCCTCCGGCCAGTGTACCAAGTCCTGCATTGCAAATCAAACTTTCTGATCAATACCTAAACTATTTAGTACCTCATGTTTGCACTTAATTCCATTCCTCTTGAACATAGCCGAAAATTTATACCCTTCACAAATCCAAAAGCTGCGCAGGTCCCTGACTTGAGTTGGAAATTCTCCAAATCTCTTCTCACAGCGTAGCGAAAGGTTACCCCGAACAAGGCACAGCTAATAAAGGTGGTTGCCAAAGGAAGCGCTAGTTGCACAATATCTGTGACCTGAGTGAAGAAAAAAGGAAGACCTGCAAGGGTACCAACAACTGCAGATATAGAAGCTGCCTTTATGGACTCCAATCTTTCTGGTTCTATGTTTGTCCCCTCCTCTCGGCCTATACTCTCTGACAGGAACTGTTCTGCTTCTTCAACCTTGGTTTTTGCCTCTAAGATCTCCTGCTGACATTCGGCGATCTTTTTTTTTTGCCCAAAATTTGTTAATTAGAGCAAATTTGAAAATAAGTTTCTGCTTGCATTTTGATATTTTTATATAAAGAAAAACAATAAATACTAATTAGATGAGCAAAACAGACCTCGGAAGCTCGGCTTTCAAGTTGATTGATATAATTCCTCAATTGCTTAGCCTCAAGCTCTTGTCTTTCAATCTCCGCAAGGTCTCTTTTTGCCCGTTCTACCCTCTGCGATGCCTTCTCTAACCCATCAAACAATGCCCTATTGTCTTCTCTGTTCAAGAGATCCTCTACTTGTTTATCCACCATACCAGATAACGCATCTTTCAAATTGTTACTGGTTTCGCTTTCCCGTGAGCTGTTGCTGCTGCTGCATTTTGAGAGCAGAGGCTTGGGCAGCGAAGTAGTGGCTCTGCGGAGGAATCCTGGGTATGTAGGTGAGATGATGCACAAGGGTTTTGCGAGGAGAGATTTGAGTTTTAGAATTGGAGAGTGGAGAGGAGAAGGATTGTTTACGGTGGCCATGACGCTGTTCAACTGGATGAGCTAGGAGGACAGTCTTCCCTGTCTTCTACGTGCGAGTGACCTTTTCGTTATCTTTTATTTTTTTGGTTTTTGATTTTCATAAGCGTTGGGCTCGATTTTTTAAGAGGAAATAAAGGCACATGCTTGTTCCCAACGAGCGACCTGTCGTTTAAAACCCCATTTCGTCCATTGTTAAGGTTGGAGTAGATTTTGTCTAACTACCACTTACTAGTCAAGTATTTGTTTAATCTAGGAGAGAATAGCAAAGCTAGTAATTTATAAAGGACTAAACTTAAATATGCGAAAATATATATATGTATATATCAGAACAGGTGTATAAAAAATAATAAAACAATTTATAAAAGACTAAACTTAAATATGCGGAAAAGAAAAGCAAAAGGAAGAACATTTCAAAATAAATTAAGATTAAGCCCAGTCAATTGTTGAACAGTTCATGCCTAAAAGCTTCTTAACTTTAAATTTGACTATTTACTGAACTTGAGCTGAATATGAATAAGAGCACTTCATTTAAAAAAAAAAGTAGGGTTAAAAGAGATGTATCAAATAAAATCTCAAATAATTTGCAAAGATTAAATAATTTCAGGTAAACAATATATTTACTCTAAATTTATAAATCTATTAAATAAACAAAATTACGAAGCTAAATTAATTAAATTTTAATACGCTAAGCTCTGAGTTTAATTTATTTTTAGATGAATTTAAGTAGAATCAAGTTTAGTTCATATAAAAAAAATTAAATTGAATATTTATCAAACCAAATTTTAAATAACTTATAAAAAGTTTGATGCATTTACAACTATAAAAATATAATAAAATTGTTTATAATTTTTTAATGTCTAATTCTACTTTATATTTAACTATATACATGTTTAATATAAAATAAAATAAATTTTTTATCAATACATTAATTAAATAATTTATGAATATATTTTTTTTAATTAGACCAGGAAGGTAGAGATTCTGACTACTTTTAGAATAATTTTTAAGAGGATTGTTATCAGGCGTACGACATTTTTTTTAAATACTAATTTATATTTATTTAAAAACTATTTAATTAAAATATGCATATATTTTATAAAATCAATATTATAAAGCACGTAGCAAAATTTATTTTAGTGTTAGTTAAATTTTAAATAACATAAATATTGAAAATTATAAAAATTAAATAATATATATAATCAGTATGGATATTTAAGACGATTAATATTTTATTTGATATATTTATTTCAAATTTTTTATTCTATAAAACTAAGTAAAAAAAACAAAAAACTAAATAATTTACACTCAAATAAAATTTATTGAGTAGTCTTTTTTAATTTTTAATAATAAATTAATTTTTAATTTTAATTTTCATCTAATAAAATAGTCATTCCATTAATAAAATATATAAATTTCTATTAATTAATTATTTATTAAAAATTTTATGTTTTTTAACGATCAAAATATCATTTTAAGTGTCAATTTTTTTAATAAAAGTTATTTTTATTAATTATTTTAATAATAAAATTTTAAAAAAAATATTATTTTAATTTTTAAAAATCGATAAATCTATAAGTTTTATCGATTATTTTTTTACTGTTATTATAGTGAATAATTTTAAATTTTAAAGTATAAAATTAATGTTTTGTATAAAAATTAATAATGAATAATTTTAATTTTTTTAAAAATTAATTGTATATTATGTAAGTATAAAAATAACAGATTTAAAAATTAAGTATTAATTTTTATACTTAATTAAAAAATTAAAAATTAATTTTTATGCTTAAAAATTCGTTTCAATTGTTTTTTATAGATATAAAAATTTTTATATTTAATAAAATTAAAAATTAATTTTCATACTTGCATATTATAATTGAAATATGCTTAAATTAATTTTTATAAATATAAAATTTTTATACTTATTGAATATCAATTTTTATATTTTTAAAATTAAAATTATTTATAATAATAATAAATAAATAATAGTAATAGATAAAACCATAAATTTACTAATTTTTAAAAATTAAAATAAAAATTTCTTAATTCTTTATTATTAAAATAATGAATAAAAATAATTTTTTATTAAAAATATTGATTATTTAAAAAAGTATTTTAATCATAAAATATAAAATATTCAATTAATAATAATTTATATTTTTATGAAAACTAAATTTAAAGGCCAATTTATTATTAAATATTTTATGGAAAACTGTCAGAGGTTCATCTAAATTACCAAAAAAAAATTATGGAGAGGGGAACAACGGAGAGGATCAGGGGAAAATTTAGGGTTTTGCGAGACATTAGAAAATAGAAATGTTGACGGGAGCTATGTTGGCAATAAACAGGGGATTTAACCACAAGCTCTTCTCTGACTTCCACTTCCCCAAAACCCTTGCTCGTTCTTTCTTATTCCCTCGCATGGCTGCTTCTCCCACTGTTTCTTCTCCCGCCTACTCCACTGGCTCCCCTTACCAAGATCCTCCTAAGCGAGTAGGCACTCACAACGGAAGCTTCCACTGCGACGAGGCTCTTGGCTGCTTCATGATTCGCCTCACCAACAAGTTCTCCAACGCCGAAATTGTCCGCTCTCGGGACCCTCAGGTTTCAATAAGCTTGATCCTTTTTCTGTTTCATTGCAAATTTGCAACAGCAGCTTTGATGGTCCGTTTACATATTCACATAGGCGACTATTGGAATCCATATGATGAGGGATTTCACAGTTTGGACGGTTTAGTTCTTACTGAAAGAAAAAAAAAATCTCACCTATGTTCTTTTGCTGTTTGTGATGAAATGCATGCTAATTTTCGTCCTTCGTAGTGGTCAAGCTAGAATTTCGCTATACTGAACGTTGTATGAGATTTGATGGCGAAATGCAGGTGTTGGAGGGTCTGGATGCTGTGCTTGATGTTGGGGGTGTATATGATCCTAGACGGGACCGGTATGATCACCATCAAAAGGGGTTTGAAGAGGAGTTTGGACACGGTTTCACCACCAAGCTCAGTAGTGCTGGTCTTGTTTACAAGGTAATCCTTTCTGCAAAAGAAAGGGGGGCGGGGGAGATTTCACTTCATTGTGGCAGTTATATGATACTTTGATTATTCATTTAATGTATCTTAACTGTTTCTTTCTTTAGCACTTTGGGAAGGAAATCATAGCTAAGGAACTTCAGGTTGATGAAGGGCACCGAGATGTGCATCGTTTATTCTTGGCTGTTTACAAGAGCTTCATGGAGGTGCTAACTTCCGTTTACTTTTGGTAACTTTATGTTTGTTGTGCTTATTAACACCATTTGGATTTTAGACACAAGTGTTTGAATATGTGGGTTTCTGCTGTTCTCTGATAGATTCTGGGTTGTTATCTTTGCACCATATTTCTTATTTGTAATGAAGTTTGAATCATGGCACTAGGTGATGGCCTTAAAGCCATTCATAACTGTTCTCCTCATATAATGTTATTTAGTATTTACATATGACTTCAGGCTTGACCTGTACCATACATGGTTCTGATAGTATTGCTTCAATTTGGTTAACTCCTCTACCTCTGCCATCCTCCTCTTATTTGTGGACATTTTATTTTCCTTCTTCAGGCAATTGATGCAATTGACAATGGAATCAATCAGTACGATACAGACCAGCCTCCAAGATATGTAAATAATACACATTTATCTTCAAGGGTTGGGAGATTGAATTTGGATTGGATACAGCCTGATCAATCACCAGAGAAGGAGAATCAGGCCTTCCAACAAGCAATGGCTCTGGCTGGCAGTGAGTTTTTAGATGTGAGTTTTCATTTCAATTGAAATTCATTTGTTCTTGTAGGTTGTATGAATTATGTGGATGTTATATTTAATATTTTCTTTTTCCCTTTTTATAGTCTGAGCTGAAGAAATAAAGTTGCTATTACTTGCCTATTGACAAAATATATGTTATTTTCAGTGTGTTCGATATCACGCCAGGTCTTGGTTACCGGCACGTACAATTGTAATGGAGTGTCTTGCAGCTAGATTTGACATCCACCCTACCGGTGAAATTATGGTTTTGGCTACATTTTGTCCTGTAAGTGTGCTGTGCAGCTGCTGCAATCTTTATGTGCTGCAAAGATTTTAGTGATGCTATCAATAATGTTGCACTTTCATTTGTTTATGTGATATATTAGTACAATTATCATTTGCGCAACCGAAATGCTTGAAACCTCAAGAGGTAGGACAGAGCATTTGGTTTCTTCTTTTTATCAAAGAGTAGTGGCACCTGTGATCTGAAAAAAGTTGCAATTTGGCATGTGTGTTTCTGTTAAGTGGATGGAAATGTTTGGCTGATATTGGTGATTCTTGAAGGGGATATAACTTTGGCAAGAAAATTCTAATTAGATTTTGTTTCCTACAGTGGAAACTTCATTTATTTGAGCTTGAGGAGGAATTGAAGATTGACCCTTCAATTAAATATGTTCTTTATCAGGTATTTCATGTTTGTGCATTACTTATTTAATTCGTGACTCTTCCTTTCTTAGTGTTTAATTTGTCCATTACATTGAAAAATCACTCTTGGCAAATATCAAAACATTAGAATATGTTTTTAATTATTCTCTTTCCTTGTTGGTATTTTTGTGCATGTATTTATGAAGGAGAACATTTTTTTCACTGTCCTGTTATTTGTTCAGTTGGTATTACGAGGATGAGTGTATTTAATTTTAAAAATGAATTTAGATATAGCCATTCTTTCCCTTCCCCTCGCTTTCCTCCTCCAAAAAAGAAAATAAAGTTTGTCTCAGATGAGCTTTCAAACTCTCAACAAATAAATGTACAGGATGATAGGAGCAAACATTGGCGAGTGCAGGCAGTGGCCATTGCTCCAGATAGATTTGAAAGCCGGAGGCCTCTACCAGCTAACTGGCGAGGTCTGAGGGATGATGAGTTGTCAAGAGAGTCTGGAATCCCAGGGTGTGTTTTTGTCCATATGAGCGGATTCATTGGTGGAAATCAAACTTATGAGGGAGCTCTGACCATGGCAAGAACTGCACTGAAACTGTAGAACATAGAAGAGTAGATTATCACATTGCTGCCGTGATCAAGGGAAAACTCCAGAATTTATCAATATTTTGTATTGCTTGCGGGTAGGTAGATTTGCTGTCCAATTTTTACTGGGATCTTATAGTTGGCATTCTTTCATATGACTGTATGAGAACTATTTCCCATTTCAATCTTATATCCTGACTAGGAGGTTTTTCAGGTCTTTTATTTTACCGTCTAACACATTTATTCTTCAATTCTAATTGCTCAAATTCAAAGTTATGGTAATAATTTGATTATCACCTGGTTCATCGGTAAAAGTAGTTGAACGTAAGGCCGGTAAATGGCTGGTCATGCAATCAAGAGACGTGATCATGCATTTCTAGGTGCTTTTCAACAGCTAAAGGTGGGTTTGAATATTATAAAATAACTTATCATTGTCCGAGAAAGATAGTGAAATACAACAATACAAGCACACTTCCTTTGCTTAACAAATTCAATGCCATAGAATTCTAAATAGCTTAGTAGAAATGAACTCGAACAGGTCGTGTAGCGGCGATCTAGAAATTTAGATTAGAGATTTAATTTTATTTTTTCGTCTAATTTTATTTATTTCAGTAAAAAGTGTTATGCATATATATTATGAATAAAGTTTTGAAATTGAGAGGCAATTTAATCAAAGAAAATTCCCATGAATAAAATATTACAAGTTAAATTAGTATGTCTAAATTCACATGAATAAAATATTGCACAGTTAAATTAGTATGTACGAATTAAATCAGTTTGTCGTATATAGAAAGTTTTTAAAATTTTTTAAATAACTTAACTTATCATCTATATAAATTCTATTTAATTTTATCTATATTTAAGTGTTTTTTAAATAATTTAATTCATAATTTATTAAATTCATTAAATAATCTAATTATTATTTGTAATATTCTTTTATTTTTAATTTAAAATTTATTTTTATAAATTAAAATAATTTAATATATAATTTTAATCATATAAATATAAATAAATAAAAATAATTATCACTTTATAATTATAAAAAATGAGTGTATAAAAATAAATTAAATAACGAATAAATACTTATTTTATTAATAGTTAAAAAAAAGTATATTTGAAATTAAAATCTTATATTAGAAGTGAATTTTTTAAATTGAAAAAACATAGAGAAGTAAGATTGTTAATGTAAAAATAATATTTGAAGTTATGATTTTATTTATTAGAGAATCATTATCAAGTTATTTTTAAAACGTTTATCAATATCTCTTTATTTTATAAAATTAAATTATTTAATAATTTATTAAAATAATTATTAATCATTTTATATTGATTTTATTTAATAAAATTAAATAGTATATATATATATATATATATATATATATAAACTTATATTTATTAAATAATATGTATAGTTAAAATTATATGACTTAAATAATATAAGTATTTAAAATAGATTAATTAATTTTTTTATAAAAAATTAAAGAATTTAATTTTATAAAATATAAAAATATTTTAATTATATAATTTTTAAATAGAAACAGATTAATAAATTTTTAAAAATTTAATAATAATTTTTCTTTTATTTATTTAAACTAAAAAACAATACCTAAATATATATAGGTAATGCCATAGCCCCTTGACCTTAGCGTGAATTTGTCGGTTAGTGTTTTGACAACTTTGGTAGTTGAAATTTTCTTGTCTCAATTATCAAGAACTCCGAATCATGCCCTAACCTTTATTCTCTCCGCTACCAAAAGCCTCCTTCCATTGCTGCTTCCTCCACTGCCAAAAAGCAAAACCCTCGCTCAAAGCTTGTCTGAGAAATAGATAAACTCTCTACGGACTACGATGGACTCATGAGCTTAAAATAAGGTATGTGTCAGTTGAGATGTTTAAAAACAAAGAAATATTGTCACGTGTTCATGCTTTTAAATTTAATTTGGTTCGATTGAAAGTCATAATTTTTCTTTAAAATGAAAAACAAAACATCACAAATTAAATGTAAATAAATTCAAATACGACTAAAAAACCTACAATACTTTTTATGGATAATGTGTATAATATTATTACTTCAAAAATTATATAACACTATACCAAAATACTATTGCAAGCAATTGATAAGTTTATTGTTATTAAATAGATATTATTAATAATTTTTAATTTCAGTCAAATATTAAATTTAAATTATATTTGAAACTAATAAATCAGAAAAAAATAACAACCAAATCAAATTGACGTATTTAAAGAACAATTTCAAATACATATGTAATCTTGGAAAACTGAAATGGGTAACTCGGTTCGGGTAAGCGGGTCTAGTCTGTTTCTAAAACCAAACCACAGGCAAATGAAAACAACGATTTGGGATTCAATCTCCTTAACGCTCAATTCTCAACTTCTCTTCTACTCTCTCGCTCTCCCTCTCTCTCTTCCTGTCTTTGCAGATCCATCTCCAAAGAGGAAGAGACCAAACAATGGAGATCTTCTACTTCATGGTATTTGGTGGCCTAACGGCCGTGGTGGCAGCGCTTGAACTCAGCAAAACAAGCAGAGATCGCATCAACGCACCCTCTGTTTTCAATTCCTTCAAAAACAACTATCTTCTTGTTTATTCTCTCATGATGGGTATGTTCCTTCTTAGATCTGTTCATTTCTCTTACCTCATTATATCTCGCATGACTTTTGCTCCCATTTCTCATCAAATTCGCGCCAATGCCAGCATGCTTGTCTTTTCGATGTGGGTTTGCTCCACTACCACTCCACTTCGGGTCGAAGTCTCAGCGAATAGATATATGTTTGCAAGTTTTTTCCTGTTCCTTTTTTCCCCTTTTACCACTGAGAATTTCCTTCCCTTTAAGGACTTCATAATTATCGAGGACGATTGTTGGGTGGTGAGAATGTCAGCTTGATTTCTTTGTTAATATAGCAGATCAACCTTTTCTCCGCATGCTCTCTCTTGGCTTTTGTGATCAAAAGTCTCTTCCATAATTGAATGCCTTAATTTTGCGGTGGGGATGTCTAGATCCATCACTTAAATTGTAACTTAAGAGATTATCAGGATATGCATTCATTAGTAATTGGCATCTGTGTAACTTATTTTTGGGGAGAACTAATTTAGTTGATTTGTGGTGACAGCTGGGGATTGGTTGCAGGGTCCATATGTGTATTATCTATACAGTCAGTATGGGTTTGGAAAGGGAGAGATAGGTCAGCTTTTTATTGCTGGCTTTGGATCTTCTATGTTGTTTGGGACGATTGTTGGGTCTCTTGCTGATAAGCAGTAAGATATCATTTTTATTTGGTTTACTTTTTTGCTTATTAACTACTTGCCATTTTCTAGAGCCCTTTGTAATCTTATGTTGTGAATTCAGAGGTCGAAGGAGAGCATGTGTTACTTACTGCATAACGTACATTCTAAGCTGCATCACCAAACATTCTCCCGAGTACAAAGTCTTAATGTTGGGACGTGTGTTGGGAGGCATTGCCACTTCTCTACTCTTTTCAGCCTTCGAGTCTTGGCTTGTGGCGGAACACTTTAAGGTTTGTGAGGAGTTGGTTTTTTATTATTATTAATTTTAGTTGTTGATAAGGTTTCGTATTCTACATTTCTAATTGAATACTTTCTTGTTAACTGTTTAGAGGTTTTGGATTAGACACTTCTTGAGTTGGATTATGTAAATTGTGGGATAATGCTGCTACTTGGTGTGAGCCTATGATTAATAGTTAGAACATAGTTAGGTTCAACTGTTTCACTTAGGACCACTCTTTGCCTGTGAATTGCCATAAGCAATTCACTTGACTTTTAAGACCCATGAAGTGTACTTTGACATGTTAAGTGCATTATATATCTTATTGCTCCCTTTCAATTTTGCAGAGGGGTTTTGATCAACAATGGTTGTCAATAACATTCTCAAAAGCAATATTTCTTGGCAATGGTTTGGTTGCCATTATGTCTGGGTTGTTTGGTAATGTACTAGTAGATACCTTGGGGCTTGGTCCTGTTGCTCCATTTGATGCTGCTGCTTGCTTTCTTGCAATTGGTATGGCAATTATATTATCATCATGGACTGAAAATTATGGAGATGCTTCAGAAAACAAGGACTTGCTTACCCAATTCAAGGTTGCTGCTGTTGCCATTGCTTCTGGTGATTCTCTAACATTTTATTTCTTGTTTTATATTGGTACATACTATAGTCTAATTAAATTAATATCAATTGAAAATTTATGTCATCATTGCCATATCTGCATTTTTGGTTAATACGAGTAAGAAGCGAAAGTTTAGATGTACATGTCCCTGTCATTGCCAACTCGGCTTAATTCCAGTGCGTGAAGAGGGGATTCAGAGGGCTAAATGGGAAAAATGACCTGATTTTATTATCAAATTCTAATAATGTTACTTCTTTTTGTGCACTTGTTAAGCTAAAATATATTCTTTGATGAGGATACCACTTGAGCAGTGGCGGAGCCTGGACATTTTCCTTGTGGTGGCCATTATATATTTACTTTATTGAATGAAAACTAAAAAAAAATGTTATTGATAAAAATTAAAATTTTATTTATTAAATATATATAAAATTTCTGATATTTAAGATATACTTTTCTAGATAAAAAAAGTTATAATTATATATGAAATACAAAAAATTGCACAATTAAAATAAGGGAAAAGTACAAAAAGTACCAACTTTATTAGTTTTTCACTTTGGGATGTATGGTTCAATTTTGTGTCAAAATAGTACGGGCATGGGTCTAAAAATTGTCATTATTTGCAAATGGCATGATACTATAAGATATTACTTAGACACAAGGTTGAACCACATATTCTGAATTAAATCATATACCAGTGAAAAACCGATGAAACCACAAAGTATTTTTTTGTACTTTTCCCTTAAAATAAAAATGTTAAGAGCAAAACAGTAAGTAGCTACTACCATGTGAAAATTTTTTACCATGTCAATATTTTTTTAGTACTACATTATCTACTAGTGAATAATTAACTACCATGTCAATCTAATTTATTTTATAAATTGACATAATTTTCACAAAACTTATAATAATGAAAAGATAATTTCTTTCCAATTAGAATAGTTGTAGGAATTAATAATAGTAAAAGTTTACATAGTATTAACTGAAAAAAATTATTTCAATTCAAGTTGGAGGGCCAAGGCCCCCTCTGGTCATAAGATAGTTCTGCCCCTTCATTTGAGCTGGTATGTGATACTCATTTTCAACATAATATTCATTAGTTTGATCATAAGTATTAGTCAGGGCATTTTATGTATCATTCTTCAGGTGATTGCCTGGAATTTTCTCCATTAAGTTCCTTTTACTAAACGGTGTTTGTATAATCTGTACTGTAGTTACGTGAAACATAGAAAAGAACATACAAATAATGTAAAGTTATTTCAATTTTTTACATAATATGCTCATTAATTTACCAACTTCTGGGTATTTCTGTTGATGTTATGTTCCATGTGGAATCAGATGAGAAAATTGCGTTGCTGGGTGCAATACAGTCCCTATTTGAAGGTTCAATGTACACCTTTGTGTTCCTATGGACTCCTGCTCTGAGCCCAAATGGTGAGGACATTCCTCATGGTTTCATTTTTGCAACGTTCATGTTGGCTTCAATGTTGGGAAGTTCTATTGCATCTCGACTGCTGGCTCGCTCATTCCTCAAAGTTGAGAGCTATATGCAGATTGTTTTTGTAATATCTGCGGCTTCCCTTCTGCTTCCTGTTATAACAAGTGTATGTATTCCTTCATTTTCTTCCATTTTATTATTAACGTACAAAAGCCTGTAGTGAAGAAAATTTTACTGTGGGTTTTGAACAGTTCTTGATAGTTCCAACTGGAGAGAAAGGTGGAGGCATCTCATTTTCTGGTTCTGTCCAGCTTCTTGGCTTCTGCACATTCGAGGCTTGTGTGGGTATATTCTGGCCCTCTATCATGAAGATGAGGTCCCAATATATTCCTGAGGAGGCTAGAAGCACCATCATGAATTTCTTCCGCATTCCTCTCAACATATTTGTGTGTGTCGTGTTGTACAACGTGAGTTTCTTCCTTTATGTACTTTCATCACTGTCACTTTTTGGGAAAATGCTACTGTGGAATAAGTACTTAAGGCAAAGTCCCATGAAGGTCTTCTTCATGGATCACATTGTCAGTCTCTCCATATATTTTAACATCTGTTTTGTCTCTTGCTTCTTGAAGGTCGATGCATTTCCCATCATTGTCATGTTTGGCATGTGCTCCATTTTCCTCTTTGTGGCATCTCTTTTGCAGAGGCGGCTTCTGGTTATTGCCGAAAGCCAAAAACCAAGTAAGTTCTGGTTGCCTTGGACTCTATTTTCTGCTTGCATACGAGGACATAACCTGCTGAGTTGATTTGATTCTGGCTTATCTGTCACATTTGAGATTCTGAGACCAAACTAGATCTGCAATTCCTCTTTAATTGTACCTTTTTGGACAAGAAAAGAATGTAAGCAGGAAACTCCATCTATACCTTTTTAGGAGATTTACTATTTAGTTCCTTAGTATTGCCATTATTTACAGGTCAATCTCTACATTTTGAAAAATCTATTAAAACGTCTCTATAGTTTTAAACTGTTAACAAAAAAGGCATTCCATCTATTTTCACTCTTTTTGCCGTTTAAAACTTGGTCAAATAAGAGAAAATTTTTCAAATCCAAAATTATCCTCCTTTGCCAATTCTCGGCACTTTTGGTTGAAGCCCTCATTTGAACCAGCTCCATTAAAATTGTTGTCAGTTAGAGCAGAATTGCTCAATTTCTGTTTACCAGAATAAATTCTCATAAATAGTAGATAATCATGCAAATACGTGCACAATGTCACACATTGAATCAACAATGGGGAGCACCAATAACCATTTTCCAACTTTTTCAATGGAGATAAGAAGGCAATACTGTTGTGTACCGCAGATCGTGGGATATTAAAGGAAATATTTAAACTCAAATGTAAAAAACTTCTCCTAAGCCAGAATTATGGTTTTGCTCATGTGGAAAGTTGATTACCATTTGCTTGCTTTTGATTACATATATTTCCATCGCTTTTGCAAGATTGATTTTCCTCGGAATGAAAGCTCAAAAAATGAAACCTGAAGTGCAAAACGTATCAGATTAGCAGCTGTGGTCTGAAATTTTCCTCTTCGTCTTAGAGCTACTTGATCAACAAAGGTGCACAGAAAATTAGCTTGCATGTGAGAGTTGAGTGCTTTTGTTTTAGATGATTGTTTTATGTTGACTCTAAGCGATTGTGATTGAGGAAATGATTTGCGTGATGAAATAGTATCTTTGACAGTATTGTGAAGCTGGGTTCTATTTCGAGATTGTCAAGATGAGGAAGGGGAAACCGCCAGTAAGAAGAGACGAGGGTGTTTCAGTGGTGAGAGGTTTTTCTTTGCCAAAGTAGTGAGAGGTTGCTAGTGAGAGAAGAAGTCAAGATTGAGGAAGAAGAGAAGAGGTTGGTTCCTTCATGGTGGGGAGGCTGTCTGCGTGAGAGAAAAGAGGAGTTGAATCTAGATAGAGCGAATTAAGGATTTTGAGAATGGGAAAGGTATTTTATTCTTTCTCTAAATAAAAAGGCATACTAGTCTTTTCAGTGTAATTTAACAGCAATATCACGGAAAATTGGATGGAAGGATCAAATGTAAATGGTAGGAAAAGATAGGAACCTTTTAATGAGTTCTTTAAAATGTAGGAATTAACTTGTAAGTAATGGCAATACAGATCTCCCTACCTTTTTTGATATATAAAAATACCCTAAACAGCTTATACAAAGTCACCCAAGTTCACAGCCCTATATGGTTACTAGTATGCATGTCTGTTGGTTAAAATTAAAAAAAAGAAGAATATCTTAATGGTTCAATAGCAAAAAAATAAAACCTACAGGTGCAATTGGTTGAAATAAAAGATCGTGTATAATAGGCTTTTCCAAATTAGTTTCATGGCAAATTTATATATTAGGCCAAAAATAAAGACAAGTCTATCATAACATCTCCTCTAGTTTTAAAATTCATGTATTCCTTTATATTTCATGGTTTTTACCCCTTATTATAATTATTTCAAGTGTTTTTATGACTTATGAGTGCTTTGTTCCACTGCAGGATCACAAGATTGGGCAGCAATGAAAGATGTGGAAGCGGAGCCATTAAATGCATGATTGATTTTGGAGGAATAAACCTCTTAAAACTTTTTTGAAGATTGTGGCAGCCGCCTTTGCTCCTTATCAGCTGCTGGAGCTGCAACTTGGTTAGCTTTTTGCGATCCAAAAAATAACAGATGAGTGTGGGCTAAGTCCTACTTGAAAAGAGTTGTAGAGTATTCTATGCGGGCTAAGAGGCAGTTGACAGTAAAGAAATGATTTTTAGGCGCATAGAACGTATGAAAGTCATTGCTTTAAAATCTTGATGGTCTGGTGCTATTGTAATCTGGCATTTCATTAGTGCTGGATATCTTTACCGTCGAGATTAATGCTAGAAACATTATGGTGTCAAAGTCTTAACAATTAAACAAAAGGTTTTCGTAATTTGTTATTTGGCAAGTTCTTTACCTCATTTTTGTTCACACAAAAGGACATATTAGGAGCAATCCTTTAATGGATCAACAGTTACATTATGTATTTTCTACTCTGACGATGTGGGATTTTCACTGCATATCCTGCTCACTGGCATCAAAATTTCGAGCATTGTCGATACGGACCTGTTTACTGGAAAGATTTTTATTCATGCAATAAATGAACTCAATTGAGCAAGATGACATTAGCAATTGCTCAGCACCCACAAGCCACGTTACTGATCCAGGTAGCTCCATTCCTACTTATCTTCAATAAGTAGGGCAGTGTCATTTAGAGGCAGGGAATTCTTCTATTATCTCACAGAAAATTGGGTCTCCTGTGAGGAGTTCACATGTGAAGTTCCCATTAATATGATGGAGGAACTCGACTTGCCAGGCGATACCTGATCGACTGCTATGTCGCAAAAATTTTGGTTTCAGAGTGCACATATTGGCTTTCCAAACATAAGAAGCCATTGGAGAGTGCCGATGGCTTAACCTCAGTACCCAACCAGGAAGCTTTTGATGGAAGACAATACTGACAGTTCTCTCTTCTTCTCACGCATGGCAAAATGATCACGAATTTGAATTATCACCTCTTCTGCTATCTCTACTTGCTTCATGGGGATCTCAAAGACAACCAACTTCACCGCCAGGAGGGAAAGAGAACCATCTAGCACCGCCGAGCATGCGCTAGTGTCTTGAAGATATGCAAACCACCCAACCTAGAGAGACAACTATGAGCACAAAAAACTATACCAGCAAGAACTTGGTCTCTTTGACTTATTAAAGTAACAATAGGAGAGAAGATCTGGGCCATGAGGCAAAAAATGCCTTCGCCTGCACTAAAGGACAAGACAAATAAACAGGCAATTGAGAGAGGACAGACTAAAAAGAAGGTGAGAGACCGATCTTTGGACATTTTATGCAACATCCCCACTTCCTCTAACCTTACCGAATGCCCATTTTGAATAGAGTTGGAGTTGGAACTTGGGAGTGTGATTGCCAGCTGGCTCACGTGCCATTATTGGTCCTATGGTTGTTTTGAATCTATATTACACCTCCAAACTTTGAATTTTTTCCCCTTTCTATCCTCAACCCAATATCTTAGATCTGACATATGAAGACTGGCTAAAGGAGTGTGATTCCCACGTCTTCACCATTCATTTCCTTGATATATGTACTTCACACTATTTAAGGTTTTGACCATCAAAAGGAGCAGCATATTAGCTTAACCGGGAAGAGGGGCAATCGAGAGAACTCATCCTCTTCATCAGCTTGTTCTTTTCTATCTACGGATATTGGATCAACTAGATTTCACCCGTGTCCTGCTTTGCTCCTAAATTTGAAAGAGAAAACTTGACTTCAGAGCAGGCGAAATGGCCAATCTTAGAAGTCCTAAAGTCCTGGTCCTGTATGCTTTTCAGTTATTTGTGTTGGTGCAAATCCAGGTCTCCTGCTATCAGTTCAAGGTTGGAGATTTAGATGCTTGGGGTATTCCCACTTCTGCAAATCCACAAGTCTACTCTTTTTGGTCCAAATACCACACCTTCCAGATTGGAGATTCTCTCTGTAAGCTCCTCTTCATTTTCCTTCTTCCCTTGAGATCTTCTAAAATCGAAATGAACACATTTTTTGTGCTGTTTTTCATATAAAGGATTATTAGCCTGCCCTCATAATCTTTTTTCTCATCATTTCCAGTGTTCTTGTACCCACCAAGTCAAGATTCCGTGATTCAAGTCACAGAACAAAACTACATCTCCTGCAACCTGACAGCCCCACTCTTATATATGAAAAATGGCAACTCTTTATTTAACATCACTACACACGGGGTGTTCTACTTCACCAGTGGGATTCCAGGGCACTGTGAAAAGAAGCAGAAGCTACGAATATCTGTGCTCTCTGGGAATGGTTCAGCTTACTCTCCCTCTTATGGTCCTAGTGCATTGCCAGACAGTGCAGCACCCTCTTACCCTACTGTATTTGGGACGATGCCATTGCCACCTTCTTCTTCACCAGCAAACAGATTTTCCATCTTGTTATCTGCTGTTATTGGCGCAGGTATTTCTGCAGTCATCAATGCCATCGTGTGAGAGACATAATTACCAGGACCCAAAGAAGGATCGATGCTTAATTGGTTTTCATGTTCAGCATATTGATTCATATATAAAATTTTGGTTTTGACATTCTTTTCAGTGATTCAAGAGAGAATAAAATGGTGGTTCACTTCTGTTGTTGCTTGTTTGAGCTTCGCATTGAGAGAGGGGAGGGGATCTGCGATATTGTACAAGTGAAAAAGAAGCCTTTAGCAGTTAGTCCAATAAAAAGATGCCAATAGACAGCCATCTCCACGGACAAAAAGATGAAATTTATTGGCTTGAAGAGACACTATCCCAGTTGGTGTTTTGGGTTGATTTACCGTCAGCCAGCTACTCATGAGCTTTGTACCGACAGCCGACAGTCCCCTCTTCTTCTTCTTCTTCTTGTCGTCGTCGTCTGTCTTTCTCCCTTTTTACGAGGATTGAGATGCTTTTATTTTATTTTATTATTATTATAAATTCCTTCTTTCCCTACTTTGGGTACGCTTTCACCACCAAATTATTGTGGTAATATGGCAGGCAGCAATCAACTTTTTGCTTCACTATCATATATGGATGCGATATTCTGAGACCAATTCAAACGATATGCTAAAAGAACGGCATTGGAACCCTTATAATCCTCTAGCAATAATCGATATGCGAGATAACGCCACCACTTGCAATTGCTTTTAATAAAAAATGCTCCCAGATTATCTTAATAACTTTCCAGGTTAATCGTGTTCGAGTTGGAGCAACGCAGGGATAAATGACCAAATAGAAAACTGTCCAACATGTTAAAAGGAATTGCAATTGCACGTCTTTTCTTCTAAATCAAAATGAGCCCATAAAGCTTCATTCAACAGAAAGCCCAAACTGGGCATCAATACAATACCTCATAAACTGATAGAATTATATAATCACGTGCAATCGTAGTACCAAAAACTAATTGGAGTACAACGTAATGAAGTCTGATTAAATTACAGTGCATTCAGCCTGCCATATCAGCATCTACACCCACGAACTTCTCTTCAGAAGCATAAGCTGTCCCTGCAGCTCCATGCTCTGCCATCGGAACCATTGTGGCCTTGGATTCCGTCACTGCATAAGGACTCCTCATTTGAGAAGCTGTAGGTTCAATTTCCATTGCAGATGCCCGTGGAGGAGAGGGAGGCTGCACCACCACATCTGGGTAAGCAGCCTTGAATCTAGCTCGCAGACCTTCATCAACCAATCGGACTCCATCCAACTGATTACCAAGCGACATCCACCTGGTGGAAAATTAAAATAAGTGCTGAAAAGGGGCTAATGAGACAATGGTCGGTTTCAATATTATTATTATCATTATCAGGTAAGATGTGAGGTGAGTTAAATAGCAGAGAGATCACAAGATGTAGAAGGAAAAACTGTCATGCGCTTGGGTTATCGGCTCCTCCTGAGTAAAAGACCTTTGTTATACTAACAATATCATCAGAAATGATAATTAATTATTTGTCAAATTTGGGACCCCACAAGCTATAGCTAGATGATCAATATCTATCTTCTTAGAAACTTAATCTCATCACATTTAACTCTGCCCAGAGCCTGTATATGGCTGCAGTGTATAAAATATTTACTAAAAGGATCTTATACCAAGCAGCATAACTATAATTCAAAAAAGGCATACCCAGCATGAGTATTGTGCATGCGAGCAAACAATTCCAGCTTTCTTGTCCTTGGACTTATCCTCTCCAGCAAAGGATACATCTGCAACAATTTAATAATTAATCGAGTATGCATCTAGAAATTTGGACTCTGATTATTTCAAAAGCACTTTAGAAACATAGCAGCTGAAAGTAATTCAAAGGAAAGTAGGGCCTTCAACAAAGACACTAACAGAAAGCCTTATATATATAAGACGACAAATCACAAAAGAAATGGATGGACTACAATGAACTTAAGACATGCATACGCAAACCTCATCTGGCTTGCGACTTGTCTCTCGAACTTCAGCAACAATGACATCAGTATCAATATTCCTATTTACTTCTGGATTTCCCTTAATTCCAACAAGGCAGTGCTCCTTGCTATGATTCAGCCAATGTCCTGTCCGGCCTGTTCGAATGATACGTTGAAGTTGATTAGTCTTCACCCAAATCAGTTCCTCAACACGCTTGTACCCCCAAAGTTCCAAACTGCAAGAGCCATCATGACATGCATTCAATCAAGAGAGTACTCAAACGTATCTTGATTTTCAAGCCTCCCAGGCAAAATAATTACTCACTAAAGAGGATAGTTCAAAATTAGCAACAAGGGGACAAATATAAACATGTACCACTCCCGACCAAGCTCCATTGCACGTCCTGTAACCCAAAGGAAAATCAGACCATCAGTCTGTAAAACAGGAACATTAAGATTCCGCATTTCATCATCGGCCATTGTCCCATAAGGTAGTTCCATGTGAATGTCCCATGGTGGATCAGCCATTATGACTCCAAATTGCCCTAAAATCTCCATTTTAAAATTGCGAATATCACAATTAATCCATTGTGGTTCACCAAGTTCCACTTCTGAACAATATTCTGCACGCTGGGGCTTTAAAGGTTTGGGGGGAGGAAGAGCTGCAGCACCCATCATCATAGGTGGCACATCAGGAGTAGGGTCAAGCTCATAATGGACATACTTGCATGTCTATCAAAGAAACAAGAATTATATTACTCAAGAGGTAGCAAATATTTCATAAGAAAGAAGAGGAAGATGAATAAAAAAAATTTTAAAGTTACTGCAGATGAAGAAGGCAACCAATGCATGAGGCTCCCACAAAGGTGTGCAAATAATTGGACTAATTCAGAATTTGATTAATTCAGTTCAGATTGATATTCAAGTTTAGACATTTTCCCTACTGCAAACCAATTCAGCCGTTAAAACAAATTATTTTATCTGTTTTTTGTTAAGAAATCAAAGGTGGGTGTGTTGTTTTTATTTTTATTTATTTCTTTATTTATTTTGGGTGTGTGTGTGAAGACAGAGGGAGTGAGTGAGACACAAGTTGCAGAGAGAACAGAGAAGTGGCATGAGCCTGTGGAGGAGGTGTCACATGTGGAAGACACAGGAGAAAACATTGCTAATCTAACATAGCATAAGTTATACATATATATATATAGTTCTATTTTCAGTTATAACCATTTATTATGCAGCCAGCCCTAAACTCCATCACAACAATCATAAGTGGGAAAGAAGAACTTTACCTTCATGTGACGGCAAGTGTCTAGAAAAGAACAGTCCCCTTGACTGACATCAGTATGAGGAGCAATAATTCGTCGAAAATGAACCTGTAAATAGTTTAAATATCCAAAATGCCAAATACATAATTAAATGAAGTCTAGGGTCAAACCAAAAGGTTAAAAATTAATTTAAAAGATGCTGGTGTGCAACTAGCGGCTCAGTTCAATAAAAACATAATACTAAATGAAGCAAATTTCAGTTTGCAGATGAGAATTCTCCTCAGACAATCTCCCAAGTACTGCAAGAAACTCTAAACATGTAGCTTAATGTTTGATTGATAACCAACTAATCTCTAGATGCTTTAGGAAGTTCTAACATTCAATCTCTTCACCTTCTTTCATATTAGTCATGCAATCACTTTTTCTTTTCTAAATTGCATCATTGCATTCTCTTTCACTTTTTTTCATACAATTAGCCGTATATCAATAATAAATGGTAAGTGCTCAGGAAACTATTTATTGTATCAGTTGGCTTCAATCCAAAGTTTTTTTAGTTAGCTATGAAACTACTTATTAGAGAAAAGTAATCACTTCTTTTACAAGGAAACCAAATTGAATGGTTGTTTTTTTATGATCTTATCAAACCTTCAGCTTAACTGACAATCAGAACTCGAGCAAACATATAAAAAATTGAGATGTGGATATAGGCATTGGATTAAGAGAGACAAAAAATTTAAACTTCTAGTCAAAGAAACTTTGCATCCAAGATAGAAACAAACACCAAATTGAGGATCCTCTCATGCCCATTTTATAACTAGCAGATAATTTAGAGTATACTTTTGGCCCAAGGACGATTAGTGAATCCACAGATTTTGGCAAGGTGCCTGTATGCCAATGAAGATATAGTATGGCCAGATCACTAACATCTGAATCATGCTAATAAACAATAGAAACAATAAGATTAAAACTGACCTTCTCGCAAGCCATAAAGGAACCAGATTGACGCCTGCAATCCTCTTTTGTTAGAGCAGAACAGTACTCCTTCAGTTGAGAGCCACCTTTGGTTTTGAACTGAAACTCCCAATGACATGGTCAGTAGCAGGAGGGAAACAAGTGACAAAAGAAAGCTAGAGAAAGCAGACTTATAAAAGATGTCTATTCTAAAGTGAATTTACATTTTATACATCCCTATTGGGCGAACAAATCCCACTTAGACAAATTAAAACAAAAAATAGTTCAAAAATTTCACTTCTAAGTTAATTAATTAGCATCATTAAGCACTAAATAACAAAAAAAAATTGATGGCAACTCCTAATTTAAACCAACTGAAACTGAAGGCTACTAATCTAGTACCTTAGCAGCCACAGCAGTTTCCTTTGCAGTAGGTCGATGGATGAGGTCCAAAAGCTCCTCCCCAGTCTTTGATTTCTGCATCTCCATATATGACTTCTTATTGAGCAAAGCTTCCAAATCCTTCATATCATCCTCCTCAGTTCTTGGCTTCTGCTGCTGCTGCATTGCCAATGGCCCTAAAGGCGGCCTCTGCATCATCCCTCTAGGCCCCATCATCATTCCTCTAGGACCCACCATTCCTCCCCTCGGTGGCCCATTCCACAAGTCTCCACCAGGACCGCCACCCATCCACATATCTGCCGGCATTGGTCTCACCATCGGCCCTCCCATCCCGAAAGCTCCATTATTATTCACATCAAGCCCACCACTTCCATTGTTGCCGCTATTACTCTGATTCTGATTTAAATCACCAGAATTTGACGAGTCTAAATGTTGTTGATACTGTGCACTTTCAGGCAATTCTTTAACTAACCTATTGCGGTCAATATTCAACACCATAACTCTAGACTTACCACTAACCACAAATTCCTCGAGTTCAATCCCACGGTTCTCCTCCGCCATGGACCTCAAAGCCATCTCCACAGCAAGAATAGCGCCAGACTCTCCACCCACCTCCCTCAGCGCCGCCTTCTCTGCTGGAGTCGCATTCTGATCATTCTCCAGCTTCCTCAACACTGTCGAAGAATCTATCGGATCAAACGGCACCCTCTGCAACAAGCACTCCGCCACCATCACCCTCACCACCGATAAAGGACTTCCACTGTCATCAATACTAAATTTGTGATTATTCCCATTCGACTGAGTCGGTTTAGAGAACTCAAGCTTCGAAATTGCGGACTTAGAACGCACACCAGTGCGAGGACTAGAGGGACTTCTGGCTGGGTTAGCGATTTCGGCAGTTTTTTTAGTTGGGGCAGGGAGAGGGGGCGTAGGGGTAAAGGGTTTGTGATTGAAGGAAGAGACGATTTGGAGAGACAGATCGAGAGAGGAGACGATGTTAGGGACCAGAGATTGGAGAGAGGCTATTAGGTCGAGTTGGGTGCCATGCTGGGTTTCTATGCGAGATTCCAGCTGAGAACGTAGGCTCTTGATGGTGGATACAGCAGGTTCGTCGTTGCTGCTGTTGAGGCCATCTGATTGGTTCTCCATTGATTTGCTTCTCTTTGCTCAGTCTCAGTTGCTGTGTTTAGCTACTGATTTTGGGGGTCGGGGAGAGAAAAATGAATGCTTTGAAGATTTTATTTTGGGGTTCTGAGTCCTGACTTGTGAGGGTTTAAGAGTCGTAATACACAACGGTGACGGTGACGGTGACGGTAACGGTGAGCGGCCCTTTCTTTTCAACCGCTTTAATTTGCCCACTCAATTTCCCTTAGCACGACGTAACAGTGGTCCAAAGGGAATTACTATTAGGCCTCTCTTTTTTAACTCCCTCTGTTTTCCTTGGTGACATTTCAGATTTTTTTTTTTCTATTTATACGAAAATTTTAAAATTTTTCATAATTTTATAATTTAATTTAAAATTTTAAAATTTAATAAGATTATTTAAAATTATAAATTTAACTATAATTATATCTGATCTTAAAATTTAAATTGAGAACGGTATGTTTTTGTTAACATAATATTTTATATACTCATATAATATAAATAAATATTAAAAAATTAAAATTTTTTATTATTTTATAATTTAATCTAAATTTTTGAATATTAATATTATTTAGTTCAAAATCTTTAAATTTTTTTCACTTCATTCCAGTTTGACCTAATATAAAAAATACAATTTAAAATTTTTTTTATATACCATTAATTCAAATAAAAATTATAAACATATTTCATATTTATTAATTTTTTATTTTTAAATATTTTATCAAATATTCATCACAATAAATTTTACTATTTTAATTATATAAATATAAAAAATCATATCAATGTAATAAAAAATAAAAATTATAATTTTATTGTTTACACCTATTAATAATATAAATTTGCACTTAAAATAAAAAGAAATTTTATGTACTATACAAATATGAATAAAATATAATAATAATATTTTAAAAATTTATTAGTTAAAGAGAATAAATTTAAAAATATTGAGTTGAATTATATTAATTTTTAAAATTTTAAATTAAATTATAAAATAACAAAAAATTTTAAATTTTTATATTAATAATATTTATTTACGCGTTAGCAAAATATATTTTCTTTAATAAAATTTATAATTTTAAATAGTTTTATTAATTTTTAAAATTTTAGATTAAATTATAAAATTGTGAAAATTTTTAAAATTTTCATATAAATAGTTTTTTTTTCTAATTTAAGTGATTTTTTATAACTCCAACCCTTCATAACACAAATATCGCCCAATAACTAATTAAATAGAAAGAAAATAATAATTAGTATAATAAATACTTTTCACTTTATAAAATATATTGAGCCTAAACTATATCAAGATTTTTCTTGTTGTTAAAGGGATTTGCCTATTCATAATCTAAAATTCAGAAAAATAAGATTTTACAAGAGTTTTACGAAATTAGAAAACTTAGCCCCAGATGGGAGTGTTTCCTCCTTTTTATCCTCTTTCTTCTCCTTCACGCGAAATGGCCTTTCCGCTATAGGACTACCTACCCTTGGTGCAGGTCCGTACGTATGGATAACCCCAGGACTTTCCTTGTGTCGGGCAAGCATTTAATTCCCTTCGGCGTGTGAGTGGACAGGGCTGCAAAATGACTGGACCCGCAGTCTTTTCTTCTTGTGACCGAATTTGAGAAAAAAGAATCGGAACCTAGGGAAGGGCCGGCTTTAAGGCTGAAATGGGCCGGGCCGATCTGATTGAATGACTTAAATAGGAGTCCGATCAGGATGAGGAACGGGTTGGACCTGGCCTATTCGGAGGCTTAGGAGCCTTCTGATTGTGGACTGCTACTATCAGCCCGGTCTCGTAATGGGATGGAGAAATCCAGCTGTCATCACCTATTATATACTTTCAAACATAATTATCATTAAAACTATGTACCTGTTATGGCAGGATTATGAATTACCACAGTAAAAATTATTTTTATCTTCAATCCTCTCGTCTAAGTTTATTTTCTATTCTTTCTCCCCATAAAAAACTATAGATTTAAATTAAAAAATGGGAAAGGAAGAGATCTCAAATTATTATTATTTAAAAAAAAATGAATACTAAAAAGTAGGAGTTTGCAAATAATGGGTTCTGTTAAAAACTAATTGTGTTTACTAGAGAGGGAGGACAGTTTTGGGTCTGATGATTTGAGATCCAGAAAATGAGGTTTTACAATGGGTTCTGTAAAACTGGAAAAAAACTTAGACTTAAAGGAGAGTATTTCTCCTTTTATATGTTTCCTTTTATCTGCTAGTGACGTGCTAACAGAACGTATATCGTTGGTCCACCTGTCCCTGCTACATTGATACGGACGTACGAGGGAATCAGATCTCTGCTCCATGCGTAACGACCTTTGATTCTCCCTGTGCGTGTATAGAGGGGTCCACAAGGCGGATGAATGAGTCTTCCTTCTGGTTCTGGACTGGGCCGGAAGATAGGAGTAAAGATGGGCCCAAAGGAGATCGGCCCGAGGTGCAGTGAAGGCGAAGCCGGCCTGGTTGAGAAATTCGGAGGGGCCCGGTATCAAGGCTCGAAAGGGCCTGACCTATTAATGCAGAGGATGTGTGGGCTTCTGAGCGATGGGCCGCGGTCAAGGGCTTGACCCCTGACTGGGGTGGAGAAATATAGTGGTCATCAATTGCCCCTTTACCTCCTCGACAGTTATTGCCCCAACTGTCGAGGGGGTAAACATCGAGAATTATTATGACCGCGCCTGTTTGGATTCGGCTTGCTCCATGACGCCCTTTCATCTTTTTGTCACATGTAGCTTTAAATCTTCTCCGTCTTTTTTCTATTTCTAGCTTTCTTCTGCTCTTTGTGCACACTGTTATCCTCACTTTCCTGCCTTTATCTTCCCGATACGCTTTCTTTCCTCTTTTGTGAATAGCCTTTAAGGATTCTGATGCCGCTAGCCTAGAGTATAAGGTCGCCCTGTCTTACATTAAAATCTCAGCCTCTGGTTATATATTAATAACACCTCCTTCTCATCCTTGGGCTCATTACCGGGACAACGGGATCTCTCTTTTCGATCCTCCTTCCTCTGGTTCGATCAATCTCCCAAAAGATACAAGTTTAGTTTTCTTTGTCATGCGAAAGAGGTACGATTTCCCTTCCCTTATTTCTTTTGAATATGCTTTGTCTCTCATGGGGTCTGTTTTAACCTTGCTTTTGTGATTTTTGCAGCCTTTGGGATGAAGATGAAGCGGATTAAGCCCCCTAAGATTCTTACGCTGCCCATGGGAAGCTTGAACGTTGCTTCGGACGTCTTCCTAGTGGGGCGATCGGTGGGGGAGGTTATTCGACAAGTTGCCAGAATCATGTTTTCCAGGTCGTCCAGACGACCTCTTCCCCCTGCTCCTGCCCGGGCCCCTGTTTTTCTTTCTTCCGGGGAGGAGGAGGAGATTCTCGTGGTGCCCCTGATGTCTGCTCCTGACTCGAACTCATGGAATAACATGGTTTTTGAGGCTTATTATGAGATACGAGATGCTGTCTACACACGTAATATTAGCAAGGGTAACCTGCTAAAATTAGTCCAACATAGTATGTGTGTAGATTTGCAACATTCACTTGTTCCATTGCTCTTCAGAATGCCTCGCCAGTTTTCCTCGGCTTGCTCGAGTGTATCGTGCATCACACTTGGGCGGCAGGAAGCCTGCCTATGATGGAATAGTGAGAAATGCTTATAGGGATCAACTTGTTCAGTTCCCCTATAATAACAAGACAGAGCTCAGCCGGCCTGTGAAGCTCATCTTCCGAACTATGAGAATTCTTCTGAATAGAAAGTTAAGATGGTGGGGTAGGTGACAGTGATGTAAACATAGATGATGATGTATCCGGGCATGTAAATCCTTTAGGGATAGCTTTCTATCCTGTAATATAGGTATTTGTAACATGCTGTAATGTATTTTTCTTTTAATGAAATTTTTGTTTTTCGTTCATACTCAAGCTGTTCTTTCCTTATCATGAGTGAAGTATTTAGACTGCGTGCTTCGTAATTTTTCCTGAGGAATTCGCTGTATCATTTTTTCCTTCTCGCCTTCTAGCCAATCGGAACTAGAGTTCATTTAGCCAACTGAGCTTTCGATTTACTCTTTCCGAGCTGAACTAATCGTACCCGTGAGCTCTGTTTTTAACCAGTGAGTTGAGGTCTTGACCCATAGGTTTGTATGATTCCACAACGTCATCATCACTTTGGACTCGTAGCCTCTTTCTGAGCTGAACTAACCGTACCCGTGAGCTCTATTTTTAACCAGTGAGCTGAGGTCTTGACCCACAGGTTTGTATGATTCCACGACGTCCTCATCACTTCGGACTCGTAGCCTCTTTCTGAGCTAAACTAACCGTACTCGTGAGCTCTGTTTTTAACCAGTGAGCTGAGGTGGAGGTCATTCTTGTTGAGGACAGTGTCCCAGAGGTTCCTACCAGAGATGCCCCTGCCCCAGTGGGGATTGGATCTGGGTCCGGGGACGTCGTAGCGAAGGCCGGGGATAAGCGTCCCTCCCCTCCTAAAACATTTGCCCCAGCTCCTGCTCGGAAGAAGCACAGGGCTTCCAAAGGATCATCTCCAGCCCTCCCTCCTATTGGGAAAGAGAAAAATGTTCCCGTTGTTCCTCTGTTGTCTGCTCCTGACAACGACATTCTAAATGCGGAGGACATCACCCATCAATCTCCGGCTAGTGTAGTCGCCGAAATCCTTAGAGAACGGATGTTTGGTGGAATTACGGAGGCCTCAGATCAACGCCTGCTTGCTCTCATTGGTCTTCTAGCCAGTTCTACTAGGGAACAAGCGTCGTTCCGATCTCGATCTCGAGAGGAGCTCGGGGAGATAATTAGGGAGATGCTTCTGATGGTAAATTGTTTTTTTGTTTCTCTTTTGGTTCTCTTTATTTCTTTCTTTTGATGGTTGCTCTTTTGTACTAGGTGACGGGCCTCTTCATGGAGGTAGATGCTCGCGACCATTCTCTCCGGGAGTCTGTGAATCGCCGGATTGAGGAGGCGCGTCTGGAAGAGAACTTATCTGCTACCGGCGACGCTAGGGGCAATTTCACAGCTGCTCGAGAGCACTCCGAGTCTCTCCGATGCGAGCTACATACAGCTTTGGAGGCTCTCAAAAGGGCTGATGTGAGAACAGCCGAGGCGCATGAACATGCCAAATCCCTAGAAGCAGAGTTGTCTCGCACCCGGGAGATTTTAAAGGAGTCAGATGAAAGGGCAGCTGCTGCTGAGGTCCGCTGTGAGGAGGTTTTGAAGCAGCTGTCCTCCATGGTGGGGGCCCTTCGTGAGAGGGATGAGGCCATAAGCCAGAAGGATGAGGTCCAGTGCCAGTATGAGGCCCTGAAGGTTGAGTTAGGAAGACTTCAAGTTCACCTGGATAAGGTGAATATTCAAAAAGAGATGGCCTTAGCTCGGGTGGAGGTCCTTGAGCAGGAGCTGAGCACAAATTCTGAACGTATCAGAGATCTAGCTTCATCGGCGGAGGAGTCCAAACTTCGTAATCAACAGCTTAGCCATGAAGTCAGGACTCTAGAACGTAAATGTTCGGCCCTGCTCGAGGTAGCCAGACATGCTGAGGGCAAGATCCAACTGGAGTGTGAGAAGCGTCTGGAGGAGTATCAGGAGTCGGATGAGCTAAAAAGAAAGATTGAGCAGGCCTGTGAAGCTCACCTCCAGGACTACAAGGATTCCCTTGAGCTGAAGGCAGTTATAGCTGAGGCATGTGAGTCACAGCTTGCGGAGTATAAAGCCTCTGCGGAGATGAAGGTTGCTATTTGGCAGAAAGCTTTCCGCATGTTCAGGACTGGCTATAATCGGGGTTTAAGAGAAGCCAGACATGCTCCTGATACTCCTCTGGCAGAACTTCGAGTTGCCGAAGTGGATTTTGATGGTGAGAATGTGTTATATGGGGAAGATGATTTTTCCTTGCCTAGAGGAACCTCTCGCACTGCAGCTGGGTCTCCTGAGGAAGAATCCGAGCTGGACGGGGAAGATATGGAGGACCTAGGAACTGAAGGAGATGACCCCGAGCTTGAAGGGGTTGACCTCGGCCCAGGGCTGGAGAATGCGCCTGTTGTGGGCGTTGGGAAATCTGAATTGGAGGGTGTCCGATCTCCTTCAGATGCAAATGTAAATAAAGATAATGTAGGCGATGACATTCTTAGAAATGTAAGTCCCTTAAGGACTATTTTTCCTTCGACCTCATCAGATAAATAGGTTGTAATATCTTTAGAAATGTAAGTCCTTACTTGGACTACTTTTTATGTTAAACAGTCTATCTTGTCTAAATTTTAAAATTTTGACGAAGAAGACTTACGCTGTGCTTAATAAACTTTGTAAGGAATTGACTACATCATTTTTCATTCCTTTTCTCTCAGCTAATCAAGGCTGAAAATTTTAACCAGGGACTTAGTCTCTGACTTATAAACTTTTCTAATCTCACCAGGCATTCTCATCCGTGAGCTCTTTCTGGGCTAGCTGCACTCATGAGTTCTGTCTCGTTACTTTATTAATGTGAGCTCGGGCGCACAACCTTTGCTGAGTAATAATAAATCAGATCATGTACCTGTCTCGATGATGAGCAGGACTCGTCTTTCTGCCTTTAGTTCTGTCTTGACAGAGACTGGAGCTGAGGTTTTATCTGCTTCGTGTCATTAGATTTTCCTCGGATTGCCCCTTTACTTCCTCAGTATTTATGACATAAATAGTGAGGGAGGAAATCCCTGTACTTTATTTGTACTTGCACGGCTTCCTTTTAGGCGATTTTACTTTGCTTTTCTGGTTGTGAGCTCGGTTGTCTGGTCCTCCTCGAGGTGACCTTTCGTCAGGCGGTGCAATGTAATCTGTGTGCTCCACTGGATCGGGGAGGTCGGCCTTTGTCGTTTTCCTTCTTCTTGGGTTATTTTTGCTAAATGTTTGTTCATGGCAAACTGACTCGAGCTGTGAGCACAGTCCTTTGCCCTCCTTTATCCTCCTATATGTTCCTGCATTTATGGGCCTTTTCAAAGAGGGAGCTCGGTTCTCTATTATTTCCTCTATACTTAGCTTTCATTCTACCGGAGTGTTTCATGTTGCGAGTCTATCCGAGCTGGGAGCTCGGTTATTTGCTCTTTGCTTAGGTTTTTATGCCTATAGTCCGTGACGCTGCTTATTTCGCGAGCTCAGGGGTTCGAAATTTTGCTTTTTTCGCTTTGGTGCCCCGAGCTCGTTTGTGAGGTCGGACTTAACCTTTCTTTTTTCGAGCTGCCTACTCTTGAGCGTTTTGTGGGTTCTTTGCTGTTTAGACCTCTCTCTGGGCTAGTTGAGCTGGTTTAGGACTAGCGGTCACTTTTCGAGGTCGGTGCCTCTTATGATTGCCCTAATCTTTTGTGGGAGGTCGGAACTATGTCCTTTTACCTCCCTGGGATCCGTGAGGTCTTCTACTTCTCTGAGATCTCTGTATCTCAGTGAGGTCTTCTGGTGCCAGGAGATCTTGGGGATCCTGGTCTTCTACTTCCTTGAGATCTCTATATCTCAGTGAGGTCTTCCATCTCTCTGAGATCTCTATATCTCAGTGAGGTCTTCTATCTCTCTGAGATCTCTATATCTCAGTGAGATCTTTTGGTGCCAGGAGATCTTGAGGATCCTGGTCTTCTACCTCCCTGAGATCTCTATATCTCAGTGAGGTCTTCCATCTCTTTGAGATCTCTATATCTCAATGAGGTCTTCTATCTCTCTGAGATCTCTATATCTCAGTGAGATCTTTTGGTGCCAGGAGATCTTGGGGATCCTGGTCTTCTACCTCTCTGAGATCTCTATATCTTTAGTGAGGTCTTCCATCTCTCTGAGATCTCTATATCTCAGGGAGGTCTTCTATCTCTCTGAGATCTCTATATCTCAGTGAGATCTTTTGGTGCCAGGAGATCTTGGGGATCCTGGTCTTCTACCTCCCTGAGATCTCTATATCTCAGTGAGGTCTTCCATCTCTCTGAGATCTCTATATCTCAGTGAGGTCTTCTATCTCTCTGAGATCTCTATATCTCAGTGAGATCTTTTGGTGCCAGGAGATCTTGGGGATCCTGGTCTTCTACCTCTTTGAGATCTCTATATCTTCAGTGAGGTCTTTCATCTCTCTGAGATCTCTATATCTCAGTGAGGTCTTCTATCTCTCTGAGATCTCTATATCTCAGTGAGATCTTTTGGGCCAGGAGATCTTGGGGATCCTGGTCTTCTACTTCCCTGAGATCTCTATATCTTAGTGAAGTCTTCTGCCTCTCTGAGATCTCTATATCTCAATGAGGTCTTCTATCTCTCTGAGATCTCTATATCTCAGTGAGGTCTTCTATCTCTCTGAGATCTCTATATCTCAGTGAGATCTTCTGGTGCCAGGAGATCTTGGGGATCCTGGTCTCTTACCTCCCTGAGATCTCTATATCTCAGTGAGGTCTTCTGCCTCTATGAGATCTCTATATCTCAGTGAGGTCTTCTATCTCTCTAAGATCTCTATATCTCAGTGAGATCTTCTGGTGTTAGGAGATCTTGGTGATCCTGGCCTTCTACCTCTCTGAGATCTCTATATCTTCAGTGAGGTCTTCTATCTCTCTGAGATCTCTATATCTCAGTGAGATCTTTTGGTGCTAGGAGGTCTTGGTGATCCTGGCCTTCTACCTCTCTGAGTTGGGCTCGATGCCTTTCCCACTCACCATGTACCCCATGAATTTTCCTCCTCTGATGAAGAAGGCACATTTCGCTGGGTTCAACTTCATTCTGTACTGGTCTAATACTCCGAATACCTCCCTCAAATCTGCTATGTGCTGCTGGAAAGTTAGGCTTTTGACTATCATATCGTCTACATAAACCTCTACGTTTCTGCCGATCTGGCTTTTGAAAATTTTGTTCATCAGTCTTTGGTATGTTGCCCCGACGTTTTTTAGCTCGAAGGGCATGGCTTTGTAGCAGTATGTCCCATCTTCTGTTATGAACGAGGTCTTTTCTTCATCTGACCTGTCCATTGGGATTTGATGATAGCCAGACATAGCATCCAAAGAAGACATGTAATCGAAACCGGCCGTAGAGTCAACCATTTTATTAATATCAGGGAGGGGATAACAATCTTTAGGACAGGCCTGATTTAGGTCAGTGAAATCTATGCACATCCTATATTTGCCATTGGCTTTTTTGACTAGTACAGGATTAGCTAACCACTGTGGGTACATGACTTCCCTAATAAAGCCTACCTCTTCTAGCTTCAGTACCTCCTCCTTGGTAGCCTGTTGCTTCTCCCTTCCTACTACCCTCTTCTTCTGCTTTACCGGTCTAGCTTCAGGGAGGACATTCAACTTGTGCGTCATCACTTTTGGGTCAATCCCGGGCATGTCAGAAGGCTTCCAGGCGAAGCTTGATGCGTGACTTCGGATCAGGGCCATGACCTCAATTTTCTGCTCTTTGGTGAGGCCGGCGTTGAGACTGAAGACTTTATCTGTTTCTACTTCTGATAAGGGAAAAATCTCCAGTTCCCCTACCGGTTCTGTCCTGGCCTCTGTTTTCTCGTCTCGGACCTCCAGGACTTCTGAATCCAGCCTCTCCTCTGTTGAGCTCGGCTCTGCTACCGTGGCTAGGTACACTGCCCTTGCTTCCTCCTGGCTTCCCCGAACTATTCCCACCCCTGCTTCTGTTGGGAACTTCATCGCCAGGTATCTGATACTGGTGACGGCCTCAAAGTCAAACAGCACAGGTCTTCCCAGGATCGCGTTGTAGCTCAGAGGAAGTTTGACTACCAGGAACACCGCATAATGAGTGCGAGTCCTCGGTGCTTCTCCTAGGGTGAGAGCCAGCTTCACCTTCCCTTCTACAGGTACTGGGACTCCTCCGACTCCTTTGACCGGTGCCTGATCCCGGACCAACTGTTCTTCAGGGATTCCCATCTGCTGGAAGACCCGGTAGGGTAGCAGGTTGACCTTACTCCCATCATCCACTAGGATTTTCTTCACCCGATAGTTGTGGATGACAGCTTCAATGACAAGGGCGTCGTCATGAGGCATTTGAACACCTTGAGCATCCTCCGGAGAGAAAGTGATGGCCACTGGAGAGTGTTCGACGACCTGCATGACCTCGGCGCCACTGCTTTCTCCCTCTCGACTCCTCTTCTTTCCTCTACGGCTCATCCGACCTCCTGTGCCCCCCACAATCATGTTAATGGTCCCACTAGACCCATCATTCACTGCTCCCGCTCTTCTCGGCGCTTGGGTTGCCGAATTGGGCTGAGGTCTTTGTCCTTCCGGTTTCTTCACGAAGTTCTTCAGGTGCCCTCTTTTTATCAGCCTCTCGATTTCTGCGATCAACTGGAAGCAGTTATTGGTATCATGGCCATGAGTGCGATGGAACTGACAGTATTTGTCAGGATTTCGCTGGTCGGCTTCTGTTCTCAGGGGTCTGGGCCACTCTACGAATTCTTTGTCTTGGACGGCCATGAGTACTTCGGCTCTAGAAGCGTTAAGTGGGGTCGGCTTCTCTGGGACCCACGGAGGGAGTGGCCTTTGTTCTGAGACCCGAGGAGGGAGAGGTCTTTGGTCCCTTCGTTCCCAGGGCTGTCTGTAAGGCTCAGGCCTTTTGCCATGTTTCTTCTCATGCTTCTCCGGCCTCCTTTCTTCCGGGGCTTTCTCCTTACCTACCGCTCCCTTGGCGAATCGGCTTGTCACTAAGGCATCATCCTGCCTTATATACTTTTCAGCCCTCTGCATCAGCTCGGCTAGTGAGGTCGGAGGCTTCCTGCTTAGTGAGCCGAAGAACTCAGCAGAGGTCGTTCCCTTCTGCATGGCCTCCACCGCCCTTCCCTCATCGAGCTCGGGAATTTGCAGAGCCTCCGTATTGAAACGAGCGACGTACTCCCTGAGCGATTCGTCTCTTCTCTGCTTGATTGTTTCCAGGTAGCTCGTCTTCCTATCCGCAGGCACCCCGGCAATAAACCGGCTGATGAAGCGAGTGGCCAGATCTCCAAAACTGCTGATACTTCCAGCCTCAAGGTTATTAAACCACGCCCTCGCTGGCCCCGAGAGCGTCATTGGGAATGCCTTGCACATCAAGGCATCTGACAGAGTCTGCAGCTCCATGAAAGTCTTGTAGTTGAGGACATGCTCTCGTGGGTTTCCAGCTCCGTCATAAGCCGTCATTGATGGCATCATAAACTTCTTTGGAACAGTCTCCTGCTGTACCCGCTTCGAGAAAGGTGAAGAAGTGGGCAGGAAGGTTTGGCTCTGATCCTTCTTTCCCAGCTCGGCCAAGAGCTGCTCTCTCAACTTCTGCAGCTTTTGGTCTACATTCTCATCTTCCAGCCTGGGTTTCTTCTCTAGGTGGTATTCCTCCTCCTCTGCTTCACTTCTCGTCCACTTGGTTGTCCCGGCGGAATAGTTGTCAGCCTCATCATTCTCTATCATCTCCCTCACCCTCCTTCCATGGACTCGGGCCTCCGGTTCTTCTTCTTCCCCGGCTCTTCTCCCTCTTTCTCCGGTACCACGGCTGCTGGTTTGAAGACGGTCAAGGGCAGGTTGGGGCTCATTGGTTTGGGGTTCTTCTACCACTGGGAGTGTATTTATCGGGGTGTTGAGGCCCCTTTGTTGCATTATCTGCCCCAACCAGTGGGCGGTGTTCTGCAGTTGGAGGGCCATGGTTTGAAGGTCCTGGTTGGATAAGGTAGTGGTGGGAGCATTCCCTGCCAAGCTTGGCGAGGGATTGAGAGGAATGGGTGTTTGGTTGTTTAGTGTTGTAGGGCTAGAAAAGGAGAACTGCTGCCCCTCTTGGGCAGAGCTCAGGTCATTTGGGATGTTAAGGTTGCTTTCATTGTGATTAGCCATCGTGGATCTCAGTGGGTTTTGTTAAGAGTGGAACTCCGGTGATGAAAAGATCTCCTTCGTTTCCCACAGACGGCGCCAATTGATGATCTGAGATTCAGAAAATGGGGTTTTACAATGGGTTCTGTAAAACTGGAAAAAACTTAGACCTAGAGGAGAGTATTTCTCCTTTTATATGTTTCCTTTTGTCTGCTAGTGACGTGCTAACAGAACGTATATCGTTGGTCCACCTGTCCCTGCTATATTGATACGGACGTATGAGAGAATCAGATCTCTGCTCCATGCGTAACGACCTTTGATTCTCCTTGTGCGTGTATAGAGGGGTCCACAAGGCAGATGAATGAGTCTTCCTTCTGGTTCTGGACTGGGCCGGAAGATAGGAGCAAAGCTGGGCCCAAAGGAGATCGGCCCGAGGTGCAGTGAAGGCGAGGCCGGCCTGGTTGAGAAATTCGGAGGGGCTCCGGTATCAAGGCTCGAAAGGGCCTGACCTATTAGTGCAGAGGATATGTGGGCTTCTGAGCGATGGGCCGCGGTCGAGGGCTTGGCCCCGGTCTATAAGCGACGTGCTTGATGTCTGCTAATACCAAATCCAAGTTGGTTGACGTCTTAGTCTTCTCTTTTGTTTGTACCTTTTTCGTTTTCTTTTACATGTTATGTTTGCTTAATCCACTGCGATTCTTGAGCCAAAGAAGGTGCCTGGTTACGTGTTGTTTTTATGGGTCTTTTCTTTTTGGTTGCAACAGGTTGTTAAGTAGATCTTTCAAAGTGGCTTTTATAGCCACTGTAGTAGGAGATCCAACTTTGCCTCTATGGCTTGCGATCTTTTAGAACTAGTCGTGCGTTTTGCCTCTTCCACTGAGTCTTCTTTCTCGAATCAAGTGGATTTCAAGTTTCTAATATTTCAGTGGGCCTTGTTTCAATGTTTATTTTTAGCTGACTTTGTATTTTTTTTTTTTTTTTAAAAAAAAAATCCTACAGGCCTGTTTTATTTGTAAGAGTTGTGTAAAATCTAACTTTATCTTAGTCTTTCTTTATCAATGAAATTTTTTCACCTTCTGGCATAAAAAGAAGTTACAGGTATACTTTATTATATATTGGTATTGAAATTCTGATTAAAAATAAACAAATTACAGTATCTCAATCTCTAGCTGAAAACAGGGCAGCCCTCAACAACAACTCCTTTAGCTGTTGGGCAAGTAGCTAGGGAGCAACCATCAAGGTTATTTCCCCACCAATCAACACTAATATTTTCTAGCCCCAAGCAAAGATATATTAGCACACCCATGAATGCAAGTCCTGCATCCAGTGACCCTGAAAGAACATAATTGTATCTCTGCCACAAGTCTGGCCTGTATCTGTACACAACAAAGCCAGAGAGGAAACCCAAAATTATCCAACTAGTGTAGTTAACTGCTGTAGCTGGTGGCATCATTCCTGTTGCGCCTATTAATACTGGCATATTTATAAGCTTAATCCACTCTTGCTGAGGAAATGCCTTCGCAGCTAACCACACAAGAATAGGTGCAATTGCTCCACCTAGGAAGAACCAGTTGACTGCCTCATAGGTGCCTAAATCTCCAAAAATTCTGCGAGGTCCAATCAAACCCCAAATTACAGATGCATCATAGAACACAGTGTCGCTCGGGCAAGTCCATACGCTATTGGAGGCTGTTGTATCACACATATCTGGGATGGTTTCCATTAACCACCACGCAGTACCCAGATAGGTAAGACAGGCAATGATAGTTCCCACAATCTAACCAAAGTTAAAAACAAATTAATTAGAGGAAAACTAATTGGTATAGGAAATGGGAATGTGATGCAAAATATTAACCTGTGCCATGAACATTGTTCTGGGAGGAATCTTCATATAGTGGCCAAGTTTAAAGTCTTGCAGGAAAGTTATTGCTTGTGTCATACTTATGTACCCATACACCTTAAAGCACATATTGGCAACTGGGTATCCTGGGTAGATATACCCAATTATATACTCAGTGATGATGTTCAATCCCGGTGTCTGACATCAGAATAGTGAGATTATGTAATAAGAAAATAAGGGATCTCAACACACAAGGTTTGTAGTTTCCTGCATTTCAGGCTGTGATGGTAAAAAGTACCTGATTTGTGATTGCAGTGATGATGCCAATGGGGAGAGTGAATACAATGGCAATTCCACAAGCTAGTAATACACCCCACCATGGCAATTGAAGTTGTTCATTGTAATACTCACAGGCGAAGATGGTGGCTGCAATATTAACCAAAAGTATGCACACAAACCACGACTCAGGAACTTGCTTATACTTCCTCATCAGTTTTGTGTGAATGTCCATTTTGGTTTCTTGAAAGCTTGCTTTGCTTTGCTCCCATATTTCCCTACATTTCACAATTGAATTAAATAAGTTGATTGCATTTACACGTACCCTTTATGTCAAACTTACCTTGAGGCTTCAGCTTAGTACCTTCCATGAAAGAGAGCAACATGCATAATGGTGGCAGTAAGTGCAGCAAAGCCAACTCCATAAGTCATTGCAAAAAATGTGCTGAGATAGAGGGGGCCTTCCTTCTCATAGGCAGCAATATCAAGGTGGAAATGAGAATCGATTATAGCTGTAATGTTATACTCCTGCCCTGTTGATGTAAAGAGTTCATCTGAGAAAATGGGGAAGGTTTTGGCCTTGTACACATTAAGCCAGTAGCATAACGGGGTCAAAATGTACATGACAAAGAAGAATCCTACAGCCACATTAGCGGTGGCAAACCATGGACTAGCGAGCGGGCTTCCAAGATATGAGGAGATGGTGGACCAGTCAATTCCAAGAGCACCAATTCCAAGGCCATAAAGGCCTGAACCCAGTTGTTGGGCAAGGACAGATTGGGGGTATATCCAGCAAATCCAAGAGAGGGAAGTCAACATTTGAAAGAGGTAGCCTGGGAACACATAGTACGCAAAGCTGCATGTGAAGGCTATCAGAAAGAATTGGATACGAGTAACGCCACCTTTGGGCCTCTCTTCCTTCTCGTGCAGAGCCCTGTGTCACCACATGTCAGTTTTCAAGCCCAATAACAAGCTCAATAGAATTAGATAGACTATTTTAACTGTAAAGTTTATTCTATTGAGTTTTTTTACTTAATTATAAATATCAATTGTTAGAATATTATTATTGAATACAACATTTCTTAATTAATTTTTCGATTATAAAAAGCGAGAAGAATTTATGTTTTTTTTTTAATTACGTTTGTTTTTTTTGTTATATGGGATGATTATTATTTGAATACAAAATAATTTTATTTTTAAAAAAATATTATTTTACAACATAAATATTCTTATAAATAAATCTTTGATAATAGATTATAATGTGTTATAATTTTAAAATACATGCTTATTAATTTTTTTAAAGAAAAATTATTAATTATTTTAATAAAATTTTATTAAATAAAGATGGATATCATTCCAAACTGAAAAACAATCACACCTAATAAATTTTCTAGCTAAAGTATGAGCCGCTAGAGTGATATGATGATGAATCCATCTAACAGAAATATAAGTGTCTAACAAAAATTTACAACCATGTAAAATCAAACCCATTTCAGTAAATGTATAAACTGAATAGGTTGAACATCTACAAACAATCCATAAAAATGCAGTTATGAAAAAGCAAAAATTTAAATTTATAATTTGAAATCAATTTAAAATATATTTTTGATTATATTTGATTTCATTAAATTAATTTATAGTTTTGATGAAAAATCGTAGGTCTTCCCTTTTTTTTAATTCAACAATGAAACATTTATTTTAATAGACCTATCTATTTATATTATTAAAAATAAATAAAAATAATTAATATGATTGGTTCAACTTTATTTATTATAAAATATTTTAAATCCACAAAATACATAAATTAACGGCTAATTTTATAAATATATAAAATTTTATATAAATCAACTATTATTTTATACGACATATATATTCATATAAACTCATTATCAATAATTTTTTCATTACATCACAACTTGAATTGAAAATAACATCCTACCCGTTAAACTTTTCATTGTGAAATATAAAAATTGAAAAATCTCATTTAAAATTCTTTGGTCTGAAATTGCTCTAATTTGAATAAAAACAAAATCATCTCAAGATATTAACTACTGATATCACTAGTCTTTGCCCGCAAAACTCACTTCAATCCTCAATTTTTATTAGAATTCTAAAATATTAATAACCATGATGATGATTAAAGTTCTAATACCAGAAATGATTTTTTATATTTCTTTCTTTCTTGAAGAAGAAGAGAAGCAAAAGAAGAACAAGGCACAAGAAAGCATTAACTTATTGCAGACGAAGACTTACCTGAACAAGGAAACTTGAACAAGATTTGCTGGCCACCACATAGCTGCAGGTTCCACCAGGTACCTCCTAAAAATCCCAGCCCATCCAAACCCCAGCACCTACAATTCAAACCCCATCAAATAATAATTAAAAAAAAAAAATACTAAGTAGAAAATTTTTTTTAAAAAAAAATGTAATATGGTAATGATAAAAGCAGGAACAAACCTGGGTTGTGATAATTACAATCAAGGAAACAAAGAATGTGATATGCTTCTTATAGAACACCTTAACAACGGTAACAACATGAATGGCGTAGACACTTCCAGCTCCAGAGTTGGCAAAGATGGTGATAAGAACATGTTCTTTGACATTGAAAGGTCCAGGATTCAAGGTGAATTCCCAGCGAGTCCCCTTGAAGAACACCCTATCTGTGATCTTGGCAGCCATTAGTTGGCCAAGGGGCACAACAGCAATCTGCGCAGAGATGGCTGTGATTGATAGAGGCTCTGTACGATACCAAAAGAACTGGTTGAGAAATGATAACAGGACACAAGAGACGGTGCCCAAAACCCACATCCGAAATGTGAGGACTGGTAGAGAAGGGTCATCAGTGGTTGGCACTGTTAAGGCAACTTGTTTGACTGGTGAGTTCTCTTCTGTTTCTTGTAGCTGTTGGATCTCAGATTTAGAATTTGCTGCTATAGCTTCTGACGATGAGGAAGATGCAGATGAGATATTTTTAGAATCTTCAACTTTCTCATCCTTGGTTACTGTAAGAATTGATAAACACCCAAAAGAAGGAACAATTAGTGATTAACATATTTTACAAAAAAGAACCGAGTCCGATTGGAGATGAAGCAGCAAGAGACTTACTTAGAGGGGTGCTCATCTCATGTGTTTCTTCTTCCATGGTTCTGCTTTCCATTTCTTTCATGGATCTGATCTCAAAATGTTGACTGTTGCTTCTTAACTTCAGCGATTGATTTTCCTTGGTTATATATTTTAGCACTACAAGTAAAACATGCAAATGAGAGGATGAATATGCAGTATATATATAATTGCAAGATTCTTTTTTTCCAGCATATATGTTGATATTGAAATCTAGCTATTTGCCAAACAAAGATTCTTGCTTTTTTTTTTTTTTTTTTTTTTTTTCTTCCCTTTTCATAGTCATTCCGGTTGGTGGCTTAAAGTGTATAATGTATACAGGTTGGAGCCTGAAATTAGAACGTCTCTGATTTTCTTTTCTTTATTCTTGGTTGGAATTTGTTGATATCTCTTCATCTAAGATAGTTGATATAGCTGTTCACTCTTAAAATTACATGATTATGAGTGGCTTTGATGTAATTGATAAATTGTTATCCCAATTTAAGTTTTTGATATTATAATAGCTCTCTTGATTTAGGCGATCCCAAACAAAGAAGTCACAGCATGATTTTTCCCAACTAACTTTATATTTTGGCAGGTATACTTGCTGGTCAAAATGGTTATTCAAATATTATATACCCTAGGATTCTACAAGTGTTATCAGATTCCTGTTTTCTTTTTTTTTTTTTTCTCTTTTATGGGCAGTGCTGTAGAGCCACGTTGCGTACTCGGACACCACTTCTTACTGTTCAAGTTGCAACTATGATCAAGCTTGTTTAGCCATTTTTAAGTTTTAATAATAAAAATGTGATATATTTAATTTTTTTATTATATATAAAAAAAATAAATATATTTAAACGTTTTACTCTATAAATTATAAGAAAGTAATGGTGCATACATGTCAAATGTGTATGTGTATGAGAATTTAAGAATAGAATATGTTTTTAGTAGACAAAATGGGACATGTGATTTGCAGGGTGAATAAAAAAAAATATCAAAGCGTTACAATGCTTGAAGGGGACCAAATTAAATTATAATAATGTGCAAGAGACAACCATGTAGACGAGCCCACTTGATCAACTTGATGAATGTAAAACGCCATAAATAGCTTATAGCTGGATATTTCATCATTCATCATAGGTCTACTCATCAACAAGATTTTTCTTTCTTTTTTTTTTTTTTAAATTTAGTTTTAGTTAGTGATGGAACCCTGATTGATAGGTTTTAATGGTGTTTATTTAAATTACAAATCAGTTAAATCTGTTTATAAGTTTAAAAATAAATTAAAACTAACTTTTCATCTTCATGCATTTAAATACTAATATCATATGTTTTGATGACTTATTACTCTCATTTAATTCTAAAATATATTTTCTTTATTATTACTTTTTATAATTTTAATAATAAATTTATTTATAAATTATTTTATTATTAAAAATATTAATTTTTATTAGTCAAATATATATTTTTTAATTAAACATATAACTCAAACTTTTAAATCAAACTAATTCTAATTATCAAAATTCAATAACCTTATTTTTTATCATAAATTTTTAATTTCATATATAAATTTTATTTTTATTAATTTTATTAATAATATAACTCATACCTTTAATTGAACTAGCCATAATTTAGTTGAAGTTTTTTTTCCATCTTCTAATTATATTTTTGAATTAATTATTCTCAAAACTTAATAAAATTTATTTTTATTTAAAAAAATATATAAAATTTTAAATAATTTATAAATACTAAATACTTATAAATTAAGTCAAGTAAAAGTATTACAAAATAAGAATTAAATTGCGTATATTAATTCTCTACGAATCTAAGAAAAGAAAATGATTTATATTTACTGAATGGTGTTTTAGCGTCCAGCGTCTGTACATTCATAAAAATAAAAAAGGAAAATTTTATATTTTTCAAGTATTTTAAAATACGATTAAAAGAACAGAACAGTTGACTTCTATGTGATGTAAAATTCAGTGATTTTTTAAAAAATAATTACAAAGTCATTATTTAATTGAGAATAAAATTATAAATGGATAGAGTATTTATAAAAATTAAATTATTTATCTAAATTAATGTTAAATTTAATTAAAAATTAATGTAAATTATTTAAATTCATCTTAAATTTAATTATTATTAATCAAATTTATTTAGTTTTATACATTTTAATTAATAATTTATTTAAAAATATTTTTTATTTAAAATTTTAATATTTTTTAAAAAATAATTTTAATTTTTAAATAAAAAATATAAATTTTTTTATAAATATTATTATAAAAAATATATATTTATATTAAATTAATTATTTATATAAATAAATTTAAATAATGAGTATCTATAAATAAAATTTTAGTCCGATTCAAACTCTTATCAAAATCAGTTATAATAATTTAAATTTATTTTATTAAAATTCAATCAGATTAAATATTTAAAATACTCGATCTATTATTATTTTTAATTGAAAATTTAATTATAAAAATTTAAATTGTGAAGAAATATTAAAATTTTATTTTTTTTTCTTAACTTCTTAAAAAATTAAAATTATATTTTAATATCTAAGTTAATTTTCATAACTCAATTAAATTATTTTCCGGAAAAAGTAGTAGATGCACTTAGCCTTTAAAGGCGGATGTTCATGGCCTTTAAAAATTTATAGTGCATGTTTAAATGGTAATCAATTCTGGTGTTAATCTTTTTTATTTTGTTTTCTGGACTATTTATTATTTTGGTTGTCCTCTCATTCTTTTGATTGTGCCTCTCCCTGTGCTCTTTCCAATTTTTACGTCTTCATGTGTATATGATATGGTTAGTGGCCAACAACAATGAGGCATTGCTGCGTTAATTTAGGTGCATGCTTGTTCTCTTTTTTATTGTTGCTTTTGTTAAATTCAGGTGGAATTGAGTTAATTTTTCAAGTTAAGCTTTATGTATGGGTCTAACTTTTTTCTTATTTTGATCTGAGCCCATTGGGGCATTGTCAAAAAAAAAAAAAAAAAACACCTAAAGTATTATCGTCGGTTCCCAGAGGACTGCAGAGAGAGATGGATGAGGACAACAAGGAAAGAGACCAGTAACTGAGCATGGGCAGGCAAAGCCACCGTCAACAGACATTACGGACACACTGAATTGAACTGCATTAGCCAGGTGGCAGATTTTTAATGGATAATTTATTTTTCATTTTTTAGAAAAAAAGAAAAAGATAATGGCTGCTTTTGTAATTTTGTGCACAATCCAGTGTCAAGTTTCCTTCAAACTCCAAAATGCAACTTGTCATCTTTCTGATCAGGCACTCACCGAACTCAAACACAAACTTAACCCACAGCTACCAGAACCCTAAAGCCTAAAACTTTCTCTCTTTAATAACATTCTGGCTTATTCACACTTACTCATCCATGTCTCAGTGGGCAGGTTTGTTTGTTTCTTAATACATTCCACATCACAACTCTTTTTAATCGATCTCATTATTACGATAAATCTGTACATGTCTTTTGTATCTAAAGATCTTTACGTTCATTGATGAGATGATCGCTATATTATCCAATTCATAATTTTTCAGCAGAGTTCCATAAAAGTTCATTCTTTTGGTATATGATTAAAGTGCCTCTCTTTAGAGAAGTAGTCTTAGTTTCTGGGTTTGATATGTTTCTTAGTCCTGATCACGTGTCATTTCCAATTGGGTGTTTTTGTTTTGGCTCTCTTCTTATTTTTACTGCTTTTGTACATTGATTATTTCGTAAACTCAAATTTTGATCTTTCGTCTTCTTTCGCTGCTCTGTTTTATCTCTGGGTGCAGATGTTTTGTCAAGGAGAAGTTAAAATGATGCGTCGTATTGCTGGTTGAAATAGAAAGTAAATTTCTGTTAGTTTTTAGGTCTTTTATGCGTTGTTGATTCAATTATTTTTCAATGGATTGATGCTGTTTGTGCGTATTTGGATGTCTTCCTTTTAAAGGATCTTAATTTGGAGGAACTGGTTGGTGGGTGACTGCTGTTAAATTGGCATCAATGGCGGAGTTGATTGGGCCAAGATTGTACAGTTGCTGTAATTGTAGAAACCATGTTGCCCTTCACGATGATGTTATTTCCAAGGCTTTTCAGGTGAAGCTTAAAGCTGATTCTAATTTAGGTACACTTTTTATGGAACCTTTTTTCGTGTTTCAACAACTGGCAACAAGAACTGTTTAAAAAGTGAAAGAACAAAAGCAATGACAATTAAATTAGAACAGGGCTCCCAACAGAATGAAGAACCAAACTGAGGCTTTTATAGTGTATGAATATTAGTTTTGTCTATTTTCCATCACTTGGAGATAATTTGACCTACATGATCAACTTCTTTTATTGCATCCAATAAATTCTCATATTATCATCTTAGGGAAGACACGGCCGAGCCTTTCTGTTCTCTCATGCCATGAACATTATGGTCGGGCCAAAGGAAGACAGGCAGCTAATGACTGGCCTCCATACAGTTGCTGATGTCTATTGCTGTGACTGTCATGAGGTGCTTGGTTGGAAATATGAACGAGCTTATGAGGAAACTCAAAAGTACAAGGAAGGGAAGTTCATACTCGAGAAGTCCAAAATAGTCAAGGAAAACTGGTAGCAGCATGCCTGCAGCATTCTGTTCACCTCATTGTGTCGGTGCGCAAGTGTATGGATGCTACTACATATTCATGTTGTCTAGGACCAAGAAAATCTCATCAATTGCAAATATTCTCTCATTGTTCCTCGATGTGCATTCTTGCTGTTTTCTTCCTGTGGATATGTATGAAGATTTTATTTTATTTTATTTTTTGAAATTATGTATGAAGATTTTTAGTTTGTCAATAAGTTGTGAATAATTCTGTGTTGCGTTGTTATTTATTCTTTTGAATTTGAATTTTTAGCCCCTAAAATGAGTTATTTGATGCACCTATCATGGATTAGTAATACTGGATGTTTGAAATGTTTGCATGACTAACTCAATATGTTATTCTCTTAACTGGAATGTAAGTAATGGAGTTTGGCAGTTTGTCTTAACTTCTACTCTGGAGGAGTAATTACAGACTTATCACCTGTGGATCACTAGTGACTATTGTATAGAAGTTGTCTCGACCAGTTGTATTTGTTTATCTGTGACTTGGAGACATTATAAGGGACTGATAGAGAGCTTACCATCAAATGAGGATGATAATGTCATAACAATAGGCTGTTTCCTGGAATGATGTGCTAAATGATTTGCAAAATAATATCTAGTAAAGAATAAACAAAGACTTTCATATTAAAACAACATGGCTCTTCTTAGGTATGTTAAACCCATTTGAGAATGCGTACTAATTTGTTCACACTGAAAACTTGTAAGAGAGAGAAAAAAAAAAAAAAAAGAAGTGTAAGACCGAGTGCAATGGAAATTTGAAATAAGAAGCACTCAATAGTGTGAAGTACTATAAGGCTTGTATGTGTGTCCAAAGTTAAATGCTAGAGTATATTGATGTGGAACATATTCTTGCTGCTTAATAAGGTGAATTTGCTGTAGATTTAACTAGTGCAAGATATTGATTTTTGGGGAAGTAAGAAGACACCTTTCTTCATCAAGTTTCGATCTAGCTTGCTTGCTTGTAGATCAGTGTTAGTTCAAAACTCGGAATGGTCATCAGTAAGTACTTGGAGAATATTTTAGGTTCAATGTAAATGAGCAATCTCTTGTTCGTCAATTCCTTGAATGGGTTGTTTTTCTGCCTTGGTCAATAACCACATACTGTGGGGCTGAAAACTTTGGAGCCGCCAATAATGGCATGCCTTAGCGTTAAATCATTGTCGAAAGACTATTATATTTACTGCACTTGATGCTTCATCATGCCTTAGTGTTAAATCATTGTCGAAAGATACTTGATGCTTCATCATTTAACAAGACATTTATGCAAGATCATTTAACAGGACATTTATGCAAGATCATTTAACAGGACATTTATGCAAGATCATTTAACAGGACATTTATGCAAGATCATTCACATTTGACGTAAAAGGTTTCGGCAGATGATACTCTGCTTGTTCTCTTGCCAAGGGGAATGCTGATTTGTTCATGTTTATTGCTTGGCATAATTGTAGCAGTCTAGTGTTATGGTTCTATCTATCCCTGCTGTTTCTTCCACTTGCAGAGTCATTCCATTTGCAGGGGCTTACTTGTGGCTCGTTTCTGTTTATCTGGATGATAGATTCAAGCCGTCATCGGTGAAGAACACGAACCCGTTTGGTGAACCTCCTCTTGGTTAGAAACTTTGAAGTTGACCGCTATGCATGTATCCGTCCAATGCTTAGTACACTTGCCACCGTTAGTAGCATGAAAGGGCTAAAGTACTGATACATGTGACAAAAGCAATCTTCAATTAAAGAACTATTAAAAAATAAAAAATGAAAACTTCATTTGATATCACGGCTTACATATTCAACTATCACTATCAAGCACCTAAAAGTGTGGAGGACGAAGTATCCATCCCCAATAAGATAGCATAGCTTTTTGATGACTTTTCTTAAGGGAATATTTACTTTTGCAAATAGTCAACTACATCTCTTTCAAGACACCGTAATTTTGAAGACGATGATTGCATTACAGGGGCTCTATGTAATTCCAGACAATTCTAATTCAATATCAACAGTACATTCAATGCTAATACATAACTTATCCTTTGGAAGAATGGCTGGATAAAAATCAACCCTTAACGACTGAATTAAGTTGCACCCTTGAGTGTCCCAATTCTCTATACACAAGAAAATAGCTATGAACAACAAGCATCCAAACAAAAATAAAATTGAAAAGAAAGCCAAAAAACGGCCTCTTCCAGTGATGCCTGTCTCACCCGTAAAGCAAAGGAGAAAATCAAATCCTAAGCAATCAAGCCCATTACATTACGAGTATCTTCTTCTTTGTTATCCACTTCTTAGCATTTTCTATTGCTTACTCTCTCGTCCTCAAGAGGTCTTGGAAGCACTGATTATATCGCATATCAATGGCATCAAGCTCCAGCTTTAGTTCAGAAAAAATATTCTCCAGATCTTTGTCATATTTAGGCGTACCATCAACATGCATAAAAAAATCAGAACCACAATTAGCTGTGTTCAATTCGATAGTGCAGTGGGACGATTCCAAGGGCTTGTTAGTGCTGGCATCTGAGGTTGTAGTCATATGACATTCAGTAGATACGACCGAGCTGAATGATTCTTGAGTCCCTTGGCCAATCACATTAACCGAAGGCAAGAGATCATGGTCGCTAACTGCCTTGGAAGTTGCACCATTTTCGCCCCCCGAAGAACAATGAGGTATGCGAGATGCACTTCGAAATGAGGGACTCCGGTAAGGAACAAGTTTCATTATCAAGCCATCAACCAACTCGGCAATAATAGCCACGTCTTCATTTGACAAATCAAGTTGTTCAACCATCTCTTCAGCTATTGAAAATGCAGTATCGGTATCAAGATAAAAAGTAAAATGGATATTTTTTGCCCCACCACCCGTTACAAAACAAATAAATAAAAATAAACTCTTAGATTGCAGTTAAATGGGGAAAAGTCCAGTTTGTGAAGCAGATGAACTGACCACATTGTTCCACAATGCAGAGTCAATGAAATTGTATTTTCATCATTTTTCTCCCCTCTTAACCTAAACTCATTGATCTCTGTGAACCTATGCAGTTCTAAAGTTGAGAATGGCAGAACCTCATTAATACTTTTTATACAAGAACTTATTGAAAGTTTCTTGATGTTATTGTCAATATATGTGGGATGGGACTCTGATTGCAGGGTGTTGACTTGTTTGGACATGAGAGCTGGTATCTACAAAGATACGGAAACAACTTCTTTAGGATTTTCAGTCGCTAAGAATGGATCTTTCAAGAGTTCTGTTGCGGGCAATCTCATAGATGCTGGAACTAGACACTGCTCTATGAACTGCTTAACCTGGGGGTCATTAACTTTACCAAGAGAAGCAGGCTTTATGCCCTGCAATAAAAGAAAATAGAGATAGTAAGACAACCAACCACAAGTAAAAGAAAACTAACTTGCTAATTGCAGACGGCCTTAAATCTTTAACATACCAAGGTAACCCTCTTAAATATTTGTGCTGGGTTCTTGCACTCATTATATGGATATTCACAGGTGACATTTCTAACATGCACATGCCAAAAGAATAGGTGTCCACAAGTTCATTGTATTCCTCCTCATATAGCTCTGGAGCCATGAATTCAGGAGTACCTGCAAAATCAACAATAAATTGCAATTTTCAGTCTCTTGCAATTTACAACCAAAGGTTGTTGGACTACAGTTACGTATTATAGAGAACAAAATCCATTACATTACCTATAACACTTCGAGCTGTAGGCTGCTGCATGACAATTGCTAGTCCAAGATCTCCAATTTTAACTTCCCCATAGTTTCCATTAACAAAGACATTGTCACATTTCAAACCACGATGAATGATAGGAGGATTGTGACTATGCAAATATTGTAAACCTCGAAGGAGGCCTTCATGTCGACATTCTTGTGCTTCTTGAGGTACCTAAGTTCCAAAGGTACCCATGAATTATATAAGCAAAAGTTGAAGACGAATTAAAAAAGTGGAATAAAAATATTAAAAAGCAAAAATGACTCACTGCCTCAAATTCCCCGAAGTGAAAAGTTCTGTTATCATATTAATAGTCTTATTCTTATCATCCACCCAAGAGTAATAGAATTTCATGATATTTTCATGTTTCAATGACTTCAGCAGATGAACCTCTGAATATAATCTTTCCAGCTGGTCGGGGGATTGCAACACATCTTCTATATTCACTTGGTTCCAGGCAACTTCAATTCCATCAACTTCATCGAATGCTTTATATCTAATCACGATAAAAAGTGATCCAAAGAAGAATAAAGGCCGGGTCAACAAATAGATCCCTTTAAATAACTAAAGAGATGAACAGAAAATCAGTAAAGTTAAAAATAAAGGAAACTTAAGAAGATGGGTTATAGAACCACAGTCTTGTATGCACCTCTCCCCAATATTTCATCATACTGATCCAGCAAAAACAAAAAACAAAAAAAGAAAGAAAGAACAAATAAAGCTCGCATCACTAAATACAGTACACGAAAAGATGCAATTCACCAAAACATTAATTCCAGCGAGACAAACAAAGACATTGAATTTAATGCCAACCATCATAAATCCATTCAACACTGACTTCAGTTTCATTCATTGAGCATAAACTAGTTCCCATTTCCGAAATCATTTCCAGAATCTCTGTTCAGCTGAGATTAAACAACCATTCGCATAATGTCAAATTGATTTGGCCACGGCAACAAAATATTTTTTTTTTAAAAAAAGTTCCACTTTATCTTCAAATTTCAATTTTCTTGGCCACCATCCTGAGAGAGAGATGACAGAATACATACCCGAAAATATCGACCAATCGGGTCTTTCTCCGCAATCTCAACATCATCCTCACGCGAACCGAAATCCATTATCCACAAAAAGGAAAATAAAGCGCCTTCAGAAAAAGCAATACCAAAGCCAAACAAACACAACCTAAAAACCCAAAAGAAGAAAAAGAAAAAGAAAAAGAAGAAAAAGAAGAACCCTAAGAAAGCAGTTCTAATTTAATACTAATCGGAGGCGAAGATGAATAAAAGTGACGCTGTTCCTGGTCAGAAAAAGCCTCGCAGGCCACCGAAAAGGAATTGAAAGCCGATTGAAACCGGAATCGGTATACAAATATGAAAAAACTCATCTGGGATTCCCGTGACCTCAATTCCATAAGCAAATTCCTATCGAGAATCGATTTGCACATCTTCATTCCAAACCTATTTTCAACCATTTCGAAATCCGCATCTTTTGTTCGTTCCCTCAATTCTGATGATGCTTAGCAAAGAAAACCCTAAATACAAAAAAGAAGGAAAAAAAAAAGTACAGAATTTGAAATAAGTGAAGACAGAGCAGCGGAATTCAGAAGTCAATTAGCGAGAAACTCAAAAAACGAAAAGAGAGGGGAGAGGAAGATGGAAAAATAACTCAGCTCTAAGGTATGCGTCTGGCAAACAAAGCCCACGCGTTTTCCGAAGGAGCGTGAGGCCGACGCTTTTTTTTTTCAGAAGTTAACCTTTTTTTTTTCCGATTCAGAAGTTAATTTCATTCAACAATCAAATCAAGGTTTACCGCAGATAAAACTAATACCAAAAAGACGATGAAACATCCACCATCCAAAAGTTCCTTCATTTAGTCGGTCGTAAGAGAAATTACACATAAAATATAATAAGTGTTAAAAAGCATAGCATTGGGTTTTAAAATTTTTAAATAGAAAATTCATATTATTATAAAAGAAGGCGCATGTTAATAAGAAAGTTACCGTTTTGTTTTAGATTATGATTTATAAAGTTCAAAAAAGATTATGATTTATCATCCAATTCAAACCGGATGTGGATATTCTTCTCCGAAAAATAAAAAAACGGAGTAGATATTATCGAGTAGCGAGGCATTATAGTACAAGCAAAGCAAACAATATGTTAAGCATAGAATGGGTTGCAATTGGGGTCTCAAAAATAATTTAATTGTTTTATAAATTGTTATAAGTAAACTATGTTAAGTTTATAATAGTTTAGTTTTTTAATTATATATATATGAGTTAACATCATCATTGATAAAAATATATTTATAGATATATTAACTTGAAATTATTAAATTAATTTCAACAAAAAAAAAAACCAATAATTAAAATATTTTTACTCAACACCAAGAATGGTTAACATGCATTTCACAAAAATCCTAATATTCTAACCTGGGAAAAGAACAGCGTATCTTTAAATTGTAGAGATATCATACTTCAACATAGTATCCTTCACTTCCAGTCCAGCAACGCAAACCACTTGAATTATTAATCAATGGGTTCCAGTCCATTCCTTCTAACAGTAATAAGGGACGGCTAATAATAGAATTTCTCAAATTGATATATGTGCAGAATTAGTAAATCATTATTGCAAACCCGTTTTCCACCCCTGAGTTACTTTTCTTTAGATTGAATCTTTGCATTGAACGAAAATATAAAATCCGAGCAGCCAAGGACCTATCTAGCCTGACAGACTATCATTGCTAATCAAAGCTGAAATAGGAAAGAAAAACACACCAAAGTACCCTACTTGCATGTCCCGCTTTGGACTACTTTTGATCACACTACTTGGCATTACACTTCCCTAGTTCAGCTCCACAAAAAGGCTGGCTTGAGGATGCAATCCGGCTTCTTTCAAGGACAGAGAGAGTTTTTCTGAACCATAGACAACCCGCGGAAAATTTGAGACTAGGCTGTATGTGTCAACATTTAGGAAACCCAAAGAATCAACATAGTCATATAGAGACTGGATGGTGGTGGTACTTTGGAACCTTCTTTCTTTCCGTTCTCCAGTTGGGAAGCGAACCAAAACCTGATTAATCCAAGTATCAAAATGATATATTAGTTTATAAATATTCACATCTCGACCACAAGACTACTAATATTAGGGCCTAGGTATAGGTAGTAAAGTGCATTTGCCTACAAGTTCGTGTAAGCGCAGTTGTTTTTAATACACAACTGATCAACCAACACAAAAAAGAAAAAAAAAATCCCCCTACGAAGTACTGATGGATCAAAAAGCATATGCTGTAATGATGCAACACAACAACTTAAAGGCTGAGGATTTACTTGAGTAACATCAGGTCCTCTTTCAGGTTCAGCACCAAGTGATATGGCTTTCTCCTCCCGCACTCTAGCCAAAGCAGCCTCTCTTTCTGCAGCCTCACGAGCTGCTCTCTCTTGAGCCTCTTCTTCCTCCCTGCGCTTCCTCTCAGCTTCAGCAGCTTCCCTCTCTAATTGCTCCTGCTCTTCTTTCCTTTGCCGTTCCCTGGCCTAATATGACCAAAATGATGGCCAAGAGAATTGGTAAAAAAGAGAAGTCAGTGAGGAAATCATCAACCACATGCTTCATAAGCTTTAGCCAATGGGAAGAAATCCAAAAGGAACACCGTATCTGGTCTCTACTAAAATAATATGTGCAATAAAAAAAGATCTATCTATGAACAACGTACTTGATCAGCTTCAAGAGCTGCTCTATAAGCAGCATCTTGTTCCTCCCTTAAACGCATGTTGTTTCTTCTTTCTTCTGCTTCAAGTCTTGCAGCAACAAGGACAGGTGCACTTTCTTCAAGCACTCTCTGTAGCATCATGAGCATTTCTTCAGGAGATTTTGGACCCTCAACCTACGGAGCAAGAGAAAATACAACAATCTTATCATTTACACTATGAAGTGATCAATCAAAACCATCTTTCTTTCGGAGCCAAGTCAATCAAACAAATAAAGGAAAAGAAAGAGACTATCAACAACTTTGACGGACCATGCAGCAGGTACTGAAACACGATTTACTAATAGAAAAAATATAAAGCCGAATAAATAAGAAAATAATGCTAGACTGCACAATTAGTTGCTTATTTGACAGTGAAACCTGTCTCTCTTTTGGTTTTTAAATACAAAGCAATAAGGTCATTTGGAACAAGTGAAAAATTTAAAGGCACCCTTGTCCGCAGATCTATAAGATAGAAAGATTCATAATTTACATTCACTGCTAAGACCATTCAATTCCTAAATTTTCAGAATATCACGCCTTCTCCAGTAAAAACCTTGGCCAAATGCTCCCTCCATACATATTCAAATGCAGTTCCACGACCATACATAGCTATCTTTCCCCCTCATTTGTAACAAACAAAAAAAAAATTATCATGAACTTTTTCCATGATATATCTGTTTTTCAGTCAATACCAAGTAAAAAATTACTTCATTCATTCTCTCTCCAAAATGCTTGTTGAACCTCAAAATATTAAACAAATCCAGACACAACAGAAACACTTTGCATTCTTCATTGCTAGCAGAGGAAGGGGAAAAAAAGTGCCCCCTTACTCATTCACAAAACTGACAACTACGAGATTGAATTACCAGCTCTTCCTGCGGAAAGGGAGAAAAACCCCAAAATGATTAACATTCCCAACATGTTCATCTAACAAACTTGCATCAGAAAAATAAGACTTCAAGCATGAACTCTGGGCTACTATCTTCAACCACTCCATCTACCAATACAGGATTGAGTAGAGAACATAGCTACATCCAGGGATAAATCCATACTGACGTTTTTTCCTTCAAATTGATATCAAAAGGTTAACATAAGATAATCACTCAACCCCACAGCTATTTCATTTTCAATGAAGCATAACCCTCCCAAATTTCCCAGACAACCAAAGAAACTATTACATAGACCAGCATGTTAACTGTAATAAATCAAAGGCAGGCAACCCAATGAATCTTTGTTTGATCCTTGTAGGATTGCAGGCAGTATGTCTCTTCAGGTCAAGCATTAAAAACTTTGTTAGCAGTACTATTTAATAGTTTTTCAAGAATGAGGACGCATACACACAACGAAAGCACATTACATTCTTTCAAATCAAAATTATGATTCAACTATAGCAAAATTACAAGGATATGGGAAATTCCCATATTAGACACCAAGACTTCAACATCAAAGTAAAAAGGAGTGTAGGACAATCAGAATTTGAAAAGAGTGTGGACAATCCGCAAAGAGAGAACTGAACTTATTAACCATTTCACCACGACACAGCACTCTAAAACAAAGGATTAAAAACTCAGTACATTCATTACCTGTAGAAGCAAAGCGATCCTCTGGTTTGTGGCAGGCATAACTACCGCACAAAACGGATATCCAGAAGCTTTCAAGCTATTGCTCATCTTAAATCCTTCACTAGCTCTAATGCTGCCTCCCCAGGCCACGAAATTCTCATTCACAAACGTAGTGAAAACCTCCGAACACAGAGTCCTCTCGCAAAACACAGGCGTGTCTGGATGATCTGGAGAGTGCAAGTAAACAAACAACAGTTTGTAGGCGTTCCTCGACCTCTGCAAGGCGTCCATAAACCCTTCAGTTACAAAATTCGGCCTTCTAGAACCATAATCCCTTTCAAACATCGATACAAAGTCCATCGCCTCTCTCGCTGCGGCCGACACCGAAACTAATCGCGAAGAAGACTCCCCATTCCGAACCGCACTTGGTCCCAGCCCGATCATTCCAAGCGAATAAGACAAAATACCACCAGCAGCCCATAAGCCAAGGCCAACAGCACCGGAAATTAACCCTAGACTGCCTGAAATGACGGAAAATGGTAAAGTAATTAGTTTCCAGGCTAAACCGGGAGCAGCAGCGGCCACAGCTCCGACACCAGAATCGGAGCGGTCAAAGAGATCACGAGAGGCTGAATTCGAGGATTCCACTGCCGAACTTCCGATGTCGGTGGTGGAACCTGTAGTAGTGGTGGCGGCGTTAGTATCAGTTTCATTATTGTTGTTGTTAATGGATGTAAAAGAGGAGATCGCGAGTTCCAGGTCCCAGCCATGGGCTTGGAGAATCTCTGTGCACAAATCGGGATCTTCAAGTCCAGTAACCGCTTGAAAATAAGCCAATTTATCAGCTACATCAACCATTATATCGCAGAATTCTCAAGAGTTTCTTTGGATAGAAAGTAAAGAATATAGCTTCTATCTTCCTTGTTATCTGCAGAAGTACTGGAATGTGACTCGAAATGGGGACATTTTGGGGGGTTTAAGCCTTTATGATGTTAATCGTCGAAGAGAAGGCAGTGATGCCATCATATAAGTTTTAAGATAGATACCGGAAATGGGCGTGCTTTCGTCTTGAAATTACGGAAGTACCATTGTCCGTCAAATGATGAAAAGTGAAATTTTTTAAATTAAATGGCCAGATTCGAATGCCCCCCCCCCCCCCCCCCCCCCCTTTCTATCTCTGCTCCTTAAAACAAATAAATTAATTGATTCTGCTAATTCTGTTAAAAAATTATACGGAAAACAGCGCAAAATCGTGCAACAGTCCAAAGGGAAGCAGACCGACGTCGACTTTCAAAACGGTAGGACGTACAACAGGCCAGAAAATATGCATCCGTTCACACTTTAGGGCCAATAGTGTGGAAGTCCACGAGTTCCAAGGTGTTATGGGCTTTCTCGGTCGCATTACTGTTGCTGATAATAATACCTCGGTGCCAAGTCCTTGTGCGCCCCATGGCAGAGGAAGGTAATTAGCAATCCAATCTATTTGCAGAAGCCTTAATTTACACCAGAGTTCATTCTTTTTCAACGCGTGCAGGAGTTTATTCATCCTAGCTAGTTCACAGTGAATGGCGTTAGCCAGGTGTATACAAACTACATTTACACCATTTACTTGCACCAATCATACAACATTGATTAGCTTACTTCATCTCCTCAATTAAATTTTTTCTTTTTCTCTCTGCACTATTCTTCACTCTTGCCGAATTTGCATCTTTTCCATACACCACGATTTTTCTTCTCTCTGCCGATGCAATGGCTGCTAAGGAAGACCAAGCTTCCCCCGGTTGCTCATGCACCCAACATATAATGAAATAAACCTTTCTATCAGCAACCTTCAGCTTGCTTCTTATTTCTGACCTTCTTGAAGTTCTTGATTTCTCAGCCTTCACCTCCTTCTCCCCAGCCTGAATTAGTCTCCGCAGATCACAGAGTGCACAGATTAAAGCAGGACCCCCCAGTGATAGCAGGCTTATCACATCGTTGATCAGAACCAATCCAAATTGCAATCCCCCCATATGCCTGTAGTTTGGAGAGCAAGTTTGTTCCAAGCAGTAAGACAGAGCTTCCATCACGGTTTCTGGTTGCCCTCCCTGACTCAAGACAGATGATATACTCAACACCACCATAGCTGATCCTGTGGCGTCTGATTGCCAATCTCCATTGTAGAGCCGTAGTGTAAAGCAATAGCTATATATAATGTCAACCAAGTGAACAGCTAACAATGGTGATGGTTCTGCAGAGGGAAGAAGCTTTTTAATTGGTGTTAAAGGAGCTTCAGGGCCAGGAGGTATCTCGCAAGACTGGCCTCCAACACCATCATCTTGAGGTGATTGCTCAACAACAGGTTGGACAAGTTGAGTCCCTTCCTTACTGAGAGAGATTGTTCTCGCAGAAGGCTTCAACCACCATGGATCCCAAGGCTCAATCAGCTTGCTAAGTTCTCCAGATGCCACAGCCCTTTGGAATAGTTTCTTCTCTTCTGCAGATAGATCATCAAAACTGATTGAACCTCCTGAAGCAATAACAAGATCTGTTAGTTTCAGGCAACAGCACCTAGACAATGGAAAAAAAAAGTTCATGTTAATTCTCAACCAAGCTCAGGATCTAGAAATATTTTTAATATGGAAATCAAGAAAAATCATAATAACGGAATTATCAGCAAGCAGAAGGAAATGAAAGCTAGTTTAAAGAGGAGGGAAAAAAGAAAAGATCTACAGGGGCGTACCAGACAGAATCTTTTGAACAGTCTCCTCAGACAGAAGACAATCTGCCATAAAAAAAAGAGCAATATCAAGTAAGAGCCCCTCAAACTCAGCCAACAACGCCACAACAAAATGCTGTAATGACAAAGAGAGCAGAACTCTATGCGTTGCTAATTCTCAAACCAAATATACAATTCAGATGATTTACCCAATATTAGTAGCTAGTTAGCATTTTGATCATCAATCTGAAACCAGAGTTACAAGATTTCCCTAACTAACACTAATATCTATTAACACAGATTGTTCATTAATCAATGTCCATCAATTCTGCAACTCACTTGCTGAATTACTATCCACAATTATATTCATCAGGACCGTAAAGCGTAGGACATAATAAAGCACACAAAAGTCTTCTAAAGGACCTCCATTTTGTAGATTGTTGATCCACTGCATAATCCTCATTCAAGATATCGCAACAGAGATTTCTAGACAATAAGCCTATATCAGCAAAACTAATTGCAATTAACTTGGCATAATCCTAGCGAAGCAAAAGCAAGGACAACCCACCATCCTCCTCATCCATGCTATCCATCTCCTCCTCCAGATGAAGCCGTTTCAAAATCTCTAGCATTTTCCGCTTGGTTTCGTCATTAGATTGCATTTGTTGAAGCTCCTCCACTACGTTTTCTCTCATGAATGATTCCGTACACCGAAGACTATGCGACTGTATAAGAAAGGGAATAAAACCAACATCCATACAGAAACACAAATAAGAAATGCCGATATGTACAAATCCTACCTTGTAGCAGTGAAGTGAACAGTAACGAGAATTGCATCTAGGGCACGTATAGAGTGAAAATTGCTTCTGACACCTGCATAATGAAAATAGACATAAGGACTATAGAAAATCATAGTAAACATAGGAAGAAGAAGCAGAAGAACTTACACATGACAGATAATGCGAGAGGGAGGATTCAGAGGGGAAGGAACGGAATGTTTCTCAGAGGTGAGGATTGTGTTTGTTTCTGCCATGTTACTACCCCACTAAAACCACAGCAAAAGCAGCATCAACCTTGGAGCTTTCTCGCTCTGATAAATCGACTTCAACTATCAAGGTTTTTGGGAAAGGAAAAAAGAAAAGAAAAAGAAATTCAAAATTCACAAAAACCCTAGAAAATTCTGGGTGATCTTGTGACTCGGCTTGCTTGGGTTTGGCCTTTGGAATAGATTTGAATCTCATGTACGGAAAACCAAATGGGCTTTCTTTATCAATCATAAAGGAACTGAGTTGGGTTCAATGAAAAAACTCCATACCCGGCCTCGGTACTCTTACAGATGGATTTGAACAAGACCTAAACCCATAAAAAAGTGCAAGAGCTTGAGCCCTTCTAATTGGTTTGTTTTTTAATCATGGAAAAATAATAACAATAATAAATTAAACAGTGAATCTCATCGATATAGCTTTATCACGTCTTGTTAGGATGTAAATAGATAGTGTATTTATAAAAATTAAATTATGCCAACTCAATTAATTTAAATTTATTTTAAATTCAATTATTATTATTTAAATAAAATCTGAATCAGTTTAATTTTATATATTTTAATTAATAATTTATATAAAATAATTTATTAATAATTTTCATTTAAAAAAATTAATATTTCTAAAAAATATTTAAAGTTTAATTTTAAATAAAAATATATTAAAAATTTATAATATGATTATAAAATATATATTTTTATATTAAATTAATTATCTATATAAACGAATTTCAACTCTGAATATCTCATAAATAAAATTCAATCTAAACTCGTAATGAATATTATTTTTAAACTCAAATATGCCTCAAAGTCATGAGTTTCTTATATAAATGTTTACAACTATTTCCAGCACCTGTCCGATATTCTTTTCAGGCCATTTGCAAGTCTGCTGGGACTATCGACTATGGCTGTACAATCAATCAATTAAGGCCCTGACATCTAACTAATAAGATTGGAAACAGTTTTCCAATCAAGTTGGAAATTTCAAGCACATTACAGTCATATATGATGTCCTTCTAATACTCAACCAAGAAACATTGTAGAGAAACTCAGACTCTTTGAAGAACCTTCATTGCCTCTTCGTCTTTTCTCAGACCTTGCACTACCAGTCCGTTGTTGGGTTGATTTTCTTTGCACTTGTTTTCAACTGCGACCTTGAATTCAGCTACCTTTGCTAATTCTTTCACTGCCTTAACAATGCCTTTGATCCTTGCAGAAATTTCTATCATTAAAGAAGCAAAAGTTACCGCTGGCATAACTTCCACTAGAGGGACCGTCTCAATTGCCACAGAGGCGGCTGTCTCTGTATTCTTGCTTTCAGGCGGATTGGGAAGCTTAGAAAGTGATTTTAAGGCTTCTTGGAGCTCTTCTACTGCAATGTTCATTTCTTCAATAAAAAAATCTACATTGGATGATCTTTTCATCGACTTGATAATTTCTGCTAGCTCTCTTATAACACTGGAGGAAGTCGAGCTCACTCTCAGGCAAGCAGTACTTAGATGCTTCTTTATGAATTCAGGGGCCTGTTTTCAGACAAAGGAATTGCAGCTTGTATGAGCTTGAAAAGGTTGTGTGGGTTAATCATGCATTAAGGAAGATTTCAGGAACATGGCTTACTTGATTTTCTGAATCAATGCAGCTTCCGAGTGCCTCAATACAGTAAGCACAGCTGCGCATGGCTGCACCAATTTTTGGGTACTGTTTCCAAGGATGCTTAAAACTGAAGCAACCATGAGCCGGCTCCCATCTGGCAAAATTGGCCTGTCCAAATACACATACCAAATTAACCACAAATTCATCTAAAGCTCGTGCAAGATGACATGATGGTTAAAACTTGTATTAATCTTGTTAACGCACCATAGATTCTTCGCTTGCTTTTGAGTTCAAAATACATTTGTAAGCAAGCAAGTTTTTGTTACTATCATCAGGATTGAAATACTCGGCTACATAACCTGAAATGGGAAATTCTTCAATAAAAATAGCAAATATTTTCATTTCTGATTGAAATGTGTATCTGCCAAGGCACTTACCCTCTAAGGAATTGGCAAGTTTGTCCATATTGCCATTGATTAAAGCAAATAGCTCCTGACCAGCCCAAATGGGCCAAATGAGCATGCTCACAAGAATGCACAAGGAAGTGCCGATAATGATGGTAGCTAGTCTTTGATGAGCCAATTCAAACAATTCGTCGACACGATAACCCGAGAAAGCAACCAGGCTGAAAGTGAGGATAAAGATCATTGCACCATAATCGAACAGCTGCTTCACGGAGGGAATAAATCTAGAGAAGGTTGTTGCAGAAGCTGAACAAGTGCAACCAAGAGTAAATTTTATATTCTCCTTCAAGATGGAAAAACAACTAATAAATAACAGTTGAGTCATCTTGAAAAACTACACACCTAGTAAGAAAACTGAGGCTCCAACTATCCAAGGCTCAAATTTCTCTCCTGCTTTACAAGCCACCCAATGGACACTGAAGGCAAGCAATGCAGCAAGACAAGTTCCAAACACTCTATTCAAACTCTTAGATATTGTTGCACCTGCAATGAACATATAATTAATTAATTAATATTAACTAAGTTTTTAGCTAGGTTTAGGCTGACATAATCCTATGTAAAAAAAAAAACTTACCCACAGTGTTTTCAAAGACTACCACAACTGTCATAATAGCCCACATAGCATTTCCTCCAACCCCTTCATATAAAGGCCTCATATAGTAAAACAGTGAGACAACGGTGAGCGCCATCCCTACTTTTAGACCATGAACCGCTTTTCTTGGATCATTAGCCCCAACATCATATGCTTTCTGCAAAAATTTCCCAACTTTCAAGACCAAACCTTTTAGACCAAGCCAGGCTCTAGCGGCAAGTCCTGCCTCCTGGACCAAAATCTTCGATGATCCATCTTCCACATTTATCCTCCACTCTACTCCACTTGCCTTCTTCTCCTGAGCCATGATTCAAGCTAGTTACAGTTATATATTTGTTGGGTTTTGTCTTAACAATGAAGAAACAGGATTGCTTATATATATGAGAAGGGGAAAAAGGATTATAGCATGAGAAGTGAGATGACCTGAAAAAGCTAGTGGCCAAGCCTCTTCATGCCATGCAGATCAAGGGAATAATTTGATGGCTAATGAGTAATTGCTGCAGCACATATTTAAAGGCTGGTATCTGTTGCTGACTTTGTTAATAAAAACCAAAAAAATAAAACAGAGATAAAGTAGATAATATAAAAGGAATGGGAAAAAAGATCCAATAGCAAGGGAATTCCATAGTGTGATTTCTTGATTCCTTTTTTTTGGTAGGTAAGGTCTGGATTATGTAGGACAGCACTATCTCTCTCTTAGACGTACATTATGTACCTTTTTTTTTTATACATTTTTAAAGAAAAGTATCAAAATCATCCCTCCTTTTTCATTTTACTTCAAAAATATTATTAGGAAATAAGGCTGCCAACAATCCAACATTTAAACCTATATTTTTTATTTATAAAAGAAACAGGTTTTTCTAGGGTAAACATTCAATTAATTAATTGTATATATAACAAGTTTTGTATTTTTAGTGAAAAAGGACTATAATGCATTGTTTTGCAATATTAGTTATTTTTAGTAGCAGCTAATTATTTTAATAACTGATATTTATTTTTTATTATACTTAACTAAGCCTTATGAAAAAAATTAATAATACACTTTCTTCATCTCTAAATTCTAAATATTATTTTTTTAAAAAAATTGCTATGCAACCAAATATACAAATATGGTGGGGGAGAGAAATCCAATATGACCTAAAATTAAAAGGTGATGAGTTGGATTATAAGAACCTTAAGTTGTGTGTTGTAGTGTTGATGTTTGTTGTAAGTGGGGCTTTGATCAGCTTCCTCTCATTTTTGTCTCAGCTGGATAAGAAAATTAGGGAAGAGCACCATTTTAAGATAAAATCCATTTTAATATTCCTTGATATTTTTCTATGTTTACCAATTCTTTGTGGCCCTATTTTATATATATATATATATATATATATATATATATATATATATATATTTATGCTTCTTCTTTTTTTTCATGCATAAAAAATTAAAATATATAAAAAAATCTATACGTACATTATAATATAAATATTTCATTAATTGAGTGTTTATCTTATAATATAAACTGAAATTGCAGAGATTTGAACCTACATAAGATATTCTTTTTTACATATCTGCCTGCAATTAACTGAAATTTGAACTCAAAATTTAGTATTATCATTTTTTGGTAATAATTTAAGATACATATTTAAAATGGGTAAGAAAATGACCCAAGTGTTAATTAAGGCAACTTGTTTAAGCATGCTTGATAATATAGAGTGTAAGTGGAGAGGCCAATATAGGTCTAGAAAATTCTAGGATATAATATCATCTGTAATGTGGAATAGAAAATGTCCAACTAGTGCTCCCAAGCTTATAATACTGTGCTACTATAAGCCTTTTTCATTGAAATTAGGTCATGACTAGGACTTACCAAGATTTTTTTTATAATAAAATTGGAGCATTTGGATTTAGACAGTGTCTTTAATTCGCCTCTTGTGATTTTCACTTGAATGGAAAGACCACTTATCTCCTTAATAGAGTTGGAGCTCTCTCCACCACTGCACTGATTTGAAAGGCACACTCAACTATCAAATTCTGAAGTTGCCTCTCATTCCCACAAGTGTAGATTGTGTACTAAAGCTTTTGCTTTAAGAGTGTCCCAAAAGCTGATAATGACCTTTGGAGGGTCAGCTTCTTCATAATTGTTATTTGATCAACCCTTAAAATATTCATCACTCATCAGGATTGTATCCTTAGTCTACAAATGTATGGTTGCTGTGAGTGAGAAATCATGGTCCAGCTGGTAAGAGGACTTGAAGGCACTAGGATGTATTGTACATTTCACACTTGTTATCAATCACAAAACATGCCTTGAAAAATCATTTCATTCACCACAAAGGCTGTTTTCCATATAGATTAAACTTCTTAGCTCGATGTTTGATGTTCTTATCACTATTCTACTCTCAAATTTGGTTTAAAAGTCTCTATTTCATGTGGGCTGGGGTTTGATCTTGCATTTACTACTCCAATTTGTTTTAGTAAATGACATGTGATTTCTGTTAAAAATATATGTACAAGTGGTAGAAGACTGTTGATTAATTGAGCCGATTTGTTAGTTTGGAGTATGTGATTAAGGCTCTATTTAGTAACAAAGCTAAAAGCGGCTAGAATCGCTAATATTACTGAACAAGGGGTAACTCAATAGCATTAGAGAAATGATTCATCACATTTTCATCAAGTACAATCTTGCCAAAAGCTTTAATATCCAATGGCAATTTAGAAACCGATAAGCAAAAGCATGAGAGATCAACCCAGGAAGCTATTGCGCGTGTTAGCGGCTCAATGCATTGGCACATTCTTATGGGAGAAAAAAAAAGGTGAGAGAAGGATAGCAAATTCCTATTATTAGTCTAGTGAAATAACAAGAGATGGCCACAAAGCAAATAAGAGGTCAGCCTACGACTAACTAGTTTAAAACCTTCATGCTATAAAGAGGTTATGGCAGGAGCAAGCTAATGAAAACTAAAAGCACAAACAAATCTACATCTCTAACGTTTGTTTCAGTCATAATGCAAATGAGATCCACTACACTCGTCAGGATCACCGATCACGCACAAGGGCGCACATCATGTCTTGCATTCGGTATGCTCCATATGTATCCATTGGAAATACATAAAGAGTAAGATGATCACTTGCCATTCCTTTGAAAGTATTTACCTCTATCATACGTATTCACATTTCTTTTTCCACCTCTTAAGGCAGCCGAAATGGAATGGACTACCTAGTGCCTCCCTTCCAACTTCAGCCTCAGCTGTTACAAGCACGACACCCATCACAGCAGTACTTCAAAATGTGTGAATTGCTCAAGGTGTTCTAGAAATCCTTATTCATGAGATCAATCATTTTTGTGTCTCAGCCAAGCTGATAGGACAGGGCATTGCAGGTTGCTGGCAGTTGTTTAAAAGAGGAACCCTGCCATTCACAATGTTACTTGTCTGATTTGTTGAGTCCATCCCACTTGTGGACGTTAAGTGTAGAAGCTGGACAAGAGACCATAATATGTCTATCCTAGTTATAGGTGTCTTGGCCTGCAATACATTATAATCTCACCTCCATTAGCATCCTATTATGTCATTGTTTTACCAAAAAGAAGATTAAAAAATGATCTAATGCTGATTTGCATACCTCAACAATGAAGTGTGCCCATATCTTATCCTCTCGACTTTCCATCACTCCCTTCAATATATTCAATCCAAATCCCCTAATTACATCAGCTATCTCAAGAAAGAATCCTCGATCCTCACAAAGCATCTGCAATACAGTAGATCACACACACACACATTCAGATGCCGAAAGTTGATATGCTACTATCAAGAAACACTTTTTTGCTCTTTCTTGCATACCTCGATGAGCATTAAGCCAGGTGGACTGAGATCTTCAACTATGATAGGACAAACCATTGATTGATCTCCCACTTCTAATGCCCATGTAGCACCACCACTACTTGTGCTGTTGTCTTTCAACCCCGTTTTGTTCTCCTCACCAATGAGCTATAGAAGTGCAATTTCACATAAATCAGTCAATTATATCATCAATCCAACATTGTCTACTTTTCTGCATACAAGAAAAAAAAAATAATGATAAACCAACTATTTACCTTCTTCTCATCAGCTTGTTTAAGCTTGTCTGCATATTTTGTTACACCTTGCAAGAAAAGCAAGTACTTGATAGTGCGATCCAGCAAAGCATCAATGCTACACTGTTACGTTAACCAAACAAGCACACGTCAATTATTTATATGGTGTTGTAAGCATCAACATGTATGTCATTGCTGCGTTGACCATTGACAAGCGACATAGTGCTGACATGAAAAGATAAGTTTTCAATTCGATGCATCCCTTGCTCAATGTGCTTCTTTAAACAAAAATGTGGTGCCAAACGTGTGATACATTTATAATCATCTAGCATAACTTAATGAGCAAGAGATTCAATAAGTTTTGGAAAATCCAAAGAGTGAAAATGATGGAGACAAGGTTTTATCAGGAAGCATGTATATCATCCTTCAAGAAGGCAAATACATTCCCAACTCTTTTTGACAAAAATAAAATTCTGAATAACAGGACACACTTCTTTTGAGGATTATTTCCTTAAAGCAAAGACTTAAGATTGCATACCTTTCCACCATCAGGGATGATTCCTTTCAACTCTTTCATGCGGTCTTGGATCTGTTGACGGTCTTTCGGCCTTGGTCTAGTACTTTCCCCAGGTCTGGCTCGTTTCCTAGTTGCCTTTGTAGGCTCCTCAGGCTTCTTAGATTTTGTTAGAACAACACCTCCATTGTTGATGCTATAGCTATCATCAATCCATAAGCCTGCCTGTGATTTTGGGAAAACCTCTTTTTTTGAAAGAGGATCGCTTCCCGTGCCTTTACAATATGACGGCTGCATCGTCATGCTGCCACCCGAGCAAGAAATGCTCCCTAACTGAACGTGACTGCAAGATGAAGTTTCCAATCTTCTTCTCTTGGCAGTGGAAAGCTGATCATCAATGCTAGAGTTGGTAATGTAATTAGAATGATTACCTCCATTTATGAGCTCTTCAAGACCTAATTCTGAGAATAATCCTTTCCGGCGGCCAGCCCCAGGATTACAATCCAACTCTGAGATGCATTCTGAAACACCAGTACAACTAGCTACATGACCACTACTCACAACAGGCTTTGTTCCATTTTCTTGGCAATCCCTAGCTTGTCCACACCCATAATCCAATCCCAAACCATCAAACAGATTAGTGCCAGCATCATTCATAATTACAGGTTTCTGTTGTCCATCACAAATAAATGCATCAGTGATGGAACTTTGCACTGAATTAGCTGGTTGTGTGAATGGAATTTCATGTAATGCATCTCCAACCAAGCTAGATGACATTGAAGTAACTCCTGCTGATTGTAAGAGACTTTCAGTCATTGTGATGCCATGCTCTGATGGAGACAAAAACCACTCACAAAGATTATCCACTACAAAGCAGTTAGACAGATCTGTTGCAAAATCATCTAGCTTAAACTCTTCTGTGAATTTCTGCAGGCTAGTTTCTTTTTCCTGAGATCCACATTTTTCAGCATTATATGATGAAGCATAATGACAGTTGCTCAGAGATCTTGCAGAATTTTGTTGAATAGCTTTTTCTACATTAACCAATCCCTCTGTGCTATGCAATGAAGTAACCGTTGACTCCCCTTGAAAATCCTGCTTTGAATATCCACAAAACACCGGAATATTTTCTTTTTTAGAAGAGACATTTTGAGAATCCAGGATCCCCATTTCAGATGGCAACTGTGACTCCAACGAAGTCAGTATAGAACTTTCACTACTCCAAGTACTAATGCAAGGGGTTTTTGCAGCTGAATTCTCAACAGAAATGGCAGATTGTGAAGACAACCAGTGAAGCATAGTATCAGGATTGCTGGATAATATCATTTGAGCTTCAGCGTCAGCTGTCTCCAATTGACTAATGAGATGAGATGTGTCCAAACATAATAGGTTTGTCTTCTCTTGTTGAAAATCTGAAATGGGACCAGAGGACTGGGTAAGATTTGTTGAAGCAGTATAAGCTACCTCCATGAGTTCATTGCTGCTGCCACCATGCATTGGTGTGATATTACCATTGCAGAAGGAAGTAAACCACTCATTTAGATCACAATTTTCATAGTTCAAAGATGAAGTTGGGTTGTCTGGGGAAGCAAGGCCATTAATATTTCCCACCTCAGCAAACAACCTTTTTACTTGAATTATAAATTCTGGAATCTCCAATATCTGCAATGGTTATAGCATTAGAATCTACTGACACTCATTGATGGCATAGTAACTAAGTGAACGATATATGCTCCATAAATCATTAAGTCTTGGATACAAACTGTATACATAAAGGCGTGCACAAGCAGGATTGAATTGTCCATGCAAATCAGACATTAATTTAGGATCTGTTTGTGTAGCAAATTTGACATCAGTTGCAATGAAACCCATTCAAGAACAACTAGATCTAGATAGCATGGTCATTTGGGGATCGGTGGAAGACAAAATGCTCCCATGCATGAAGCCTGAAGCCCCAGTAATAGTTAGTTCCCACTGACAAATTAAATGACTGAAAACCATATCCCCCAGAATGTATTAAATTGCTTATATGGAAAAGTTACTTGACAAAAATGTACCAAAAAGTATACAGCTGCATGACAGTGAATAATATTAATTGACATGATTTCAGTATCCATACCTTCTGAGTGGATCCAAATTGTATCACCCCTTGTGATTCCACAGGAATTACAACAATCGTCTGCAAATTGGTTTAACTGTCAGTGAGAATGGCCGTACGATCTTGGATGAAACTAATACAGCTTCAAATGGCTGTAAGAAATAAGAAATTTTAAACGCTACCTTTAGTCCAGTGAAAAATTGACAAGTAACCTCAGAATCATCCTGCAAAGAAATAAATCTTCAAATAAGAGGACATAGCCATGATATGATCAATTTGACAAAAACTCCCACACACAAATACTTTGCGTGCTAGTTAATGCCTAAATATTTTAAAGAAAAGGTGAAGCACCTCGTATTTATCTTTACTCCCAGCAGGAATTCGTCCTCTATTGTTATCATCTGAGAAAATCCATTGGTACTTCCCAGACAAAGCAGCTTGACCAACAAATCTGAATTAGACAATGACAACAAAATTAGCACTTCAAATCTAAATAAGTTGCTGAACAACTATGTTCCCAAGTCCGAGGAAATGCATTTTGGAAATTTGGAAAAAACATCAACCCAAAAAGGAAAAAATAGCAATAATTGCAGAACTGGAACAAAACACTAATTTGAGCTTACCCTTCACCCATGATGTGGACCTGTAGAAGCATATTGTTAATTACTGCCTCCATTTCTTCTTCATAGTAGGCATCTTCCATAGTCAACAACCTGGTAACATCTCAAAGAATTAATTTTTAAGGTAAGCAAAATACCATACTCAGCAAAAATCTATGTCAAATCTGAAACCATAAGCTACTTTCAGGGTTGGGTTCAGACAGTGAAGGTGAAGGTTTTTCTTGCTCATATAAGGGCCTGATCTCAGAAAGAACCTGTAAATAATGCAGTCACTGGGCTCAGTGAACTTATACCAAAACTAGAGTACACATGAGTAGAATACTTTATTTACTGTAAACCAGCATGTCTTGCTTAAAATGTCATTCTTTACCAACTTTTAGGCTTTTTTTCTCCACTGCTCCATGTAAATATATTTAGAATATAAAGACAAGAATAGATCAAGTTTTGGCCATCAAGAATTAGTACATGAGTTTAAACCTGCATACAGCATGAGCTTAAAAAAACCAGGAACTGAGATCGCAAATTAGGGAGAATTACATATTAAAAGAACTCGGAAACCAAACGCTTCAAAACTTGGAAGAAGCAAACAAAAAGCAGAACTATTTAAAAAGAAAAGTTACATGGAATTTCTTTGATCAAAGCGCCAGAAAGCCCCATAAGACCATCCATTACTGCAACAAAGACTCTTAAGCGTGTCCTTCAACACCGAACCCATTTGAGTTTCACTTCACGACCTCAAGGTCAGAACTTAGCACTCCATTTCCCAGTCTCAGTCAACCAGCTCAAATGTTGTCTCAAAAGTAAACTGCCTTCTGGCACAAAAAACACTGAAACCAAAACCAAGAATGGAGCAAGGACTGTGAAGGGTTCCAAAGAAAGCTGTTATTGGAAATCAGAGTGTTTTTCTTGAAAGAGAATGTGAAAACAGATAATCGTCGGCGAGTGAGAGAGTAAGGGATTAAAAGCAAATGGGCTTGTGTGTATGTGTTAATATATATATATATATATATAAGAAATGAAGGGTAGTTTTCAGTTTTGTCTCTCTTTTCCTCTCTTTCTCTTTTTCCTATATGCAAAAACGTTTCTTTCTTTCTATCTATCTTTGCTTTCAAAGGGACAAAAAATGGAGATCTTTGAGCATTTACTGTGCCAATATCTTTGTCTTCGTTTTTCCCGGCGACCGGTCCCATCTGGATCTTGTCTCGCTATTTTCTTTGTCGTTTTACCGGCTGTAGCCGGTCATGGTAGTTAGCTTTCTCGTCTGGTTTTTGTGTCTAATATCTCACGAGATATTTATATATTATCTCGTGCGCTGATGTTATTGTGTATTAAGATTAAGATTATATGGAGTAATTAAAATATGATGCATAAATAATGTATTGAATTGTTATGATTGGTATTCATTAGGTTTTGGATTTGGGATTTATGATTTAATTTTGGGAATATTCAGAATTCTATATGTTAATAAATGACGATTTATTTTGTTATAAATTCCATATGTATAATTACTTTATTAAATAAAGTTTGCATAATTTTTTTAATTAAAATTAAAACATATCTCTAGTGTCGATTTTATTTTAAAGAAATTAAGAGAATATGAACAATAAACCGGTGGCCTGATTAGATAAATTAATTTTATGTTATAAATCTTTTTTTTTTGCTAATAATTCAATTGATGAGCTCAAGTAATGCCTTTTTTAGTTAAAATAATATTTTATATTTTAGTAAGAATTTAATTTTCATGGTTTAGTAAAATTAATTAATTAATCATTTTTTTAGAACATGTTAATATTCCAAAAACCATTTCTCATAAATAAAACTAATAATATATAAAACATTTTTTAGAAAAAAAAATGTTTGTCGATAATAAAGCTGGGATTTTATATTTGTATATTATGTAAAAGATAAATTAATAATAAAGTAATAAATAATTTATTAATTTAAAATAATAAGGTACTAAAAAATAATTGATTTAAAATGAAATATATTTTGGAGAATTTATTAATTATTATTTTAAATTTGTAAATAAAAAATGAATTTGTTAAATTATAATTAAAAGGTAAAATAAATATATAAGCTTTATTGCTGAACACAAATTAAAATGGCATTGATTTATTATTTTATATTTATATAAAATATTTATCTTACATTACTATTTTATTATATAATTCTCAAAGTCCCCTGCCCAGTCAGCCAAGAATTTAATGGCTAAAATATTATGCAAATCTCTACCTGTTAATTATGATTACTAAAAAATACACATTAAATAATTAAAAAAAACAAAACAATCATCATGGCCTGAGCTTTTTAAAAAAAAAAAAAAAAAAAAAAAAAAAAAAAAGAAATCGTTCATGCTAATATGCGCCGCCCCCATCTCAAAATTTATTAACTTAGACACGAGGCACGGTGCAAGTTAGCATCTCCAACTAAAATAAGGACATGGGCGGTGTCGCTTTGTGGACTCTCTATTTCTAACAATCTCGCACTTTATTACAATTTCAACCACTTAAGATTTGGTTCCTACTGTAACGAAATTACGTAATTAATTAAAATATATTGTAATTTATTTTTTAAAACAAAAAATGATTGGCTATAGCTATGGTAGAGTCATGAATTTAATCTACGTGCTTTTTCTCTCTATAATTATTAAAACAAATTCCAAATAATAATACTCTAAATATAAAATAATAATTAAATGGTTAAATGAATTTCTCCATCATTCTTTATCACAATAATAATGAGACTTGCAATATAAGTGATGACTGACATAATTCCATATAAAATATCATCATTTGATTACTAATTTATTATGCGTTTGTTTTTTTAATTTATATATTATTTAAAAATGCATAATACACAACTTGAATTTAAATAGGTGAAATTTCTTAGAGAAAACCCAAATTCTATATGGGATTATTTAGAAATTGTAATTAAATTAAAACATTAAAAAGTATATGATATTCTAATGCTGATATAGCGATAAATAAAAATTTAACAATAATTAATTTTGTTTATTTATTTCATTTTACTGTAAATTTAGTTTAATGTTTAAAGAAAAATAAAATAATTAAATGAAAACAATAGAATAAATTAAACTGTTTCATGCAACTTTTGGAAGCTTACTTCCGTAGCTATTTTGTATGGCTCAATTTACAATAATAGCTTCACGAAGTAATATGGTGATGGAAGCTTTTCTCATTGTTTCCATGGTGTAATTATTTGACCACTCAAATATACAATCACCCAATTTTGATTTTGATTTTTATTTTTGTGATTTGCTATGAATTTGACTCTATATAAAAATAAATTCAAGAGCATATTACTAATATTTATATCATAGTTTTAATTGTATATATAACCTTAATTTGATATATACTATAATTTTTTCATAGACCATAAATTGGACATTAATATAATTTATTCACATAAAAAACAACTACATGGCTTTTATTAATTTCAAGTCGTCAATTTTGGCAAAATTCAAAAAGTAAAGGGCAACAGAAAAATAAATCATATTTATATCTATTGAACAAAATGATTAAATTTCCATGTAGAAGTATGAGATACCCAATAGAAAGCTCGAAATTTTGGAAAAATATATCCATCGTTTTTAATTATTATTATTATTTTTTATTTTGGAATCTGCATTATTCTACCATCTTTTCTGTCTGACCCTTGCAGTTAAACATTACTAAAAAAAAATATATTAATTTCTTTTGAAGGTTGAGTGCATTTTAAGGCTCCCAATGGCGATAGTGGCAGTGGCAGAGGGTCTACTATTTAGGGCAGTGTTGGAAATGGTGGCGGCTGTGGAGGCAGACAGTGGTGATCGGCCACAAGGAATATTCCGGTGGTAATGGGATTCTCTAGCTAATAGGGAGGTGGGTCTGTGGAGAGGAGGGTCCCACCTCGGGAACTGAAACATTATAAAAGGTTAAATGTGATGAGTGGTCCCCTTGTGAAGGGGTTGTGGGGTTTGTAGGGATCATTTTCTGATACCACCTTCTGTCACTGCCTCCTCGCCTCGTTGCTTACAATTGAGAATTTGAAATTGAAATTGAAATTCATTACTGCAACTAATTAATATTGTTTATTTGAATTAATTAGTGGTCACTAAAGTAATAAGCCAGCGTGGTCAAATGATCTATAACCTTAGGTTAATCCCACTACTACACACATCTAAAATCTCACCATCAAATTTAATTAAATATTTGTAATATCAATCTCTACCACATCCCGTATGTAAATATCTATTTGCTCTTTTTTATAATTTGTTCTACTATACTTTTTTATATATATTAAAAATATTTATTTTAAATATATTAAATTTTATTAAATACTAAATATTTTTAAAAAATATCTTAAAATAAAATAAAGTTATAATAGTTAATTTATATATTACTTAAATAATAATTTTAAAATAATAAAAATTATGAAAAAAAAACTTTACCTGTATATATATTCACTTTATGTAAGTATTCAAGTAAAATAAGGTTGAAAAAAAAACTAGGGAAACTATAGGTGTTACCACTCAGGCATCACTCGTTTTCATCACGCGTCATCATTTGACAGTGGTATGAACTGTTAATTTTGGGCTTGCTCGCATCATCTATATATATATATATATATATCTATGTCTGTTTCTTAGTCCACACTCCCTTTCAAAATGCAGTCACTCACTCACAAGTACAAGTATAAAACCAAAAGCCTATCTGTGCCTATCCTCAACTGCTGCCCTAAAACATAAAGAGGAAGAGGATATAAGATTAAGTACAGTGTGAACTTCATACACTCATATACGGTTAGGCAGATGGCACTTATCCAAATTTCTCTTCATACCCTTTTCATTTTTTTTTTTTCGCTTTAGTTTGCAAAAGAAAGAAAGGGCATACTTGAATTTAAAACTAAACACCAAGTTAAATAAATGTATATAATATTCATACTTCCTTTTCCCATTTCATTCGATCAAGTGGATATTTGAATCTATAATATTATAATATTACAGATGCAAAATAATAATCATTTAAAATAAATTATAAATTGTATTATAATATAGAGTCACGTGATAAGTATTTAATAAATTTCAAGTTATTGTACGAGTTTCATCCATAGAAAAAAAATCAGGATACGGTAATACTCAATCCTTTATCAAAACTCTTTCTCTTTAGCAAGTCGAATGTTCATGGAAAAATACCGTTAACGAAATATAATCTAATAGATTTTCAGTACGTTTATAAATACAAAATTTTCTATCTAGTAAGCGATATCAATCGAATTTTCAGAAGATTTAATAACTAATTTTATTTTATTATAATATAAAAACAAATATATACAGACATCAAAATACATAGTCTTATACCCTCATTCTAAGTTTAAAGCAATATATTATATTCATCCAATTTATAAATTTTATTAACCTGAATATTCTAATTTTTTCTCTTTTACAAATTGATTGCAGTTTAATTTAATTTTTTTCAAGTCACATCAATTATGATATTAAAATTTACTAACAATTTATTTATACTAAAGACTGCAATTTAATTTTTTTTAAATCACATCAATTGTTAAATTAAAATTTACTAATAATTTATTTATACTAAAGTAATCTATAACCGCACGGTTCATATGTACACTTTCCATGTCTATAAACTACCAATATAAATTATACTAAGGGAATTATTTAGTATATCCAGTGTAATGCATCAGGTGTATAGTCAATTAAATTTATGATTATACTAGTAATTAGATGTATCTCATGTGTGTATATACATATATATGAGAGAGAGAGAGAGAGGGCATGTAACTGTGCATGCATTTATCTCCATAATATGAAGAAAGGAATGTTGGGTTAATTAAGGGAACTATTGCATGAGGAATGGGGTATAAGTGGGCAATGGGTCCCCATCTATTCACATATCTCTCAGTCTAGTCTGAGAATCTTGACTTATCTATACCACCCTAAATCTCTTCTTTTTAATTTTACCCTCTTTTGGATTTCCCATTCTGTGATCTCCCTGGTCCAATGACTTCACCTATCCAAGGACCACTATTATCACTTTTGGATTTTGGTAATAAATGAAAAGAAAAACCCACTTAATGCCCAAAACATGATTGATAATTATCCCAACACAGGGTTTTCTAAACATTACTAATTTCCTTGTTCATTAGTTAGTTAACATTACAATTATAAGGTCTGGGTTTTTAATGCCCTATCTGCCCACACCTTGTTTTAGTGGGTGGGAATTTGTCACTGAGAGAGAGACCCACCAAGTGATTGCAGACGCAAAGTTACACCATTATTCTCACCATCACAACCCTTCATTTCTAGCAAGCAAAGCTTATGATTCTGTCTCCTGAAGACAACACACGCTTAATCATGGCCGTTGAGAAGTAAGTCAACGGCACATCAATGAACAGCTTTGCTTTCTCTCTTTTCTTTTCTCCACTCCTTTTACAACTTAAATCTAACACCAAGATTTAGCTTGTCATCCTTTTCTTTCTGTGTTTTTGAAAACCATACCCATATACCATATATAATAAATGATGATTGATTAACATCAAATATGGTTAAACATTTTGTTTCCGTGTTGTTGGATACTCCATTGATGTCTACGCTTTATTCATCTCCATATACATATATATATATATATATATATATATATATGCTTTGCCCTACCCTGACAGTGGCCAACGGGCTACAGTGATTGCTTCCTCGCCTTTGTAAGTTTTGACTTGCAAATTGCAATAAAGGCAATTTCAAGTTAATTATTATCTCTTCTTCATGCATCCTCGGGAACCAAATTTAATAACAATCATAAATAGGATGGTGGTAAATATTTCTGCAGATCATTCAAGCTGAAACCTACTTTGCTACCCACGATAAAATTTTCATTTTTAGGGTAAAAAATTTATTTATATATATATATTTATCATTAATGAATTGGGTAAGCTCTCTTATTTTTTAGTACAAAGTTTGTTAATTACTTATATATATATATGAGAAACTTGGATTCGATGTGTTTTAATTTCTATTACCCTAAAGTGCATGTAGAGCAATTAAGATACCCTAATATTTAAAATTTTTTAATATCACATACTTTTTCTTAAACAAAATTTAGAAATCTTCATACTGGTTGCATGCTTCAAAAAGTTAAAGTTATTTATGCATACTTACCAATAATTTCCTTCAATACAAAGAATGTAACTTTTGATGACATGAGAGGTACGTTAGAAACATGTATAGCATGGACTATACAAAAGGAAGTTTGACATTAAAAAGGAAAAATTAAAGCACAAACATAGTCAAAGGTGTCTTTAACATGCATTGTTATGATTCTTGTCAAGCTGTAGATGCTCTTCTACGAGAATCCTGCATGCTCAAATACCATTTATAATGAGATTATTACAAATTTATCTTTATGATCCAAACCCTTCAAATGCAATTTTGACTTCTACCCACATAGTTATAAGCATCCTCAAAACACTTCCTTATTTTCAATCATTTCATAACATCTCACAAAAAGAAGCATCCCTTTCCCCCTTTGTATGTCATAAATTCAGAAAATTAATTATTGACATAATGACATAGACACAAACCCTTTTTTATTTTTTAAATTTGCATAATGATAGGGTTTTTAAACATTATAGCTATATATGATGATCTTATGAGAGATGGTATAACAATATATATAGTATCTATACTCTCGGAATACCGTATTAGTTAATGATATATATTTTCTTTAAAATTAAAAAAAAAAAAAAGTGAAAATGGAAGGCATTCTCTGAATCATTTGTCTCAATGAAAAGGAAATGGGTTTTGTCGCTATAGAAATATTGTCTCTCGAGAAAAGCTTACAGGGAATCTCACTCCTTTTATTGGAAGCAATGGAAGCGAAAGCTGACACTTCAATTGACCTTTGCCACATAAGCTTTACACTGTCCAATAAAAGCCTAACACTAATGCTAATCTCACGGATACCCTTCTACTCACTTTTCTTTCGTCATCTACATATATATGCTCAACCCTCTACATATAATATAAAGTAAATGAATTTGAAAAAAAAAAAAAAAGTAAATGGTGAATTAGAAACTAATAATCCAATAATATTTATCTAACTATGGCCTATGTATGTGTGGGTGAAAGCTGGGCAGCAGTAGCTGAGAGACCAAAGAAAATGGTGAATGTTTATTCGCCATGGTAGGAAGTGTGCATTATGATTACTATATTGGGATTGTGTGCCCAAACAACTACAGACCACTCCAACTGGAAATGTCATTCATGTCCCATTTCAAAGTTAACCAACTTTTTTTCATGCACGAAAATGCAGACGCTAAGAAAAAGTTGAGACTTAATTATCAGTGTCTCCTCGCTAATCAAGGCTTAATAACACTTCTTAAGTACTGTATTGCAAAGAATATGGAAAAAAAAAAAGAAAAGAAAAAAAAGGAGCGAGTGAAAATAAAAACACAAAAACTGCAGAAGGCCCAGAAGCATTTATTAGCAAAAGTGGTGGAGTTTTACGGAGCTATCAACCACTAATGAACCAATCATGACTATGTTTTGTGCTCTACTCAAAGTGCTGCTTTACTCTGCAACCAGGCCCACGGCTTCAGTATCCTCTACATAGAATGTCTACTCTCTTTCATACATTTCCTGAGCCCTTCTCTCCTCACCACAGATTCTAGTGGTCTAGCGGTAGAGAATCCTCTCCGGGTTACAGGGCCCGTCAGGCTACGGACCACACCAAGACACATCTCCATGGACCATTGGTCCATTTGCTTGCGTGCTACTCGAGACTCGAGAAAATGAAATTTCCCAAAGACAGCCAGCCACGTGGCTTGTGATTCTGATGTTGATTGAAGCGTCCATTAGAATCTAACGGCGGTTTTTTTGAGGAGGTAGGCGCCGGCGATGTAGGGGACAAGTAGCCGGAGGGTGCAGATGGTGGCGAAGGGCTCACTGTTTGTGGGGGCCCAGTCGAGATGGTGATGTAAGAGGTGATTGGATATTTTGGCACCACGTCATGGATGGTGTTGGGTGGAATGATAGTGTGTCAGGTACGATGATGAGAGTTAACGTCATCGCTGCTCCATTTGTCTTTCGGATTGGAAACGTGCCATATTCGAACGTGAAATAGAAGTGGCATTCATGGGAGTTGGGCTTAGAGTGGTCTGATCCTTGGGCCAGTTGTTCATAACTGGTCCAATAGCTATGCCCATAATGGTCAGGATCCAACCTCGGTTTTAACTTTTAAGTTAAAGGCACTAATTATGGGCCTTTGTCATTCGCTAACTCTTTTCTACATTTTGGTCGACCTCCCAGCAATTGGGCTCTCACCAGGATGAAACTTTTTCTTTTATTTTCTTTTTTGACGATTAGAATTTGAGATTTTACAGCTCCAATACTAAAACTCATTAATCTAACTCGTATGATTTATGAAACAAAACATAAAGATGAGAACAATACAACGACGGGGAGTTCTAATTATCGTCATTTGTTTTCGTTGTTTAAAAGAAGAACAAGTCTGGCTATTTCCTGCGTCTTTCAAACGGCATATCTTTGGTTATTTATTATTTGTCGTTTGGTATTTATTGTCGTATTTGTTAAGCAATCTTTAACGACCAATTAGCTTTCTTTAATCATCCCATTCACACCCTCCCCTTCCTCTCCTTTCTCCCCACGTATATCTAAACTCGCTATCAATTAGGCGATATTTTATGGGCTCGAAGCCTGCCCATTGTAGAAAGATCTTCGCTTTCGTTTCTTTCAACGTCACGACCTGAGAAGCTATAAGGGCGACCAGATATCACCAAATCCGATCTTTGACTGGGTCACCGTCCCCTTTTCTGGCCAATCTTAATTTTCTCTCTCTTTCAAAACCTCTTGTTTTTATCATCAACTATACAGAGAATGTATGTAAAAGCGGTTCCACCGACGGATTTGAATAGGAACACCGAGTGGTTCACGTACCCAGGTGTATGGACTACCTATATCCTCATGGTTTTAATGTCTTGGCTTATCGTTCTTTCCCTCTTTGGTTGCTCTCATGGCATGGCCTGGACCATTGTCCACCTCGCTCATTTCCTTGTAAGATTTTATTTTCTTACTTTCACCCCTAATTTTCCAAAAATTTTCCAAATTGGCTTCTATCCTTTTCATTTATCTAGTTTTCTTTAGTGGGTTTAAATTTGTGTTCGACGATTAATGCTCATAACACTATTATGGATTTGTTTGCCTGTTGGATTAGGATGCTATTGATTGAACTGTTTCAATGTTTTGTTTAGAATGTGCAATTTCTGGTTCTGAACGTTAATTGTTTAGTTAGAGGTCTAGATTAGCTGATCATGGAGTTTGGGCTTGCATGTTAATTTTGTATCCTGTGTTAGTGAAATTGATTGATGCAACAGCCCGCAAAATTATCAATGTCTTTTTTATTCTGGTTAGCTAATAATTGCATTTCTTTAACACAGCAATGAAGGATTATGGTAAGAGATATGATATTCTCTTATCATATTCTTCTTCGCACTGCATATGCAAACACTTTTCATGTATTGCAGCTGATCTTTCTTGATTTTGATTTTCAGAATGCCTTAGTAGGTTCTATCCGGATTTCTAAACTGAGACTTATTTAGTTGCCTGCAACTTCCTGCATCTAGTTAACAATTACATATGCTAGATATACTCCCAACGACTAGCACGCTGGCAATTTTCATTTTAGATGTTGGGCTGCAGGTATTTCTGGAAACGACAACGCCCAGGGCAAGCCCAAGTTTTACGTTTTAAGATTTAGACTCAGCCACTCAGGAAGCTGATTTTAACAACCAGAGAACCATTCTTCAATTTTAGTAAGCATTGGCATGAACTTGTTTGAGACTCTATTGGAGAATCAAGAAGGTTTCATCAGCATTGAGTGCATGAAGTTTAGATCTTTTTTTTTTACTTAGCTCAAAGTTTCCTGTTATTTAAGCTTGGGAAAGTAGTTAATCCACTTGATAGTTTACCGATCCAAGTGTGGATTCCACCTTCCTCAAAATGGGTTTGTGTTTATATTCTTCGAATTATATTATTGGCAAAACATTGTGCATACGTCAAGTCACCAACTTAAGAACGATTTTAGTCTATAGTTCCACCATTATTATTATTAGTTTTGGCATAGCATATAAATTATAAACTTGATTGCTGTTTGATTCACGATTGAATCAGCATTTTCTTCTTTTAAAAGTGGATGAATATTAAATCCCCCAAAAAATTCCAATGTGTAAGAGACCTCAACAAGCAGCCTAGTGTTTAGCATATATCTGTTGCTATTAGTCTCTTTTTCTTTTTTATCATGCGTTTCTTTCCTGCCCACCTAGCAGGATGCAGATGGTTAGGATAATAACAAATTAATTATTTATATCTTTATTTCTATTGGTTGATGTTCTTTAATGACTCTGTTTTTCTTGACTCTTCAGCTTAATGTCTTATAGCAAACTTATTTGCATGAATGGGATTCGTGCCTTTTTGGGTGATTCTTAGCATAAAAATCTGCTTTTTTGTGCTTTCTTCACATGCTACTTCGAATAATTGTGCCTTCTAGAGAGAAGAATTTAATCTGCAAGAGATATCAGTTTTGCTGTTGTTTGTAGCAGGCAAAGCTAGGGCAAGAAATTGTTGCATTTCTCTTTGCAGTCTTAAATTCTTCATGCTCACTTTTTTTTTTTGTTAATTGTTATATATTGCTTCAGATTACCTATCATTTCTTTCACTGGAAGAAAGGAACTCCATTTGCTGATGACCAGGGCATCTACAATGGGTTGACTTGGTGGGAGCAGATAGAAAATGGCAAGCAACTGACTCGCAATAGGAAGTTTTTGACTGTTGCACCTGTAGTGTTGTGAGTAGTTTGCTCTTAACTCTCAATTGGACACTGAAACAAAAATGTGAAATATATGCACTAGTGGTTGGTAAGAGACAATAAAATGATATACAATATTCACTGATTATGAAATGACTTGTTGTTGGATAGCTTATGTCACCTATTATAAGAGAATAGTTTGTGTAATATTTGGAAAAATAGGATCTCTCTGAGTTTCTGGATAAGTTTGTCGTGTTGCCTGTTGTTATTAGCAATTGTTTAAACCTCCAGCCTGGTCCCTCATATTCTGAGTTTGAATTTGAGAACAGTCCCTTCCCTTCTTTCATAGTAGACATACTACTTATCATAAAACCCAGTGGTAGAAATCTATTTCTCTGGATGCTCTTTTGTTCCCCAGTTTGTTTCATTCCTTCAGCTGAATTGGTCAGGGTTTTCTTTGGACCAGACTACAAGAGAGGTCTGAAAAAGCATTCATTGAATGCACTGGCAGCAGACAAATGAAGCGCATGTACACAGTTTATTTATGTCGAAATGAACTCTCTTGTAAAGCAGTTGTTAATATGTTTTATGTGAACTTTGCCTGTTTATTTGACATTTTGACTTTTATCTGCTTGGCAAACAAAGCATATGCTGAAAGGCTGATAGGAATGACTTGTCATGATTGTTTCAAAAGTTGATATATCTTTGTCACTGGACAAGTGCTTTGCTTCTCATAATTAGATGGTCCCTTTTGCTGGCTATTCTTGAAGCACTATTTTCTTCTAAGAAAAGTCATCTTGCTAAAAGTGTGTTGCCTGCTCCCATGGTTCCCAGCCTAGAATTGTTTAGACTTTATTTTTTTTTTTTTTTTAAAAAAAATAAAAACTTTAGAGGACATAAGCATGGTGTGCTTGCTTTCAATCTGGGACTGGTGGTGGAAAATTGATGAAAACTTGCTCGGTTTTTCTTTTATTATTATTACTACCTTTTTCTTTTGGGTGGGGATTGGAGATCTGTGGTGTTGGGTAATGCAAAGGCCTATCGAGTAGTTTAGATAGTTGGGAATTATTAGTTGATTGTATCTGCAACTCTTACTTCCCCAAGAATGCAAAATCTTAATAGTTTTAATTAGCTAAACTATCTTTCGCTCACATCATATTCCATTTGGCAGGTACTTGATAGCTTCACACACAACAGATTATCAAAATCCAATGTTGTTCTTCAACACATTGGCAGTATTCGTATTGGTGGTAGCTAAGTTCCCTCACATGCACAAGGTTCGAATATTCGGAATCAATGCTGATCAGTGAAATACAAAAATCTTCATGTTTGATCTAGTCGCGACTAGATTCAACTCTTTGGCATTCTGATGCAACGACATTATCCCTGTACAGATACTGAACTGTGAAGGGTTATCACTTATCACTATTTGTTCATTATGAAGCAAATATATATACGCCCTCAATTACATGCGGATGGTCAATATAATTTCTCTTTCACCTCCTGCTTCTGCTGCTCCTTCTTCTCTTCCCTTGAACGCTTTTCTGTGTTGTATATCTATTTCTTGTTTCGAGGCAATATAATCTATTTTACTGCTATTTCTTATTTGAGGCTACAAAATCTATTTTAGTTTGTTTCTTGTTCTTCTCAGATATATACTCTCCTGAAGCTTGCAAGATAAACAGGGAATTGAATATTGGTTTAATTGGGTTGCATTGCTCACTAGTTATGAACTTAAAAGGAAAGGTAGTCGTTCCCCCTTCCCTCTTTCTTTAATCCTGTCCTGCCCTTTAAAACCATAATGTTGCAAATTATTGCGGCTGCTTTTTTTTTTACCAATTGAAAAGCAAAGCTGGTACATTAGGAGCCAAATGAAAGGCTTAAAGGGCCCAAGTAGTTGGAATATTGTTGTGGCAGTAGCAAGGGAAGTGGCCATACATTTGGCACTAACTACTCTTATCTACTCTCATGATAAAGCACATGCACACATCTTTAACTGGCAATAGATGACAGGCTCTTTTTACTGGATTAAGCAATGTGACCTACAACACAATTATGTTAGCTCAACTGCCATTTCTAAGGGAATCCTAAAGATAAATACCTCGTTTGGCAATTTCTCTTTACTTTAACATGTGGTCTAGCTCCTCTAGAGTATAGACATCTTATGCTCAATCCTTCCATCCTTAATGCCATTAAAACAGCTAAACATCCTCCCAAGTAGTTGGTGCTTTATATTAAACTTGCTTTTTTTTTTTAGGCTTGTCATTGTTTTGTGTCCGAAATAATGCATTAACACGAAAAACTAAAAATCCTTTTGGAAAAAGCATATTAAAGCAACTTAACAACAGTATAGATGCTTTTCCCCCCTCACCCCATTTCCAGTTTCCACCCTTCCTTTCATATTGATCTTTTACCATTTATAGCTATCTTGCTGAGGAAACTTTGAATTAAAGGCTCTATCCTTTGCATCAAAGGAAAATGAAATTGTCTCTCTACCAAAAGAAAATGAAATTGTAAATTTGGACCAGTTATTGGGATATATGTATGCATACATTCACTTATTATGGTTGCCAAGCCCATAGGAAAAAAGAAAGGAAAAAAAGAGCAAGGTAGGGTTAATGGGTCATATAAGAAAATAAATAAAATAGAGGCCTGAAACTGGCAGGAAAGAGACCCCTCCAATCCCATGATAGAGGGGCTGAGGAGGTGGTCTATCTAACATATTTGCTAGTTATTATGCACATTAAGTGGGTTACAGCAAAGAAACAAAAATGAACTAATTTTATATAAATTTTATAAAGAGTCTAGATCTAGATGGATCAGAATTATAGTGGGGTGAATTATTCTCTAGCACACTTGCCTAGGAGAATGTTTGTGGGTCCCAAAACCAAGACCAAAGAAAGAAGGGTTTGTCAGAGATTTCTCAATCTTCAAATTAATTTTTTTTAAAAAAAAAAAAAAAAAATAGAAGGTGGCCTGGGATCAATGATCACTCGGGGAAAAATGGGCAATGTGACTGTGTTTTGAAGAGTGCTTGGATATGGAAGTCAGTAGGTGAGGCTTTCAGTTTTAGCCGTGAGATTATGCTACCTGGTTCATCATGATCTCCAATTCTCCCACCTGCTCCATGATTTGCTTCTAATGTCTGTAAAAATCTGAGTCCTGATGACACCATGTATGCTCAGAGCCTGTTTACAAATATTCAAAAAAGAACAGGAGAGGAGGGGAAAAGGAATAGTTCAAAGCCACCATTGGAAATATATCTGACGAGGTTACAAGAATATGTATTAACATAGTAATTATATATATATATACTAATTAACATGTCTGAGAAATTGAAAGAAACTAATAATGAACAAAGCCTTTCATCCATAGAACTTCTTACAAATTTTCACATCATACATTATTTCGTCTTTTTTTTTTTAATACCAAGCTATAACCAATGACACGTAATAGCTAGATGGGTAAGCTTTCCTGCTAGCTCTTGATTTCGTGAGATGGAAGAGACATGATATGAAGTTAAGGGCATGTGTAGTTCATGACCTCTTCTACTCGTTGCATACCCTAAAAAAAATTCTGGGCTTAGCTTGATCTATTCTTCTTCTTCCTTCTTCTTCTTCTTCTTCTTCTTTTGTCTTATACAAACCCCATTTCCCCCTTAAAATGAAGCCAATCTAAAAGAAGCTTCAAACCTCCAGAGTTCAATTAACATAGTAAAGAAGATAATTGAGATTAAAATCACAAAGCAAATATAGAGAAACCCATGTATCCTATCTGTTAGTAATGAAGAAATCCAAACAGGTCACCCAAATTAATAAAAAGTTTCTTTTAAAAAATCCAAAGTAAAATAAGACCCACCCATATTAATTATTTTCTTCAACTGTGTAGCTTACCATGATCCTCCACCTCCACCCAACATTCCAGTCCAATATCCAGCTGAATCTCCCGGCTCTCTATTCTGCTCAATATCAGATGTGCTTGAGACTTGCTTTAGATCTTCAAATGGAAACAAAAGCCTCCCACCAGCCTCTTGAACCCCCTGGAGATTACCATAACCACTTCCAAGCCCATCAAGAGAGAAATTCAAGGTTGGTTTGAAATCTTGAAGAGAAAACCCTGATGTGTAAACTGAGTTTGGATCTTGAACTGGCATAGGCATGAAAGAATTCAGACCCCTTGAAGAGATTCCAGTTAGCAGCTCCAAAGCTGAAAGTTGCGATGCAGTGGATGTAGAAGAAGTAGAGATTTGGTTGTTCTTGTTGTTGGTTTCAATATTAGGCAGTTGAATTAATTCAGAAAAACTTGTTATACCTGGAGTAGATGGGAAAGCAAGGTTGAGATCTTGGCCTTGATGGATCTTAGGGTTTTGAGTAGAAGACTGGGACAATCTTGAAGGTGTAACAAGATCAGGAAGTTTCTTAGACGAAGAGGAGGAAGAAGATGAAGAAGTAGCCGAAGCTGATCTCTTGTTCTTTCTGGAGCCACCACCGACAGGAATATTTCTGAGAGAACCACCTTCAGTCCAATACCTTCTACAAGTCTTGCAGAAGTATCTAGGCTGAGTGAGACTGTAGTTGTTGTAGTAGCAGAACTTGGTGTTGGTTGAATTGCACCTTGGACAGTTCAAAGCTTGCTCTTTTTGAGGTCTCGCTTTCCTCTCCAAAGCTGCTGCTGCAGGCTTCGGGCATGTATTTGTGACTATCTCTTCTATTGGTTTCACCATTATCTCCTTTAAAAAAGAAAACAAAGAACATAAAGAAAGAAACACCATGGCTTAAAGATCAAACAACTCAAAGATTAAAAGAAAAGATAGACAAACAAATAAAAACAATTTAGCAACTTTTACACTTTTCAACATTTGATCAGGCCATTAAAAAGAAAAAAGGAAAAATAGCACTCTTCTTTTTCTTTCTCACTCAACCAAAAGAGAAAGATAAAGTGGGATATGTGGTGAAGAAACTAAATCCAAATGAGTGGGGACTTGCACCAGCCATGAACACCAATCATCCCTTTTGAAAAAAAGAGAAGCCAATAAACCAGAAACCATATAATCCAGCACTCTCCATGAAAACCCAAAAGGAAAAAAGGCTTCCTAAAGAAAGAGATGAAGAGGCAGGTAGTAGATCCATCTACCTGTGGCCACTGAGCAGTATCCATGGATGAAACTGAGGAAGGTTGATAAAAAGAAGGAGAAATAAAAACACACTTTTTTTTGGGGGTGGGGGGGTTTCAAAAGCAAGAAGGAATGTTTGGAATGGTTTTGAGTGGAAGCTCTATGCGTGTGTACCACCTTGCTTTATGAGTTGTGTGGGTATGTAGACGCCAGAGAGAGAGAGAGAGAGAGAGAGGCCTCTAATTATAATATCCCCTTCCTTATTACACTAAGAAGAATTTGGCATTTTAATTGTAAAGTGGGGAATATTTGTCTGCGCATAAATATAAATAATTTAGTTTCACATTGTGATTTATGAAAAATTTGCTGACCATAGAACTGAGACAAAGTCAGAATTCAGGTCAGTAGATCCATTTCCCTCATTTCTTCTCCTTCTTCTTCTGTTTTCCTCCTTCAAGCTTTCGGTTAATTAAACATCTAATAACATCCATTCACTGAAATTTCGCCACCCTTTTCTATATAACTTAATTTATTTTTCACAGAGTTAAATTTACGTACCAATATTGCCCTCAAATAAATGTATCTAACATATTCTAAACATGAAAATGCTAAAATATATATTTATACTTTTATATCATTTAAAATTAATCTGAAAAAAAAAAAACAGCAAAGTAGATTAAAAATAAAACAGTCATATATGTGTACACGTAGTAAATGTTTCCACACGCACAACAAATTATTATTAATAAATAAATAACTATAGGATCTTCCTTATATACTCTAAATACTTTACTTGCTGGCAACCAAAAAACAAAAAAAAAAGTGAGAAACAGGGATAAAAACAAGTAAATCATAAATCACGTTGTTTTGCTCAATTTGAAGCTGTCAAACTTCCCACTATAATTAATTAATATATAATAATTACAAATTAAAATTAAAATAATGTTTATATTAATATTTTTATGAAATGTTTATTGTATTGATTGGTATAAAAAATAATATATTAATCTTTTATATTTTAAGTATGCTTTATAATTAATTTTTAAATAATAAACTTGATGTTTGTTGTTATCTTTTAAAATATAATGTTTCTTAATTATATTATATAATAAATTATTTAATCCTTCCAATATTATTTTTTAATTTATTTTAAAAATTTATAATTCTGTTTATTATTAGACATACAGTACTTCGTTTCATTTTTTTTTATTTTAAAAATATTAAATTTTATTAAATATTAAAAAGTATTTTAAATAATTATTTAAAAATAAAATGAAATTAAATAGTATTATAATAATTAATTTATATGTTATTATAATATAAAAATAATAGAAGGAAAGAAGTATGTATTTTTATAAAAAAAATGGGAATATGCGGAGAGAATCGTATAAATTGAAACGCAAGATTTACCACTGTAAGCGTAAGAAATAGGCATGAAAAGTGACTTGATTTGCATCTTAAGTAAACAAATAAATAAATAAATCCATGTCAAACCTTTAATTTGACCAATTTCAATTTTGGTTTTTCTCACAACCACGACTCTATGAACCTACCCATTAGAGAGGTTAAGCGTTCCACTTAAAATTTAGGTTTAATTTCATGTATGTTTCAATCGATTCTATTATAATTTCAATTTAAATTTATTTTAATCATAAAATTAAACCATAACTCTTTTATCTTTTTATAAAAAGTTATTTTCTCAATTTTATATCTACTTTATTATTTATTTATCTATCAACTTATAAATTAATATTTATAAAAACATGTCATATTTACTTCAATTTCATAATTAAAATTTGAATGGGCAATATATACTTGCTTAAATTTCATAAAAATTAAATTATTTTTCATAAAAAATAATCTCATAAAAGTTTGGTTAGGTAAAACAAGAACCTGAGGTTAATTTTATAGCTAATCATGTAAAAACTAGCCACTAATTACTCTATGTTGTGATGTTTCAATGTATCTATTATGATTGTCATACGACTTTTGAATTGTTCTTCCAGAAACGACTATGTTCCTCAAATCACTAAGGACATATTAAACTGTTATTTTCACTTTATTTTTTGAAAAAAAATAATTATTATTATTTAACTTAAGATATTAATCAACTTAAAAGAGTAATTTTGAGGTCATCTGGAAAAAAAATTTATGAAGATTTCCATTTTCAGAAATAATAGATAAATAAATAAAACGCGTATCTCAAAATGAAAATAAAATTGAAATTTCATGAAATTATATCTAACTAATTAAGTAAAGAATCTAGCTAGGTTTCTTGAAGCTGAAGAGTGTTGGCATTAGAAGTCAAAGGAATCAAATTAGGTTTTGAAGAGAAATTCAGCAATTAGAATTAACCAAAAACTACACAAATTGAAGACTTGCAATCAAAGTATTTGCTATATATTAATTACCACCATGGCTTTCAATATCTATTTTATATCTTTTTTTAAAAAAATTTGCAATTTTGAAATCCTGAATCGGAAAACATATCTCTTATTTCCTTTTTATCTAAAACCCAAAAGGGAAAAGGTTATTGGAAGAAAGATATTATAATATGGTCGTACGGACATTTGAGGCAATTCAATAGACTTCCTAACTTAACTAATTGAATTTATCCTTCAATCATGGAAACAACACATATCTTCCTCTTCTTCTTCTTTCACCCAAGCTGCAATTACCTAATTACCCCCCCAAAAATAAATAAATAAATAAATAAAAACTCAAACCATTTACGTATTTATTCAATACATAAACAAATTATACATAAAAATTTGCTGAAAAATTGAAAGACAAATAAATTAAAATAATTAGGAGAAAATTAAGACTCCTACCAAACTGACCACTCACAGTCACATGCACACTAGTTTGACTTGTCACTGAAGCTACAAAAAAGAGCAGTGTTGTTCCTCATCTTGTAAGGCAGCTACAGCCTCATCCTCATGTGCTATGTGTGGTCACATCCTCCCCTAAGCTTGAATGATTAAACGGTGCTGATTGCCTCTATTTCTCCTACTAATCATCACCTGCTTTGATTTAATTCCTCCTCCATTTGATTTATCAACACTGGGCCCCATCTCTCTTGCCTTTTTAACAAACCCCCATCATATCATCATCCCACCTCTCCTTTAGTTTTACTGTATATATTTTCATTCAAATTCCAACATGCCCCTCCTATTTGCATACGTGGACAACATCCAGTGGCTTCATGTAGTTCAATTATATGGTCTCCTTCACATCATGCCACCTTACCTTTCTACTACATGCATATTTGCACATATAAATTATGGCTAAATAAATATTTAAATTTTATATTAATCCATTAAAACCAAAATTAACATTATAAAAATTTGCCAATTAAATAAATCAAATTTATAAAAATTATATTAAAAAATCGTTTTAATCACACACTAGATTAACTTTAACTAAAATTTCAAATTTTAGAGTCTTACCATTGCTGCCATTAATTTATTTTTTCGCGTCAACAATTTCCTCAAAGGACATTTGAATACGAGGTATTACGTTGATTAGTATCATACACCTTAAAAAAAAAAAAAAAAAAAAACTGTAGTACAACCAGCTGCGTACCATGTAAAATATCAGAGACAGAAAGTGGCGGCGAATAGAAGCCGTCAGATGTGGGGCATCTTCTCTGACGAGGACCCACCTGGGAAAAGCACCAATAAGGGCTTGGCTGAACACACGTGTCCTCTGATGTTGACCCCACAGGAATAAGTAGAGAGCGGGTAAAAACAAAAAAAAATGGTGCCCGTTAATTTTTGAAGTCTCCATCTGGCTTCTGCAGCTTCCGGTCTCGTAATTTACTGGCAGGGCAACACGATTAATTCTTTTAATCTGGTACTTAAGAGATCAAGCCGATTCTGAGTGTCTAAGTTCGAATTTCCTATCTCAGAATATAATATAATTCATTATCAAGCATAATAAAAAAAGTTTTATCCTACAAAAATCAAAGTACTGTTTGAATAATTTTAAGAGAGAAAAAATAATTAAGAAAAAATACATTTACTTTTTTTTATAATGTATGGATAAATAAAAGATAGAAAGAAAAATAATTTTTATTTTTTTAGAGAAAACAATTTCATATTTTTTCATAATTTTTCTTCTAATTTAAAAAGAAAATAAATAGAAAAAAATAAAAATTATATTATTTTCATTCTTTATTTTTCTCTCCATTTCTAAATAAGATGAAGTAAAAATATCCTTTTTTTTACCATTTATTTTCCTTTCTATTCATTTTATTCATATTCAAACAGAAGTGAATTTTTTTAAAAAAAATAAATATATTCATTCTGTATTATAATTTTTATTTATTTATATATTTATTATTTTAAATTGATTATATTTTTTTAAATTATAATAATATAAAAATTGATTATTATAATATTATTTTATTTTATTTTCAAAAAATTTTAAAAAATATTTTTTAATATTTAATAAAAGTTAATATGAATATAATTAAAAAAATAATAAAAAAATTATATTTTTTCATGTGTAAAAAAATAAAGTCAATAAAAATTATAAAATAGAGAAAATATATTTTTTTAATTAATTCTGCCGCTGTCAATAATTGATGGATAAAAACTAATAATCCAAAGTTTTGATTTTTTTTTAAATATAATTTTATATTGTTTATAAATTTAAAATTAATATAAAATTTCGTTTATTAAATATTCTAATTCAACAATTAACCGCTCAGTTAAGTATTTTAAAACATATATATCCTAAATCAAAATTAATATATATACATTCACTTCTAAGAGTTAGTAATTAGATGCGGTTGATATTTGTATAAAAAGTTAAATAAAGGATAACTCTCTCAATCATCTAAAAATTTTAATTCAAAAAAACATATTTAATACTTAGATTACACGATACATCGAATTAAAAAAAAATCATTTACTTTTATTGTAAAATTTTTAAATTGTTTAGAAATAATAAAACCAATATTAAAATAAATTAGAATTATTCATTAAACTGTATTAAATTTAATCTAACTGTCCATTGGCTTTTTAAACTGAAAAGAAATTATATTATTTTTGAATATGGATGATATTTTTATTTTATTTTATTTCTTTAAATATAAACAATAAATAATTTATTATTATAAAATATAGAATATATGTATTGATTTTAATAAATTTAATGATAAAAAAGAAAAATTAAACTCAATAACAATAATTTTTTATTTTTAAACAGTAAAATTTTAAGATGATACAAATAAAAATTAAATATTATGTCATACATAAAAATCATAATAATTTTCTTAAATAAAATTTAACTATTAAATAAATTAATGTGGTCTTTTTAATAATATTCTATCGATTTATTTAAGAATAAATTTGGGTAAAAAAATTATGATAAAACTCTTTAAAATTGTTTAAAAACTATTTAATACTTCATTTACCTTATACTTTCTATCGACTATTATTTTAAAATATTATTCATTTTTCTTATTATGATTAGTATATGAATTGATTTATTTTATTTTATTTTTAAATTAATTTTTATTTTATAAATAATAATTTAAATTATATCTTAATATTTAATTCAAATAATAATAATAATAATAATAATTTTATTATTTTAATAAAATTTAATGTCTTTATTTTTTATTAAAAATATATAAAATTGAAAAATTAATAAAAATTTTTGTATTTTAATTAAAATATTTTTTATTTTTTTGAAAAATAAATTTTAAAAAATACGAAATGGAGAGTAGTATTTTTTTTTTTAAAAAACAAAAGAGAGAGGAGAAAATTAACGGTGTGAACGTGGGGATTGTGGTGTTTAAAAGTAAAAGAGGAAGAGTGGTGGGCGGCGGTGGTGGGGTCCAAGTAGATGGGATCCACACCATGCGCATGCGAAAATTTCCAATTGCATTCAAAAACCTACCGGACCAAGTAAAGAATCTAAGGAGAACCGTCTGATGGGAAGAAAACACCCAATCCAATCAAATAGCCAATAGGGTGGAGCGATTGACGTGGACAGCATCCAGCATGTGACTAGTGCATTCCACGTCAGCAGCTAAAAATACATGTCAGACTTTAAAAACTCGAAGCAATTTGCAACCCATAAATGCTAATACAGTCAAAGTAGATTAATCCATCTCAACTGGATTTGATTGTTCGCTTACTCATTTCCACGTAACGCCCTCTCCGCTCTTCTTTTGGAACGTGTACTGGATATTTTCCCAGAGGACCCACTAAATCTCGGTCCGTTTACATTTTTATGTCTATTTCTACTCCCATTATCTTATTTTTATTTATTAATTTATGCAACCATAACTCTAATTATCATAATTTAAAAGAAAATGTAATCATTTGAATTGATTTAGGTTTAGGCAATGACTTGTGTATCATATGGCTAAATAAATATTTGAATTTTATAGTGAGAACAATTGTAGTGAGCCAAACGCGGCTTTAGGTGCACCATGGACGGACCAAAGCGGACGCTTCTGAAAAAAGGGGGGGACCACTTGGATGTATACGTGGACAAGGCCTTTGGTTGGAGAAGAAAACAACTTAAAACGAGTGGCAGTGAGTTCTACTTGTAGGCTTCAATATATAGAGTTAACTTGGAATTTTCTCCAATGCCAATCAATGACTTTATAATATTAATTAAATGAATGGATTAATGGTGTTACTTTTTGTCTATATTGACCGAAAATATGGCCATTTTTTAATAAAAGGTTAGTTGAAACTTGAAAGTGGCTAGTGAATTTATTTTCACCTTATTCAGTGTGCTCTTTATCTTAATTTTTTTTAAAAAAAAAAAGAAATTTAGCACGAATAATTTATCTTTAATTAAATCAGGAGGTGGATCTCGTATATAATATTAAAATTAAAAATGATTTTTTTTGAATTTATATACATTTACTCACTTAATATTTATAAAATTACCCACTTATTATTATTTTCAAAAAATTATTCTCTGGGGTTTATGTAGTAATAATAATTATAATAAATAAAACAGTAGGAAAAAGAGAGAGAGAAAGGTTGAAAATTTATGCATTAAATGGGGTTTAGTAGCTTTAAACCCACACCTTCTCGTTGGTGGCAATAATTCAAGAATCATGAGTTTTCATGGGTAACGTAAGTATACAAACTTCTAATCTCTTTGTATTTGCTTGCTTTTCATCTCTAAAACGTGCATGCCATGCCATGCCATTGGGGAAGAAATCAATGCATCCTAGCTACTTGTCCGCCCATTAATAAACTTCATTATAATCCAAAATATTCTGCTATAGGTCTTCAACTATTCATTTTTTCAAAAATAAAATAAAATTCACTTGGTGAATCAATAGACAATTAAAGTGCTTCATTATAAGGTGTTCAGTCTATAGATTCTCACTTATTTCATATGATAGATTCAAATTAATTATGGGCTGAAATTGATGGGTTTGATTCAAGTTTAAGGGAATTGAAGTCTATTTCAGTTTGATATTGATTATTTGACAAATCAAATTAATAAATTTAGACCCAATTCGATTCAACATTAATTTTAATTATTTTCAACTTTTAATTAAATCAGTCTTATTTTAGATTGAAACTGATGAACAGGCTTGTCTTCTTTTCTTTTTTCTTTTTTTTTTAGAAAAAAAGGGAAACTAAAATTGGTGGCAATGGAGAAATGTACATATGTTATTGATCTCTGAATTTGTCCATATATGCATTACAATTCAATTCTCTAAGCAAGGCTGTGGAATTTCAAGACAATCTAATGCCTTGTTTGATGATTTTCTTATGTAATAATAACAATAAAATATATTACTTGGGATGGTCATAAAAATACTGCTAAGATCAAACAACATTTTTGATCCACCAAGGCC